>NC_086199.1:4319576-4635884 GCF_035770615.1 Melospiza melodia melodia
GAGAGGGGATGTCAGCATTCCTTAAACATTTTACTTATTGCAGAGCTGCAGAAGCTGAGAACACGCTGAGCCATTTTCATATGGAAAGAGAAAAAAAAAAAGGCAGCTTCCCCTTCCTTTCTTTTTGCAGAAAAAATGTTTCATTAGCTAGGAAAGTTGGGTTTTTTTTTTTCCAGTGTGAGTTCATTAAAAGTTGCTCTGGACTGTGTTATTAGCAGCAGTGTTATTATGCTAAGACACCCTGATCAAGGTTGTCTGTTAGTAAAGCTGCCTTGGAGAAAGTGGCAATATCAGTGTTTAGAGTGGACCTTGCCTCTGTTAAACAAGACTTCTTTTAACAATGAAAAATGCATGGAAATAAGAATTATTCTTTTTTTTTTTTCCACAGTAGGACTGGTGTAAAAAAAAAGTTTGTCATTGTGCATGAGGCTCTGTGTTTGCAGGCAAAGGGGAGTAGAGGGCTCTTAAGCTTATCGTAAATTTGAGAAATATTGCTTTGACATAACGCAGAGAAATACCTCATTACTCTACAACCTGCCCAATGAGCCTTATTTTTTAGTGTGAATCCAAACAGAAAAAATATTCTCCAGGCAAAAGAGCAATTATAGGCCCAAAAGCATAGTTCAAACATGTGTAGCTGATTTAGGTTCCCAAAAATACAAGTACTGGCCTGTTTCATTGTCATCCACACAAAGAACTGAGTCCTAAAATCCTTTACTCAACTAAATTCTTAATAAGTAAACTGAGACTAACCCTCTAATACCAGATTTGTTAAACAACATGATTTAGGTCCTTGCTATTCATGCACCTTGTACAACTAAAATGACTGTTAAAGCTAGAATCATGAAAGAGTCATTTTATGTAGCTGCTAAATTCCTCTCAAATCTCCTTGCAACTTAACGAGTAAAGAAAGCTCAATGTGTAATGCCAGCTAATGTGGTTTATGCTAGAAAATAGTATCAACCTATCTTTGTAGCTTATCTAAGCCAGGATAATACTTTTAGCCTTTATAGTAGACCCAACTCCATTTTTTCAACTCTTGACTATGTATTTCCTGAAATCCTTTTCCAAAGAGTTAAATTGGATGTGAAATCTGTACTAGGCTATGGGACTCTCTTTGTTCTAGGAGGAGGCAGCAAAGCTTTGCTTCTGTATCACTTTCATTGCCTTCTGATTGAGGTTGACAGTGTGACAGGAAAGCAAAGAGAAGCAATTGCAGGCTGAATGAGAGCCTTTTTCAGCCTTGCAGCAGCCTCCTCCTTAGCCCCTGAGAAAAAGAGGTAACAGATGCCGATAGCACCAATCCCTAACAAAGTCCTAACTTTGATGCAGACAGAGGACAAAAAAAAAAAAAAAAACGGGAAAGATTGTCTCACTTCAGAAAAACCTTGAATGGAGCACAAAGGAGGTGCTCGGGGCGGCGTGTTGGGCTTGGTGGGGTGGGGGGGGGTGGGATATTGAGGGGCTGGAAATGGCTGGGAGAGTTTATGGAGCGGCAGCATCTTGGGGAATACATTGTTGGGAAGGCTTCGTGTCCTCGTCATCTGCTGCGGCAGAGAGTTGGGCAAAGTGTCCCCAGCCATGGGGGGTCGGGACGGGGAGCTTCGTTTGCAGGAAAAGCACCTTTCTTCCCCCACAGAAAAAGCACGTTATTTACACAGAAAAGGAGGGGGAAATAAAGGCTGGGAGGGGGGAGCAAACAGCTGCTCGGAGGGATTTTCTGGTGGGAGGAAAAGAGAGCGGCGGTGGATTCGTTCTCGTCGCGCTCCGAGCGGATTGCGCGCAACAAGAGCTGTCCCGGTCTCCTCTGCAGAATGGGATGTTTGTGGCTGTTTCTTTTTTTTTTTTTTTTTTTTTTTGAACATGGTTTAAGCAAAAATAAAAAAATAAATGGTCAAACAGGGACTTGGCCTGGAGCCTTTGGACCTTGTAAAATGAGCTAAAATTGGCGCAGTGAGAAGGTTAAAAATAGGAGCAACTTTTGTTTGCTTGCAACTGATCTGTCCCCTAACGTGACACGAGCCCAGCACAACAGATCTCCCTTTTTCAATAAAAACTGGGACAGGAGCACCCAGAGAAATGAAATATTAAGTGTGCTTGAATGTAAATTATCTTATTTTGCACAATATGGCATTATTCTTACATGGTAAGGGGGCAAGAACCTGTCCCCAAGGCCTGTAGATGGATAAAACTTAATTTACTCCCAGAATCCTGCAAAAATTTGACATATGCACTAGTGGGGTTAAAAACATGGATGAGGTGGGTAGGTGAAAGCACTGCCTCCCTCTTTCACCCACCCTGGACACAATCCTGGTGTTATTTCCTCTGTCTGTGTGGAGAAAGGGATGCTATGGAACAGCGGCTGGAAATTCTCTTTCTCCCAAATGAAGAAAAAGAAGAAATGTTTCAAGAAAAAGAAGAAATGTTTCTGCAGGAAGGGGGATTAGGGCTGGCAGGACACTGTGCTAACAGCCCTGCGTGGACCTTTAAAAGCTGGGCTGTGTTAGTGGCCTAATGGATTGATGTGGTTTAGTCTTTAAATAGGTACTTAGAGAATGGTTTAAATGTGAATAATGGAGCGATACCTTATTAAAACCAACTGGCTGGAGAATTATAAATTCACAGCTCTTTCAAACAAGAAAGGAAAGCCCATGACATTTCCTTAAGGAGCAATGATAGTCTGCAGTGTCAATATGGCTTTGGTATATACACATTAAAATGTGTAAGTCTCTATTTATGGGGTAATGGCATGCAAAATTCCAGCTGGATATTTAAATGGAACAAATTTCCCTTTTTAAAATTGCAACACTGGAGATAACTAATTTTTTTTGGCCTCTATTTTAATATCCAGGAAATTATTTTATTTTCTCAAACATTATAAAATAAAAAGGATTTTCTCCCTGACTTAGACTTTGTTTGCTAAGTTTCATGGCTGCAGTATGTAAATTTTACATCTGAATTTAAAAAACCCAAATACTTAAAAATGGAAGTTGCAATAGAAATGCACACAAACTACAATTGTGTTACAGCCATGTGGATGTGGCACCATAATTATAGCTTAAAAAGCAATTAAGATAAAAGCCAGTACAAAGAGATCAGCCAAATATCAAGAGACTCAATTCTAAGCAAAACAAATCTCTAACTTCAAGCTAAACAAACTTTTGGTGGTCCATGTACTCAACATTTTAATATTCATATGCAGACATGGAAACATACTGAGGGTTTGGGCTTCAAAAATGTTCATTTAGCAGCAAAATGAGTTCAGAATCTCTTGAAGCTTTTCAGGAAAAAATAAATAATGGAAATCTCTGACCATTCTAGGGGAGTTCAGCTGTGGGTTCCAATGTTCAGGGTTGATTCCAGTGCTGGGGTCAAATTACTCCCTCTAAAATTTTGCTCTTCCCTGAAAGTTGTGCAGCACTGCTGGGAAGCTGGGCGAATGTTTGGGCTGTTTTCTGGTGAAATGCTGAGTCTGGAGGAACCTTCTGTGCCTCCTGTATTTCACCAGCAGGTTTTAAGTTTTCTGTGAACCTAAACAGGACACACGTGTAAATGTTTACATTGATCCTGTGTCACACAGACATGTATGAACAGGTATATTTGCACATAAATTTGATATATTCCTGTAGACATGCAACCCTGGACATGGACTTCATATGAGTTATATGCATCGCACCCTGATATCACTTTTTGTTCCTTTTCTGGATCAATGTAAATTACAAGCCCATTCATATATTACAACCCCATTCATGTAATACAAACCCAACTAAACCACACTGTTTAAAACCAATTAAAACCCCATCCTATGTTTTTTTTTTTTTTTTTTTTTTGTCTATAACAATCCTACAAGACTGAATACCTAGCTGGATTGGTATTAAATGATAGAGTTCCAGTAAAAAGGTGCAGTTTTTATTCAGTTCTATAGGCAGACTGACTACAGCATCAAAACCAGACTTACAAAGCACAAACCAATGTATTCAGTTTTATGGGAATTTTCCGTAAGGGAATATATTACATCTTAACTAACGTTTTGCCTTAAAACATAAGTTTTCCTGAACCAATTAAATCAACCAACTAATCTTGCAGATGAAACATTAAACAAGAATGGAGTGTCTGCAATTAGCAAATAGCTTTGATGTGACTAAATATCTATCTCCATGCATCACCAACGTTCTGGGTTTAAGTCCAGATGATGTTAGGCATGCTGAATGTAAATGTTTGCTGCCTATAGGTTTCCAACCAGCTGGGACTTGGAGCAGCAGCTCTGCTGGGTTCAGAGGGATGGAAAACCAGATGTCAGCTGCTGTTTGTAGGGAAGGGTCTGTTTGCATTAAAATGTGGGTAAAAATGAAAGAGGGATAGAGAGAGAGAGAAAAGAGAAAGAAAAAGAGGGAGGGGAAGTGGCGGAAGGAAGTGGCGGAAGGAAGAAGGAAGGAAGGAAGTGGCGGAAGGAAGTGGCGGAAGGAAGGAAGTGGCGGAAGGAAGGAAGTGGCGGAAGTGGCGGAAGTGGCGGAAGTGGCGGAAGGAAGGAAGGAAGGAAGGAAGTGTCGGAAGGAAGTGTCGGAAGGAAGGAAGGAAGGAAGGAAGGAAGGAAGGAAGGAAGGAAGGAAGGAAGGAAGGAAGGAAGGAAGGAAGGAAGGAAGGAAGGAAGGAAGGAAGGAAGGAAGGAAGGAAGGAAGGAAGGAAGGAAGGAAGGAAGGAAGGAAGGAAGGAAGGAAGGAAGGAAGGAAGGAAGGAAGGAAGGAAGGAAGGAAGGAAGGAAGGAAGGAAGGAAGGAAGGAAGGAAGGAAGGAAGGAAGTGTCGGAAGGAAGGAAGGAAGGAAGTGTCGGAAGGAAGGAAGTGTCGGAAGGAAGGAAGTGTCGGAAGGAAGGAAGTGTCGGAAGGAAGGAAGGAAGGAAGGAAGTGTCGGAAGGAAGGAAGTGTCGGAAGGAAGGAAGGAAGGAAGGAAGGAAGGAAGGAAGGAAGGAAGGAAGGAAGGAAGGAAGGAAGGAAGGAAGGAAGGAAGGAAGGAAGGAAGGAAGGAAGGAAGGAAGGAAGGAAGGAAGGAAGGAAGGAAGGAAGGAAGGAAGGAAGGAAGGAAGGAAGGAAGGAAGGAAGGAAGGAAGGAAGGAAGGAAGGAAGGAAGGAAGGAAGGAAGGAAGGAAGGAAGGAAGTGTCGGAAGAAGGAAGGAAGGAAGTGTCGGAAGGAAGTGTCGGAAGGAAGTGTCGGAAGGAAGTGTCGGAAGGAAGTGTCGGAAGGAAGGAAGGAAGTGTCGGAAGGAAGTGTCGGAAGGAAGGAAGGAAGGAAGGAAGGAAGGAAGGAAGGAAGGAAGGAAGGAAGGAAGGAAGGAAGGAAGGAAGGAAGGAAGGAAGGAAGGAAGGAAGGAAGGAAGGAAGGAAGGAAGGAAGGAAGGAAGGAAGGAAGGAAGGAAGGAAGGAAGGAAGGAAGGAAGGAAGGAAGGAAGGAAGGAAGGAAGGAAGGAAGGGAAAGAGAGAAAGAAAAGGAGAAAGAGAGAGAGAGATGAAAGAGAAAGAAAGAAAGAAAGAAAGAAAGAAAGAAAGAAAGAAAGAAAGAAAGAAAGAAAGAAAGAAAGAAAGAAAGAAAGAAAGAAAGAAAGAAAGAAAGAAAGAAAGAAAGAAAGAAAGAAAGAAAGAAAGAAAGAAAGAAAGAAAGAAAGAAAGAAAGAAAGAAAGAAAGAAAGAAAGAAAGAAAGAAAGAAAGAAAGAAAGAAAGAAAGAAAGAAAGAAAGAAAGAAAGAAAGAAAGAAAGAAAGAAAGAAAGAAAGAAAGAAAGAAAGAAAGAAAGAAAGAAAGAAAGAAAGAAAGAAAGAAAGAAAGAAAGAAAGAAAGAAAGAAAGAAAGAAAGAAAGAAAGAAAGAAAGAAAGAAAGAAAGAAAGAAAGAGGCTCAGGATGCCATTAAAATTGAAAGGCAGGCAAAAAGCACCATGGTTAATGTTAAGAATGAGATAATGCCCTTAAAAAACAAAGATAGTCTTTAAAATATTCTCTAAAAAGTAGGTTAGACAGTGCAAAAAGAAGTCTGAATAACATGATAGTCCAAAAGTAGCACAGAGCAGCCCAACTCTGCTATCAGGTGAGGAAAATCCCTGCAGCCAGTGCAACACCTCCCTCCTGGCAGTGTGATTTTGGGAACCTGATCCTCGGGGCTTTAGAAACTTTAGAGGCATGAGAAGCTGCGTGCAGGGGTGTGGCTCGGTAATTGCTCACCTTTTTTTTGTGCGAACACAAATCCACCGGGAGGCTGCGGTGTGAGCCGGGAGCAGGTGCGGATGTGGATGCGGCGTGGGAAAGGAGGGACACGGGGCACAGCCGAGCTGCCCCACTCTGCTCCACCCTCCAACAACATTCAGCACCTTCCTTCCTCATTTTTAACTTTTTTTTTCCTTAATGTTTTGATGAGTGCAATGTATGGGCAACATTCTTGAGGTCATGGTGTGTTGGAACCCTGGTTACTGAGAATTTTTTACCAAGACAACACTGTATTTAACTTCAGGCTTGGAGAAGGCTTCCAAAATGGAATGATAGAACTGGGATTGTGGGTGTGGAGTTTGAATAGAAGTGTGTGATATCACATGGTGGGAAACAGAGTTTAAGGTTTTAGAATATAGAAATAGATATAAAGCAAGATGGAGGTTTTAGGGTGGAGGCTGGTCCTTCTTCCTCACCTTCCTCTCCATGGGTTTGCGTGGTTTTGTGTAATTGGATAAAATGTCCCCGTTGTAATTGGATAAAATACCACCCAGCACGGGTGGTTGGTTATTGGGTTAAAAGTGAAAATAATTTAGGTGTCATTTCTTAATTGGAGAGTTTATCCTTAAAAGGCCTTGTAAAGCGAGAGATGGAGCTCCATTTTTATTTGTGAGAGTGAAGTGCTGTAGAACTCAGGGTTTGTGAGACTGTAACATAGAAAATAACTAAAAAACACCCAAGTCCCAACAATAAATTCTGTCTAGAGCATTTAATCCTTATCCTGGCAAAAAGGAAATAAAACTCAACAATGGTGTGACTCTTGGGGAGGATTCTGTGCAGGGCCAGGAGCTGGGCTGGATGGTCCTTGTGGGTCCCTTCCAGCTCAGCAGATTCTGTGATTCTGCTTTGTTCTGGGGAGAAACTGATCCCTTGTGGCTACAGCTAACCCTAAGGCCAGGCTCAAATACTCAGCAGAAGGACAAATCTGGGTCTCCCCAAGCAGCTGAACGTCCTGATGTCCCAAGTACTGTCTTGGGGGTAGAGCTCTCCCTGGAGGCACCATTTATTCTGTATAAATAATTCACTGTTCACTAGCCATGAGGGATGCTTGGAGCTGTGGAGCACACGGAGGAGCTGAGTAGGACCCATCTCTGAGGATCAGAGTATTTGGGTATCACCACGTGAGGAATTCCGGTTCAATCCTTGGAGTGAAACGAGGAGCAAACAAACTGCAAACCAGGGCTGGTGTTTTTTTCCCTTGACACAAGAAATAGTAACTGGGATATGGAATAAGGAAAGTGGATTTGGAAAGACACAGTCCATTTTAAGGATCTACCATCACTAAATAAACAAATAAATAAATAAATAAATTACAGTTTCGGTAATGGCAAAATGCAATTTAATAATAAAAAACCAATTACAAGAAATACACATGAAAAATAATTGTTGCCTCCACATGGCAAAAATGGCTGGAGTGAGTTGTCTGCAGCAAGAAAATTTGTGCTTCCCCCAGCACATATGGGTGGGTTTAGTTGAACAGTGGAAATCCAGCTAAGCAAACAGGTGCAGAGATCTGCATTTCCCATTGCATCCTAACAGCTCATTACCACATCAGCAATTAATGTTTTGCATCTCCTGATGATCAGAAGGCGGAATTTGCAAAGATGAATTAATCAGCCATTGCAGAGCCTTGGAGGGGCTGATATTAGCAGGGACACTTTGCAGAAAAGGGGGAAAGGATTCCCAGATATCACATGGCATTCCATGAGCAGGAGGGACAACATCCTCCCAGCATTTAATGGGAATTCCTCAGGAGGGATGTTAAAAATACCAGTGGGATGTCTGAATTCCCTCTCCTTCAGCCCAATAATTCACCTGCATGGGGAAGACGTGATGCTGGGCCACAGGAGCACGTCTATGGAAACTGTGATAGTTTTCTTGATTTTTTACTCATTATGAGAAAAACCTCAAACAACTGCAACTGGGAAAAATATTCTACAGTCATAGAAACATAGAATGGCTTGGGTTGGAAAGAACCTTAAAAATCACCCATTTCCCACCCCCAGCCATGGGCAGGGACACCTTCCACTAGACCAGGTTGCTCCAAACCCCATTCAACCTTGAATCCTTCCAGGGATGGGGCAGCCACAGCTCCTCTGGGCACCCTGTGCCAGGGCCTCAGCACCCTCACAGGGAGGAATTTCTTCCTGATATTTAACCTAAACCTACTCTTTTTCAGTTTGAAGCCATTTCCCCCTTGTCCCGTCATTCCATGCCCTTGCAAAAATTCTCTCCCCATCTTTCTGAGACAGAGTTTTTCAGATTGGCAAATTTGCAAAAAAACAGCAAAGGTGAGTGGTGTAAATCAGACAACTCCTGGTCCTAGAGAATTGCTGAAGGTGTTTGGAGAAAATGCCTCAAAGGGCAGGAGACAGCCTGAATAATTCACACAAGGAGCCTGAGGGATACTGCTTTCTTCTTATTTAAACTGAAAATAATGTTTCCCTTCCCAGTGCTGTCCTGGCTGAATGTGGAAGGGGCCAGAAGGGCTCTGGTCCAGCTGCAGGGTGGTGATGAAGAAGATGAGAACGTGAAGGTGTCTGCTCCAGCACAGAACAGGGAATTGGTGCTTTTCTCCACTGAGATGAAGCCAAGCAGAGGAAGAACTGGGAACCAACAGCCTCAGGACCAGGACTTTCACCTCAGGTGAAGCATCAGGCTCAAGGCAAAAGGTCAGCAGTTTATACCAGGTGTAAGTTTTACGAAAGCAGAATTTCTACAGGCCAAAAAGTTCTGTTTGTGGAGTAGGATTGGGTCAGTCCTGCTGGTTTTTGCCACTCAAATGAGACCCCCACTTCCACAGTTTTGCCAGCCAGATGTGCCTGACCTTGCACAGCAAAACCAGGCAGCAGCAGGAGGTGCTTGGGGCATGTCTTGGTTTGAAAAGCCAGATGTCTGCTAAGGAACACAGGAGCCTTCCCTGAAATGGTAAATGTAAACCCCCTCCCTCCAAATTGTTATCATTTTGAAATTAAGGGCTCTTAGGCAAAGATATGGGAGCAGTATTAACAGTTCTTTATTAGGGAGGAAAATAAAATAAAATAAAATACAATAAAATAAAATAAAATAAAATAAAATAAAATAAAATAAAATAAAATAAAATAAAATAAAATAAAATAAAATAAAATAAAATAAAATAAAATAAAATAAAATAAGCAGTAAAACAGCACTGCCAGAGTCAGACCATGCCCTGCCCCCTGTGTGTCAGGGGTGTCCCAGCCCCATGCCATGGGGGCTCAGCCCTCCTGCAGTGCCAGCTGTGGCTCTGCTGCAGCAGGGATCCTGCACAAGGGGGGAGTTTTCCTCTGCAGCTCCAGGGCTGCTGCAGATGGGCCTGGGCTCCCTCTGGCAATCCAGTGGAAAGGCTGTCCTGGTGTCCCAACCCTCAGATTGGATCCAGGCAGGAATGCTTGGCTCCTCCCCTGGGCGGAGCATCTCCCCATGGGATGCTGGGATTGGATCAGCCCTGCAGGGACACTCAGTGGCCATGGACAGCAGAGATCTGCTGGAGGGAGGGTTGGCTGTGGCAGAGATAAAGAAAAAACTGCCCCATGAACAGAGAATAACTGCTCCACCTCTGACAGATGGGAATTGAATACACTCCCCCATTTCCCACCTAAGACAGGGCCACAGCCCAGCTCTGCAGCAGGTGCCCTGTGAATAGTTATGATCTTCCACCTCTCCACTGCACCACATTCCACCCCAGCCTGCTCACCAGCAGGGTGAAAAGTGCCCAGGACAATCTGCAGATGGACAATGGAACTGCAGAACCCGGGCTTCCTCAGGGAAGCAGCCCGAAATGGCAAATATGCACAGAAAATGCAGAAAATGATGCCTCATTAGTGAACATAAAAAATTCCTCTGAAATAATAATTTTTAACTCATCACCAGTTAAATTAAATTCAGGCATGCCTGTAGTAACATTTGGGTCTGCGGGAAGAATTGCTGTTCAGTTAAAAGAGAAGCCAAACACCATAAAAATAGGAATGTGTGCAGCAAGTACAGTGGAATTCCACCTGTTCACTCCAGATGTTTGCAATCACTCACACATCTAAAGACTCAGTAAATAGAGCTAATGATGCTTCAGAATATCTTAATACCAGTTCTTGCACCCCTTAGAACAGAGCTGCTCAGGCAGGGTTAGAAGAAGGGATGCTGCTAAAAACCCTGCAGGGATCACACTGCCCTTGTGGCATCCTGCAGCTTGAATGGGCTTGGGGATCCAAGATTTGTGCAATTCTCCAGGGACCTGCCCTCAATTCCTGGTTTAGTAAAGGGAAGGATCTCTGGATTAATAAGAACAGAAAGTGGAGCTCAAAAGAAAGGTGGCTCCTATGAATGGGAAGTGCAGCTCTCCAAAATATGTGCTGAGAAGCCAAATATCACCTTCCACTCTCTGTGCTTGCTGCTTCCTGCACCAGGGGCCAGTTCCATAATGGCAAAAATTGCAATTTAATAATAATGTGTGTCCATCCAAGGGCAGATCCTCTCAAAGTTAATTTCTCTGGGTAATTTATTTATTACCAGTGTTGTTCATTGCTACACTTCCTTAGCAGGGCAGCACTGCAGAGCTGGGAGTCAAAACCTTTCCTTGCATGGGAATGGTTCCTGGCTGTTAAAAATCACGTTCTGAGCTCCCAGGACTTGCAGAAACCCTCTGCAATTAAAGGAAAACCAGTCAAGGAAGCTCTTCTCCCAGTCTGGGAACTGATGAAGTGGCATTCCCCTTCCAAATCCCCAGTCCTTTCCCATCACACCCTTTGTGCTGAAGCTTCCTTTTATATTCTCCATGAGTTCAACATGGACATTCCCAACTGGAAAATTACAAAACATTTAGAAAAATAGAGCATCTCTTGCTGAAATTGGTTGAAATTGGGCATCAGATCTTAGGACTGGAGTTGTTTGAGGGAAAAGGCACAGCTCAGCATTGTTTTTGGGAACAGGACTTGCACCTGGAGTCAGAGAGGAGTTTTGCTGGCTCACCAGGAGGTTTCACTTCCAGAGCAAAGGACTCTGCACTTGGACAGCCTTGCCCACTCTTCAGGCTTTGGGGAGCAGTTGAGGAGTGAGTCTGAGCCAGTTTAACACATTTCTCCTCGATCTCCTGCCTCCAGGATCCTAACTTGGCTCTGCAAAGCCAGAATCCTTCCTGCTCCAGGCACTCCCAATGTCCTCAGACCATCTCAGGTATTTTTGTATTCCACAGTGATTCCTGACTTAGTGCATCTGGATTGTCCCTTGAAATCTGTCAGGACCCAATGCCCAAAGCCAGAGCACACCAGGATGTAGGGCCAGGAGGATTTCAAGAAGCAGCTGCCCTTTTTGTAAGGACACACGAAACACCTTCATCACTGTGACTGTGTTCACAGGGGTCTGAGGATGAGGGAAGAGACAAGGATCTGACTCCATGTTTCAGAAGGCTTGATTCATTATTTTATGATATATTAAAACTATACTAAAAGAATAGAAGAAAGGATTTCATCAGAAGGCTGGCTAAGAATAGAAAAAGAAGGAATGATAACAAAGGCTTGTGGCTCAGACTCTGTCTGAGCCAGCTGGCTGTGATTGGCCATTAATTAGAAAAAACCACACGAGAACAATCACAGATGCACCTGTTGCATTCCACAGCAGCAGATAATCAATGTTTACATTTTGTTCCTGAGGCCTTTCAGCTTCTCAGGAGGAAAAATCCTAAGGAAAGGATTTTTCATAAAAGATGTCTGTGACACACCACTGCCATGTGAAGAAAAAACACAGTATCTCTCACCCTGATTTCTTGTGTGCTCCTGACCATGGTCCTGCAAGGGCCAGACACAAAGCTCTGAGCTTTGGTGGGAGCTGCTGGGACTGCTTTGGGCAGAGCAGAGCAGAAAGCAGGAGGAGGAGGAGGAAGGTGGATTTTCCTTCCCTTCCTCTGCCTCTGCTCCTCAGCACACACTCTGCCACAGGCTGTGCACAGGGACCAGGATTTGGGCATTAATTAATAGGCATTAATTTGGGCATTTATTATTTCCTATGAATTTCTTCTTCCCCTTTCCATAGGATGCTGAGAGCAGTAGCTTTGACTTCCCTTCCCTAAAGCACCAAGGCTGCTTCTGCAGGACCTGGGATGTGGCCATCACCCCATTAATACCCTCTGATAAGGGGCACATTCTCAAATTAGGAGAAACTCAGCAAATGATCATCTCCTTCACCCCACAAACTGAGAAACCCCCATGACCAAACACATCTCCCACACCCTGAGGCTGCCCCACACCTTGGATGCTCCCTGGGAAAAGCAGGATGGGATCCCAATATTATGGTTTGTGTACACTAATTTCCCCCCCAGATGGGATTTTGCCAAAACCCAAGGTCTGAAAGGCTCAGCTGTGTGGAGAAGGAGCAGCTCAAGCCAAGGAGGCACCAAGTACCTTAGCTGCTGCTCTGGTCTCAGAATCTCTTTCCTTCATTATTGTAATGCAGCCTTTCATGTGATTTCTCTATGTAACCGATAATGTTCTTGAGCTTGCATTTCACAGGAAAGGTTATTTTTGAAAAGAATAAAGAGAATCCTTATCAACCTACATGCTTGTTGTAGGAATGCCAACTCTCTTACAAGTGCAGGTCCATCCATTCCTTTATTTTGATGTAAAAAAATCTCCTGGCCTGCAACTACAACATGTAAGAGGCATTGCAGGCAGAACTTGATCTCATCTCACTCTGAAGACAGCAGGGCCTTTCTCCCCCAGAATAAATCCCAAACAAGCCCCCCTCCTGCTCCCAGCTTAACTGGCAGCTTCAGCAAAAAGAGATAAACTTCAACCTATGTTTTCTTTCCAAGCTTAGTCGTTCATTACTTTTTTTTTTTTCCTCCCACACCTGCCTTGATCCCCTGCAAGAAGCAATTACCCAAATGATATTGTGGCTGGGGATAACTAAATATCCCTCCTGATACAAGGCACTGATATCACAGTGGCTTCTACAGGTCTCAACAGATTTTGTGCAGCATGCCTCAAAATAAAAGGGCCCTCCTCCTAAGTGGTCTTTGAACCTGCCCCCTGTTAAAAGCACAGCTTGCAGAAAGGGAAGAGAAAATGGCAAAATCTCAAGCCTGGAGCATTTGGACCAAGTGCAAATCCCTAAGGAAGGTAAAACACTCGGTTATTTGACAGTTCATAAATGCTGAGGAGTCTCTGTCCTTGTTTAAGATTGTTGGAGGATGAAGAAAATGTTCAAACCCTCAGACTTTCATTCAGGACAGAAAATCACATTTCTGGGACAAATGAGCTCCCAAACAGAAAGCATTTTTTAAACAACCCTCTATGTTCTTGCACTGCTAGAAAATACAAGTAAATTTCCAGATGAGTGTGGGGTGTCCAGGTGCCATTGGGCAAACACCATTCGCCAGAAACTCCACGTGGCAAAGTCTACCCTGAAGGGAGCTGGAGGGGATTCCAGAATCCTGGAGTGCTTGGGGTTGGAAGGGACCTTCAAGACCATCCACTCCATGGGCAGGGACACTGTACCAGGCTGCTCAGAGCCCCAGAAATGTAAAAAACATGTCTGGAGGAGGTCATCACTTATGGCTGCAGATCTGAGCTGCCAGCCCTCAGCAGAGGCAGCGTGGTGAGTGGGAAAAAAACCAAAACCTGCTGAAGGGCCAAGGCATAGATTTTCTGTAATTAGCAGCTGATGCCCATTGATTTTTGAAATAGCAACTCTTTAAAACGAAGCAGGTTGCACAATGGTCCTGGCAGCCAGGGAGATGTGCCTGAGCTCCCAGCTCTGCTCCAGTGACAGACGAAAGTGCCACCAGCACGGCACAGAGCAGCACTGAGGTGTGTCCCCAGTGGAGCAGGGGCTGCCTCTAAACCCCCTCTATTCCAGACCAATTTGTGCAAATAAACACCAACATTTCTGAGCCTTGATTGACTGAAGTCAGTGAGAAGGTCTCTGCTGACTCCACTGGGCTCCAGATAAGGTTCTTCAGTTCAGCAGCTTCCAAAATGCATCTGCTTCATCTGCTTTTCTGATTTAGTGCTATTGTTTGATGCAGGTCAAAAACCAAACGAGCCTTAATTAGCTTCAAACTCAGTTCCCCGTGTTTACAGCATCCTGGTTTACAGCTCTGTGCTCCATTCAGGTATGGCCAGCCAGCTGTGAACCCCGGCTGCTCTTAAAATACCTGTTTGTCTCACTGACCACAAAACTGCATTTCTAAATCCTCACATAATCAGAGGTACACTAAAAATAGAGGAAATTCTTGCATATCAGGGCAAGGAAAAAATGCACGCAACTTCTTTGCTCACTGATGCAACCAAAACACCCAGGAGTTATTATAATGTGCATTCCCTTGACAGAGACTTTTATTTCATGCAAATTACTATGATTAAGATTCGAATGCTTTTTTTCCATTTTCGCACATTACTTAATCAATGTGAAGTACTGTGTAAAAATTGCATCTCTTCATAACAGTGATTTTGACCAAGTCAAGTGTTGCTGCTAGAATCCTAATCCAGACTTGTGATTCAATTATCATTTAGAGACTTTCTAAATTCAAATTAAGTTTACAAAAAAAAAAAAAAAAAAAAGAGAAAAAGTTAACATCAATATGGATCATTTGTAGGTTTTATCAAAACAGCTTCCTGTTGCAAGGGAATGCAAAACACGTTGGATTCTTTCTGTTTCATTTCCTTCTTTAACTAAACGTGAAAAATATACAGTGCTGCATGGAATGTGAGCATTAAAATTTGTACCCTGGGACACTTCTTGCTCATATTGCATTGTTTATAGTTTATAGGCAGCCATCCTGAGAGCTTGAGAGAATATTTAAGCTCTGGATTTGGGCATCTGATTGAAACAACCACATTACCACAACTTCATGAGTTGTCTGTTCTTCAGCTGAGTCCCAGAAATTCACCTCATAACCCAGAGTGGGTGTCTCAGAGCTACAACTACCTAAAAAAACAGGTAAAATCTGTTAAAAACCTCCCTGCTCTTGGTGGTCTGCATTAAAATTTAGATGGAATATGCATGTACATGCTGCAAGCTGCCCATGAACTGCAACAATCTCATTATTTCCTGCGATCTCATGCAGTCAGGTGAAATATTTCATGGTTTTTGTGGGGGATAGATTCACATGGGTGTGAAGGTCATTGGAAACCATGACCTCTTCCACATTCATGGAATCATGGAATGGTTTGAGTTGGAAGGAACCTTAAAGCTCATCCCATTCCAACCCCCTGCCATGGGCAGGGACACCTTCCACTATCCCAGGTTTCTCCAATCCCCACCCAGCCTGGCCTTGGACACTTCCACATCTGCAATTCATACAACTTGGCACTGAAATTCCTCCCTCAAAGCCAGCAGTGCTGGTAGCAAGCACTTTTGGGAAATAAACCCCCAGCTACTCAACATAAAGAATCCAATCAGTGGAGGAGTTGCTACATCCCTTGGCCCCAGAGATAACACAAACTATTCTGGAGAGCATTAGCCTGGAATGCTTAATGTAACGCCTCTAGATTTCACAAGCTAGCTAGAAAATTGCATTTGCATTAATGTTTTTGGCTAATTATTCTCCTACAGCCAGCTAGAAAGGTTACCTGGTCTCTCAAATCTGGTATGTATCTAGTATGCTAGCAATTTCCCTTCCTTTTCATTCCTCACAGGACAGAAATTAGACATTGTCATTCCATATTATTTGCGACATGTTGACATTATAATTTAAAAGGATGCAGCAGTCCCGAACAGCTGGAGAGTAATCCTGAACAATCCTTGACAGTTTCCTTTGGAGGATGAATGCCCCTCCCTGGAGGACTGCGCAGTCTCTTATTTTAAACTAACAGCTAATTTTAGACAGTTTGCCCTCTCAGAAATGCACGCCACAGAGACTTCTCTACATGGTGAACAGCAGTGACCAGAGATAAGCACCCACACAGAAAAAAGACAGAGCTCTGAAATAGATTTTTTTTTTTTTTTTTTTTTTTTTTGCTCTTCTAAGAGACATGACTTGTTTGCTGGATTGCCTGGTGGAGCCAAGGAGGGGCTCTGGTTGCTGAGCCAGCCCTCCCTCGTGCTGTGCTGGGCTAAAAGTCCTTGGATCCCACACACACTTTGGTTTGCTGCTCCTCAGTTGAGGGAATTGCTGTAAGTAGAGGGGATTTTTTTATCCCCCCCAGATATCCAACAAGCTCAGCCCACTGGGATTGAAAGTCCTTGCCCCTGGAAGGGAGCAGGGAGCAAACCTGCAGCAGGGTCAGGCTTTATTTCTGCCTCTCACAGGTCTTGGGTGCACGGAGGGATGAGGGACGAGCCAGAAAAGACCTTGGAGGGTGGAAAACAGCTTCATGTGGCTTTGCCTTGTGGGTTGTTGGGAGAATGGAGGAATGGGGGCTAGGGATTCTTGTCACAGACATGTTTTACGAAAAATCCTTTCTTTAGGATTTTTTCTCCTGAGAGGCTGAAAGGCCTCAGGAACAAAATGTAAACACTGATTATCTGCTGCTGTGGAATGCAACAGGTGCATCTGTGATTGGTCTCATGTGGTTGTTTCTAATTAATGGCCAATCACAGCTGGCTCGGACTCTCTGTTTGAGCCACAAACCTTTGTTATTCATTCCTTCTTTTTCTATTCTTAGCTAGCCTTCTGATGAAATCCTTTCTTCTATTCTTTTAGTATAGTTTTAATATATCATAAAATAATGAATCAAGCCTTCTGAAACATGGAGCCTCTTCCCTCATCCTCAGAGCCCTGTGAACACGGTCACAGATTCTCCTCCTGCTGTGCCCATGGAACAGAGCTCCATCTCCCCTGCCCTCCTGCAGCTCTGCTGTGGCCTTGAGGACAGCTTTAAACACTCCCTACCAATCACTGCTTGTGTCTTTAGCAGTAATACCTCATTTTTTATTTCATCTTTCTTTTTTATTTTTTTCTCTTTCCCTCCCCCTAAAATCTTGACTTCACATCACCATGCTCCTGGGGCATGCCAAAGGTAGCAGCTTGCAGATCAGACATCAGCCGGGTGACCCCTTTGTCAGACCTGTGGGGTACTTTGGGTTCAGCTCAAGGGTCAGCAAAAACTGCTGAAATGATTCTTGGTTTATTTTCTGTGTGTGGTGGCCTGAGCAGGAGCAGATTTGGCTGGACAAGCAAGAAGCACAGCACAAGTGTTGTCAGGGGAGCTGGGGGCACTGCCCACACAGAAAGGAGCTCTCCCAAAAAGCTGCTTCATGTTTTGATCTTTTCTCTCCTGGGTACAACAGCAAGAGCACAAAAAAACCCCAGAAATATTTCCTGCTTCTTTTTTCTCTAATTAAGAATTACTTCCCTCACCTCTCAAAAATCTAATCTGGGTGTTATACTTTTCAGGAAGAGAATACCCCCCCCTTGCAGAATTTAGAGCAGAAAGCTTAAAAATCGAGCTGAGGCGATTTTAAAAACCATTTCGCTGTCTTTATTCTGTAGCTGCAGAACTCAACAAGCCATGCAAAACAAAACCCTGTGAATGTAAGAGACTGAGTGGAGTGATAAAAACCCACCTCTGCAAAGCCTGTGTTGGGAGGACTTGATCACAAGAGTGATGCTGTTCTTGTGAAGAAACATTTGCAGGCTCCAAGCCCCCAGTAAAGCTGAGCAGGTGTCTTGGTTTGGAAAGCCAGGTGTGTGCTAAGGAAAGCAGGAGACTCCCTGAAATGGAAAATGCAAACCCCCTCCCTCCAAATTGTTATAATTCTGAAATTAAGGGGCTCTCAGACAAAGATATGGGAGCAGGAATAACAATAATTTTATTTATCAGGAAAATTGAAAATACAAATGCAGAGGAGAAGTCAAGACTCATTTTCTTGTCCTGAGACATTCATTGCCCTAAAACCCAGAATCTGAGCTGTATTTTTCACTGAGGACCAGGTGTATCTAGCTAAGAGGGGACCCAAGGAGCAATTCCCCTGTGCACAGACATGGAGGAGACAGTGAAGGAAATTCTCATTATCCCGGGTCCTTCCAAACTCATTCTCAAGCAGTTGTTAGAGCTCAGCCAGTTGCATCTCCAGAAAGAATAAGATAAAACACAATGAAATGGCTTAGCAGAGTTTTTGAACCCTGATATCCCTATTGATTTTCCATGGAAAGCAGGCAGTGATGGACAGTAATAGCACAGTGCCCTCAGGTTGGTTTGCTTATGCTGAGATGCACAATGTGTCTAAACAAGTCCAGTTTTACAAGAAATTGTCCTATGGAGCACAAATCACCCCTTGTCCATCACAATCCCTCAGATCAGCTCCCACCCCATTATTCTCCTTTGAGTGTTGAGTTGACACAAATCTGTTTTAAAACCTCTGATGTGACCCGGGAATTACAGTGGGAACCACAAGCAAACCAACGTGTGGGTGAGCCTTGCAAACTCTGCTCTTTAAATGACCTTGAGACCCTCTCTTTATTTCACACAGGCCTTTCCAAACCATTCCTGGCGGGGAGAAACCAGAGGTGTTGGTGGAAGAATGGCTCATGGGAGGCAGAAGGAAATTCCTGCCTGAGCTCCTGAACCATGACACCCTCAGAGGCCTCTTCCAGAACCTCATTCCCTGCTCTCATCCTGTGACTGGAGGCCTCCTGAAGCTGGTGGAGATTGCTGAGGTGAGGCTTTCTCCTCCAGTTTCGAATATCTGAATGTACAGAGAGACAGTTCTGGCCCCAAATACCCATCCCCAGATCAAGGCTGGTACTAAATGGGAAAGAAAAAACTGTGTCTCCCCATCTCAATTCTTTTTTTAGCTGTGAAAATGCATTCTAACATGCCTTTGAATAAGACCTCTCCTGACTTGCTTCATCACTGGCAGCAGAATCCATCCCTATCCACCCAGGGCAAAAAGAAAACATTAAAAAAAACCCAAAAAATTCCTTATTTTCTTTCCCCCTCGCACATTTTTCAATTAAAATAGATTTATGCAAGCTATACTGAATGTGCCACAAATCTCTTTGCATGGTTAAAGTTGATTAATTGGGGCGGGAAGTGAAAATTAAGAAATGGCAGCAGCTCCCAGAGCACCAATGGGCTCTCGCAGGCCTTGTGGGTGATGGAGCAGCAGCAGAGGTGCTGGAGCTGGCTCTGCCTGCAGGAGAACAGCCTCCTGCACCTTGGCTTAAACACTCCAGAGCAAAGCTGGGGTGTGGGGGCAGGAGGCTGGCCTCAAAATAATGTGTGCATAATCCTCAAGATAATCAATTTCTTACAGATGTTTTGTAAACTTCCGTGTTTGAGAGCGCAAGCCATAGTACTTTCTAAATCCCCAGGGGTTGTACTTGATATCCATTTGTTATTTCCTAATGCTATTCAATCTTTTTTTTTTCCTTGTTTTTTTTTTTATTTTTTTTTATTTTTTATTTTCTGAAGCTTGCAGCAATAACCCTGAGCCTCACATCAGCAGTTGCCACCGCCCCTGCCATTCCACAGTGAACTTTGCACGTGTTTCCATATTCCTTTTCCTTGCGCTCCCCATAAAAGCATTATCAGGGAAATTCAAAAGCAAGCAGAAAACTGGCATAGCTAATTTAGGCTAATTAGTATGGCAGAAGCTGAGTCTTCTACTTCAGAGGTTCCCATGCCCTCCCATGTCTCCACCTGATCGCCTTGTCCAGCAGCAAACCCAGGAGGCAGCTCCAATTATATCATAACCTCTTCAAACACCAAGCCACTCAAGCTAATTTTATCCTATTAAACAGACTGAAGGATTCAGAAGAAAGGTTCTCCCCCAAAAGCTTCAATTACCAGTGTCCCTGATTACCATCTTTACAATCCTATATGCTACAGTTAAATACTTTTTTGCTTAGTGTTGCTTTCTTGATTTAGATGAAAAGCGAGTATTAAGAGCATGTCTTTTCAACTCAGGCAAGTGACATTCCTAAAAAAAAGAAAAGAAAAAGGAAAAAGAAAAAAAGGAGCCGCTCTTGTTATTAGCATGTTTAATCAAAGTCAAGTTTAGAACCGTTCAAAGACAATGTAACTGGGGAAATGTAAACATCCCCTCGCATCCAGTGGCATTTAAAGCAGCCACAGGTAACTGCCAGGAACAGCAGTGATGGCCAAAAGTGTCAGGGCTGGAAGGAAAATAGAATACAGAAAGAAAACAGCATGATCTCCTGAGGAAAGGAAATGTGGAATGGTGCTGGGATTAAATCCCACATCACTAATCAGCAATAAAGAGAGAAAACAGCCCAAGGGAGCTGGGCTGGTTCATCCTTCCTGCAGCAGCATGGGGTGGCTGTGGGCACACTGTCACACCTGGCCAAGCGCTCACCTGGGTCACAGGTGTGCCTGGCCCCAGTGCCAGGGTGGGACTCCCTCTCTCCATTCCTGTGACTGCTCTTAGGGCCAGGAGTTCACTGGAGAACAGCTGGAGAACAGCTGGAGAACAGCTCCCCATGTTCGTGGCCTGTGCATCCTCCCAGGGGACAACAGAGGGGAAAATGGAAAACACACACACACACACACACACACACACACACAAATATATATATATATATACATTTATTTATTTATTTATTTATATATACACACATACATGCATACATATATATATACATATACATACATATATATATACATATACACATATATATAGATATATATACATATACATACATATATATATATACACATATATGCACATATATATACAGATATATATACATATATGTATTTCCCATTTTCCCCTCTGTTGTAGAGGGGAATATATATGTATGTATGTATGTATGTATGTATGTGTATATATTTATTTATAAAAATAAATAAATAAATAAATACGTATAGACATATATACATATACATTCATATATATACACCTATATACACCTATATACATATATACATATATATACACATATATACATATATATGCACACACACGCGTATAAATTATAAAGAAATATTCAGTTTATATATATATACACATATATATGTATATATATAATATATATTATATATATGTGTGATAATATAATATAATATAATATAATATAATATAATATAATATAATATAATATAATATAATATAATATTATGTTATGTTATGTTATGTTATGTTATGTTATGTTATGTTATATTATATTATAATATTATATTATTATATTATATTATATTATATTATATTATATTATATTATATTATATTATATTATATTATATTATATTATATTATATTATATTATATTATATTATATTATATTATATTATATTATATTATATTATATTATATTATATTATATTATATTATATTATATTATATTATATTATATTATATATAAACTGAACCTGGGGGAAGTTCAGCTGCTGGCAGTACCATTTATATGGTATGGTATATGGTATATGGTATATACTGAAAGCATGTATGTGGAAACATCACAAGGATTTTTATCACCTAGGAACTTCCACAGCACAAATCATAACAAAACCACACCTAGCATTTTTAGAAAGGAACTTATTCTTTGCTTTCCCCAACTAGACTAATTTTGCTTATTCCTCTTCTTCCACTGGCAGTAATTCTTTCAAACACACTCACAGCTTAATATTCTTTTTTTCTTTTGGGTCATCCCATCTTGTTAGCTCCCAGCCCATCACAGGCTGGAGGTATTTGGGGGTTGGATTTCACTGCTGATCTACTCCTCCTTGCAGTTGAAAATGAGCATTTTTTTCCTCTAGAAACAAACAAACACACAAACAATTTCTGTCGTTTAACAGAAATTGAATGAGTTTCACCCAATTGCCCACACTCCGGGTGATAGGGAGGTGCCATTGTCTGAGGACAATGATTCTCATGCAAATGAAACAACAGCTAAACAAGAATCCTCCCTATCTCTGTTTGGGCCAATTTTCTTAACGTTTCAGCAGAGCTTAATCTGTTGGCAGAAGTGTTTAGGCCCATTAACAGCTAAAGTCACAGAGTCCACAACTCACCCTGCTGACAGTAAACACGGAATTTGAGGAATGGCCTTTAAACAATGGCTAAGCCACAAACCATTTTGTCATCAAATGCTGTGAAAGGCATACGGGCCGATGATTTTCTTCCTTGGGTTACAGCGATTTGAAAGGCCCCGAGTGCCCAGCACCCTCCAGGCTTGGGTTACAGCTGTTTTATTTGCCTTTCCAGCCCTGTGCTGCAGGTGTGCTGCCCACGAATTGCTCATTCCAGGGCTTCATATTATTTATTTGTGTTGACTTGGAGGCCAGGGCCACCCTGTGCTCAGGACAACACCAAGCTCTGTGTCCTGCAGGGCAGATTCCTGGATTTAATTGTGTTCAGGGAATCCTGTGCCTAAAAATCCCCCATTGCTGAGGAGCTTTAAGATCCCTTTCCATCCTGCGACTCTGTTCCTGTGGAAAAGATAAAATTTATCAAGGGGGAGAGAAATATGTGGCAATTTCTGAATAATGGATTGATAAATAAAACCCAAAAGGCTTGAATCCTGGCAGCGGGGATGGGGATGGGGATGAGGATGCTGGGGCTGCTCACCCGTGTTTCCCAGTGAGAAGCTCTTCTGGGCAGTGCTGCAGGAAATAAATTTGAACCCCACTGCCTGAATGGCGCCTCAGTTTCCCCCCTTTCTCTGGGAAAAGAAGCACCAAGGGATGGCAGATTGTTGGAATGTTGGGGGACACAAGACAGATGATGGATTTTGGTTGACATAGGAGATGTGATAACGGGATGCCTTGACAAAAGCAAATGGAACTTTGAAAATTAGACCTGGATTGCAAGAAGATTCATCCCCGTCTCTCTCCATCACCGACAGCGACGGATGCAACCCCAAAGAGATTTTTCCAAACTTCCCTGGAGTTGTTTGGAATATTCACCTCTGGAAACTCACAATGCCAACCCCATCTGCCTCCCAGGCACTTTTCTGGTTTCTTCCCAGGACAAACCAAAGAACAGGGAAGGGAGGAGAGGGATGAGGAGCAGGGCAGGTGTGGAATGTTCCAGCTGCACACCCAGCTATCCCACATTTTGATTTGTTCAGCCTCCTTTCAAACTGTGCAGCATCCACCAGGGCCGTGAGGAATCCCCATCAGTGTTAGCAGGGAATGAGAGAGAAGGAAGGGAAAAAAAAAGATGGAAATGTGGGAAAATTGGCTGTGCCTGGCACCAGCATGGAGATCTCTTCATCATTCCACAGCTCTGGAATGCCACAGTTCCCTCCTCCACCTCTGGCATTCATTGCCATTGAGGGTAGGTGGAAACACGAGGTTATTTTGGCATGGTGACTTCTGAGCAACACTTTGGCAATTCCTCGCCCCAGCCTTGGTGAAGATTGGTCCAAAGCAATAAAAAGACATTTTTTTTTTCCCCAGTTAATTAGTTCTGCAGCAAAGATTCTGGAGTTTGTTGGAATATATAAGTGAAATGAAATGAAATGAAATGAAATGAAATTAAATGAAATGAAATTAAATTAAATTAAATGATGAAATTAAATTTAAATCAACAAAATGAAGTGAAAAAA
The DNA here is from genome assembly GCF_035770615.1 of Melospiza melodia melodia. Taxonomy (NCBI): domain Eukaryota; kingdom Metazoa; phylum Chordata; class Aves; order Passeriformes; family Passerellidae; genus Melospiza; species Melospiza melodia. The sequence continues at coordinate 4,343,291 of NC_086199.1, forward strand.
TTAGTAACATAAAATAGACTTTAAAAAAAAAAAAAGTAAAATTAAGAACGCTCGTGGCCAAATTTTTCTGCCCTTCCAGTTTTTTCAGTAAATGCTACAGTGCTTCATGGAAGTTTTTTTAAAATGAAAAGGTATCAGTCAGTCGATTAAACCATGTTATTCCTTGATGCCAGATTTGTTTCATTTATATCTTTAGATCACCACGGTTACAGTGACACTGCTGCCAACTGCTAATTAAATGTGGGAGGAAAGGTTTGTGAGCCCTTTTTTTTTTATACAGATGGCAATTGGGAACTGCTCTGGTGCTGCCAGTACCAAGCCACAGGGGTGAGAGCAGAATTAGATTTTTCCCATTTTTTCTTCTGTACAGTTGTGAGTGATGTGGTTCCAGACAGCCTCACCTGTGTGAGGAGGTGGCTGCTGGGTGTGGTGTTGGATGGTGGCACAAAAACTCATCCCAGCTCCTGCTGTGGTGGCCCCATCCCACCTTTCAGCCCCTCACAGGAGCATTCAGCTCCAGCTTTCCAAGCTGATGTGAACAGATGGAGAGGCTGGGCATGAATTATGTGAATGAGAGCTGGAAGCACAAGGCAAGGATGAAAATTAAGAGTTTAGCACGGAGCAGACACCTTTATCAGCAGCAGCAGGACCAGAGGGATGTATTTTCCCAGAAGAGTGTGACAGCAGCACTCCACAAAGTTCACTTTTTGCTGGGCTGAAAGCTCTTTTCTCTATTTTTAACATACTACAGAGCCCCTATAATTCCCCAAATGCCAACCAGAAATACTCCTTGGTAACAAAGTGGAGTTTATGCAGCAAGCGAGCCTTTGGATCTACAAGGCAGCATCAAAGAGGGGATCTAATGAAATTTTAAAAAGGAACAAGCCATAAAACTCAGATCAAAGACTCTGAATCGTTTTGCTTATTTCTGACAGACCTGAACATTTCTTGGGAGAGTTTCTTCTGAAAGAAATAAATAAACCACCCTCTTAAAGCCACAGCAGGACATTCCCCCATACATTTACATAAATAGACACACACGCACTTATGTATACAGATAAAATGCCCACAGAAAATCAGTTTGCAAGATTTGATTCTGCAAGACTTTGCTCAGGATGTCTGGATTTGGATGAGGGAGAGGAGCCCAGAGTGCCAGGCTCCAGAATGAGGAGGCACAGCTGCCTCATCTGGCTTAGCAAGGCATTTATAAGGGACTGATCCCAGGGTGCACAGCAGAGGTGTTGAATGAATCATGAAATTGAATTTATTAGAATTATCAGACAGACAGACAAGAAAAATCTGACTTGTATTGAGCGTGCAAGGACATGCCATCTAATTTGGAATTTTTCACTCCCCTTTTAGGAATTCAAAAGATTTTGGATTCACAGCTTTCCTTTTTTAGGGGAAGGTACAGATTGAAGCTGGATATCTTGCTGGAAAAGTATCTCTTTTTCTGGGTGTTATCGGAAGTGACAGTGATCTCAGCTTAGTCCAGATAATCAGAACGTGCAATCAGACACCACACGGTGTTTCTGCCTGCAGGTGAGGCCGGAATTAAAACACCTGAGTGATCCAGGGGGCCTTTGGTGGGCACCAGAGCCCTCTGTCCATGGCCAAGGTTCTCTGCTGCAAAGTGAGGCAGAGATGGGCTCAAAATTCACCTCTCCACGGACAGGGTGGCATCCCAAATGTGGGGTTCCAGTTTTGGGGAGTGCTAGGATCTCCTTCTGGGTTACCTAAACCCAGCCACTCAAACTTGGCAAGCCCAAACTTCCACCTCAAACGTGAGCATGGCATGAATGGAGCGGTGAAAGTTAATCAGCATCATTAAATCTGTCAGAGCAGCAGGTTATTAAAATCACCACCATTCAGTCTTGGAAATGGGAACAAAAAATTATGCCCTGGCTTTCTGAGCCTGTTTGTCTTGTTTTCCCACACTGCTCATGAATTACTCCAGTATATTACAATGTCCTCTATCCATCTTCATTAGCATTGTGAGCAAATTGTATTGGGCTGTAATGCAGCAGGTTTTTTTGTATTTTCTTTTTTTTTGGTATTGTACAAACATACACGGTGTACAGAAAATGGGCAATTTAATATGAAAAGAATAGTGTGCCTCAGAATTTTTATTTTCTAAACAGTCATTTCAGTTGGGAATTATTGCACGATTTGTGCATAATTTCTCATGGATAGTTATTTAAATATAAATAGGGAAAATATGTAAGTCCATATGGCGGCTATCTACCCTTTCTTGATGCTTCTCCATATTTTTAATAGTGCAATAAACAAAAGATAAAAACATCTCTAAGCCACACACTAGTCAAAAGAAGATAATTGTGCCTCTATGTGTTTATTGTAATTTGAATGTGCTTCAATTAACTTTCCTCAATATTTCCCAGTTCTTTTAAAAGAAACTTAAATTGGTTTTTATTTTGTGAAATTTGTTTTCTGTGCAATAAGGAAAAAAAAAAAGAAAACCACAATGCCTTTGTTTACCTCATTATGGATACATCCTATGCAGGAGTGAAGCTCAAACTCTTTATTCCCAACAACCTTTATTTTATTTTTTCCATTCTCACATGCTTCTTATCATACTTTAAGCAAAAATACCAAATTTCTAGTGCTCCCGAGGAAGAGGCAACTAATCATCACTCAATATATCACATATCAAAGTGTGGTGAAACATTAAAATGGCAGAAAAGCAAACTCTTGCACTTTTGCACTGCAGTCACTTTTAAAAGATGAGAATTTATTACCCTTTCCTCCTCTAAATCATCAGGGCCACCAGAACAGAGAGAATATATCTGGAATGCTTGTTGTAATTAACCTTGGGGCTTTTATTTAAACAAGGTCAAACATTTTAACAGCTTTATAAATCAAGGTTGGGTCCGCGTGGCTCTACAGCATCAGGCTAATGACAAAATGCACGTGGAATACTTATTAAACAGCATTTATTTACAGGAAAAAAAAATATCCTGCAGGCTTCAGGGGCCACACCCCCAGGCAGAGCTGGCACTGGGGATGGATATCCAGCTCCAGCCCCGACCAAAAGGCCCAAGGTGATCTCTGGAATGCTGGAATGTGCTTTTTTTAGCGGCTTCCAAGGAGCCCAGCCCCAGGTATGGGCAAATTAGGTCACCTGCAAATGAAGTGCATTTTAAATGTGATTGCAAAATTACAGGAGGTAGATTGCAAACATCCCAATGTCTGCTGTTCCTGTCCTTAATGTTGTCTGATTTTTATTTACTCTTTCTCCTGCGGCAGCCAGGTTTTACTGAAGGAGAAGGAAGGAGGACATGTGAGTTGAGTAAGATGAGCTACTGCCTCATAGTGAACATTAACCACTTTCTAAAATTAACACCTTTGGATTCCTCCAGCCATTCTGGGCTATCTCCTCCTTGTTCATAAAAAGTGGCCTTTATGAGTAATTTTTTTTCAGCATGGGGAACATCAGTATTTCTATTTTACATTGTAAATAAACAACAGCTTTCAAGTCACCCTGGTTCATAGTTTCACACTCTGTTCGGAGTCAATATGAAGAATATCACAAGTCACAGTGCCTGACACAGTTCCTTTACCTGGTGCTCCTCTCCACAGGCATCCCATACCAAAAATCCTCTCTGAAGTCAAGGAGGTCCACAAGGACAAGAGATGGTCACCTTTATGTGTGATCCTCCTGATGCCTTGGGAAGGCTGAGCTAGAACAGAGACTGGACAGAGCTAAAGAATAAAGCAGGGATTTATTAAAAGGCCTCAATGGATCCACTTTGGGCAGCATAAGAGCCCAGCCAGGGCTGCACCCAAGATGAACCAAAATGGTCACAAAATGGACAACTGGTCACAGGTCTCTCACTTTTATCAATTTTTCTCCATTTGCACCTTGCAGTTCATTGTCCCATTCCAGCTTTAGCCCAGGCAGTCCCACCCTGCTTGTTTTTCTCACTCCAGCCCACGGTGTTTGTGCTCCTGGGCTGAGATTTGGATCATTTGTCCTTGGTGCCCAGCTGGAGCAGGGATTGTTTTGTCTCCCTGCTCTGTGCACAGAGCTCACCATCCCCTCATATGGAGCCCAGACCCACACACTGAAGAGGCACAGAACCTGAAAAATAGAAAAGCTAAACCTGAGGCATCACTCCCAGCTGTAAAATACCCAGCATCCTTTCCCTAAATGGCTCAGGTAATTTCTCCTCAAATATTTCTTGGCTGTGAAATGTCTTTTCTCAGCCTCATGGTGTATGAATTACCCAGACCTTTGGTCTGGGTAATTCATACACCATGATCACTCTCCTGAATTTCACATCTGGTTTGCCACGACCACCTCCCACTATGAGCTCTGGGTGCCTGAAAACTTTGGTGTTGCTGCACCTGGGTCCTAAACCTAAACCTAAACCTAAACCTCATCCCTGTCACCTGGCCACATAGTATTCTGTCATGGAAGCACAGGATGGTTTGGGTTAGGAGGGACCTTAAAGATCATCTCATTCCAACCCCCAGGCAAAATCACATCCCACCGACTCTGAGGGTGAAGAGAGAAACACTTTCCAGCATCTGCATTTACAATTTTAATTGACTTCTCCTCCTTAATTTGCTCCCCTCCTTTGCCCTCCAATACTGAGAATTCTCGCTGCTGTAGAAACCCCCAGGAAAAAAACAAAAAACACCAAAAATCGACAAACAACAGTTGTGCTAAATAAGATTTTTATGTGTGGGTGTTTAAGTGTCTGCATGAAGCAAATTTCTACCCTCTCCTCATCAGAAAGGGAAGGGGACCATGTGAGTGATGTGACCAATTACCGCCGAGCGCCCCAGAGCAGCTCCTGAATATTCACGTCCAGTTGCTCCTTGGGTGGAACAATTGGTTTGAGCACTCTGAAAAGGCAATGATGTCAAATGTGCGGCGTGATTAAACGCGGCGAAATTACCAGCCGTTCAGCTGAAAGAGAAGCTCTGTTTCCCTCCCAGGGTGATTCTCCTCTCGAGTTTTGCTCTGGTGGGAGCAGGGAGCACTCAGATCTGTCGGGGGCAAAGGTGCAGCTGAGTTTTGGGGGCAGCGCGGACAGGGACGCTCATGGGAGCTTTGCTAAGGGTGCACCAAGCCAAAATCCTGCTCTTCACCCTCATCTTCCTGCAGAACCACACCTCCACCCTAGCCGGAGCAAGGCAGGGGTGAATTTTGCAAGCACACCCCGGTGCAAATGTGATTCCAATCCAAGATTTTCAGGGCCAAGTGTCTGTGGGTTGAATTGTCCAGAGAACCAGCAGAGGCTTTGCATGTTCCATCATTACCACCCACATTTTGGGAGCTTCCTGAATAGGCAGAGAACACCCCAAACCCTCAGTCCTGCTGTTTGGTTCATGCCTGTTTCTATCATCACTGAAAACGGCTTATAATTATAAAATACAGATCATTAATTCTGCCACGCTATTTTAAAAATGCTTGTACAACATATCATACTTAGTTCTGTGAGTGACTCATCCCCATCCAAGCGTTTTTTGTTGCAGCACACAGAGCAGTGTGTGCTTCCCAGATGGCAGAAGGGAGCTGGGAGCATCCGTGAGGAGGAAGAAGGGAATGCATCCTGCAGGATCACATCTTCTGCTGAGCCCCTGCCAGGGAGAGGCCCACAGGAGCACTGCCCAGCTCCAGCTGCCCATGTGTGAACCCACCTCTGGAATCAGTTTCTCTCCTCCTGGCCCCCCTTTGAGGAAGGTGATTCACATTATTGTAAAAAAAAAAAAAATAGTTTTTATTTCTTCTTAACAAGCTATTGCCACACATTTTGTGAAAGTGAAAAAAGGCTTCTCAATACAGAAGCCTAAAATGATGAAACAGCCTTTTAAAAATCCTCCCTGAAACTAGAGAACTTTTTCTTTTCCATCCTTTCTTCTTGTTTCCTACCCAGAGATCTGAGCTAATTTTCCTTATCCATAGGCTTGCCCATGCCCTCAAAAAAAAAAAAAAAAAAAAAAGGGGGGGGGGGGAAGACTGTATTCACTAATTATACATCCTGAAAAGAATTTGGTTCAGTGTAAGATGATCCTAGTGATATGCTAATCCTTTTTTCTGCTTGGTGCAGCCTGAAGCCTGTGTCTAACATTTTTTTCAACTGTATGACAATAAAAGTTGTGGCAACAAAAGGAATAAATGGGCAGCTAAAGAAGGTATAGCTGAAACACATGGCAGACCAGTTCTCTCCTCTCCTTCTGGCTGCTCTTTTGTAGGCTCTGGTTTGGTATCCTCAAGTCAATAGCCGAAAGCCAGCCACCTTAGCAACTTAGTATGACACCCAAGCCCTCTCTCTTTACATTCATGAATAGTCAGCAAGCAGCAGACAAAATAGAACTAATCTTTTTTGACAGAATTGTTCAATTTTAGAGGAAAGGCTTTTGAGGCACCTTCCATACATTTGCAGAATATGAGGCAACAATGGCCACCACCACATTTTGGACAAAAGGACGACCAGGGGTGCGGGCGCGCGCACGCACCACGGCCGTCAGCAGAAAATATTGCAGCCAAGTTCCAGCCACTGCAGGATGTGCCCATTGTTAGGGGGAAGGCTGGCAGGCAGGAAAATAAATAAATTAAAAAAAAAAAAACAAAACCAAAACAAAAAAACCTCCATTGTTTTGTTGCTGATTATTAAACATACACATCCCGATAATGCGTGATTAGGGTTATTTGTCTCGATTAGCCCAAGTTAAGGGAGCTGATTAATATCCACTCTATAATTTCCTGTCATAGGCTGATAACTTCATCCTTTTTTTTTTTCTCCCTCTCTTTGGACCAATGAATCTTATTGCAAAACGCATTCAAAATCCTGCAGGTTCTCGCCTGCATTTAAAAGCTGGTTTTGCCATTTCGAAATCCTGCCACTCACAAGTCCGGTGTGTGCAGGGAAGGGCACTCCTGCTTTTCCCTTCTCTTCCTTCCATTTAATGCAAGCATATCTCTATCTCCAAAGAGAGAAAGCAGGGAAGAGATGATAATAATAATAATAATAATAATAATAATAATAATAATAATAATAATAATAATAATAATAATAATAATAATTTTAATAATAATAATATATTAATACAATAATACAATAAGTATGCAATAATATTACAATAATAATAATGATAAATGCAGCCAGTCTATGGGCAAAACCAGAAGTTAGCAACATGGTCCATGCAGCTGCAACACTGCATTTAAAATTCAGTTTACTCCTAGGAAGAGGGCTAATCCTGCCCCTGTAATTCCCTACAGCCAAAATGTACCCCCCTCCCTGAGTGACAGTGCAATGCAAAGACACTCGCACGCTTATCTTCCCCAACCAGATGGCCGACTTGGATCAATGCACACACGCCACGATCAATGGGAGCGATAAAGAATTAGGAAAACAGTGGTACATGCTCCCAGAAAGCTTGTACACTGCATAATTATTTTATGATTCTACACATGGCTACATGTGATACTGGAGTCAAGAAGGAAAAGGATAATTAGAGAGCCAGAAAAGCACCCGTACTGCACTACACACTTTGTCAGTCAGCAGTTCCCACTCGGCTCAACTCGCCGCCCTTATCTCCTCTCCTGCCCCCTTGCAAACGAATTTAGGGAATATGTAAAATATTAGGGGGAGGCGGCTTCTGGGTTACGGGCACGGGATACGGGAGATTTTCCTGTCCTGTGATACGGCAGCAAAAAAAAGTTTTTGTGCGAGGGTGGGATGGGACTGTGTGAGCATCACCCGGGGGTGGCATCCCGGAGCACCCGAACCTTTCCAGGGCTTTGTTGGGAGAGGGACACATCCCCATCCAGTCAGTAAAACACAGCTGCACCGTTCCTCTCCGGGTTTGGGGTTTTTTCCCCCCTCCTTTCCTCCCCGGAACGATTTGGTGATTGGTTCCTTGTACCCAGCCCGTTTTGAAGGGAAGGGCAGGGGAGGGGGCAGGAAAGAGCTGATGGAACGACACAGAATAAATATCAAAGCTGGACAGGATATGGGTGGCAAAGAGCACATGACCATGATGAGGGAGCAGAACAATGCCAGGCGGAGCGCTGCCCGCGCCGGCAAGGCTGGCAGTGCTTCCAAAAACACCTCGGTGTCACCGCCTGATGCCACCGAGACACCGCCACCTGCTCTTCGCACCCGCACCAGTGCGACGCCACCCTTTGTTTGCTGCTGGGGACAAGGGGATGGGAGGCACCACACAGACAGGACCTTCCTCGAAGAGTTCAAAAAAAGACTGGATGTGGCACTTGCTGCCATGATCTAGTTGAATTGTTAGAACATGGGTTGGACTTGATGATCTTACAGGTCTCTTCCAACCTTGAATTTCTGTGATTCTGTGATTCTGTGATTCCTGCTGGTGGGACCTGGCATAGCGAAGTCATGTTGTAAATGCAGAGTTGCAGGGGTAGGAAATGCCTAAAATGGGTTGTGGAGGGTTCATCAACCAACCAACAAACCAACCAACCAACCAGTCAAGGAGCACAGGATGTGATGGAGAGCTGGAGCTCTGGGTGGAATGGGACAGTCACCAGCGTCCCTTCTGCAGCTGCTTTTCCAGAAGTGTCACCTCTGGAGACCATGGTCCTGAGATACCTGCCCAGGTCCTTCTGCAAGGAGAGGCTCACCCTGCATCCTCTCACTCTGTCCCAGCAAGGGACCCAAACAAGGTCCAAACAGCATTTTTCAGTAAATAAATGGATAGACATTTGTGGTGGTGACATGTTTGGAAATGTCCCTGATGCCACCAAGGCACCACCCCCTTGTCCCGCCTGCACCAGTGTGACATCCTCTGATTGCTGCTGGGGACAAGGGGATGGGAGAGGCACCACACAGACAGGACCTTCCTGCTGGTGGGACCTGGCATGGGGAAGTCATGTTGTAAATGCAGTGATGCAGGGGTAGGAAATGCCCAAAATGGATTGTGGAGGGTTCATCAACCAACCAACCAACAAACCAACCAACCAACCAACCAACCAGTCACGGAGCACGGGATGTGATGGAGAGCTGGAGCTCTGGGTGGAATGGGACAGTCACCAGCATCCCTTCTGCAGCTGCTTTTCCAGAAGTGTCACCTCTGGAGACCATGGTCCTGAGATACCTGCCCAGGTCCTTCTGCAAGGAGAGGCTCACCCTGCATCCCCTCACCACAAACAAGGCCCAAACAGCACTTTTCAGTAAATACATGAACAGACATCGTGGTGGTGACATGTTTGGAAATGTCCCTGATGCCACCGAGGCACTGCCACCTCCTCGTCCCACCTGCACTAGTGTGACACCACCCTCTGATTGCTGGGGATGGGAGACACCACATGGACAGGACCTTCCTGCTGGTGGGACCTGGCGTGGGGAAGTCATGTTATGCAGTGTTGCAGGGGTAGGAAATGCCTAAAATGGGTTGTGGAGGGGTCACCAAGCAGCCAGCCGAGGAGCAGGGGGTGTGACAGAGAGCTGGAGCTCTGGGTGGAACGGGGCAGTCACCAGTGTCCCTTCTGCAGCTGCTTTTCCAGAAGTGTCACCTCTGGAGACCGTGGTCCAGAGATACTTGCCCCCGTCCTTCTGCAAGGATGTGGCAGAGAGGCTCACCCTGCATCCCCTCACCACAAACAAGGTCCAAAGAGCACTTTTCAGTGAATAAACGGATAGACATTGTGGTGGTGACGTGTTTGGAAATGTCCTTTTTAAACACAAGGCTTTAAATTGGGGTCTCTCCTACTGGCATTTGACTTGAGTCAAGACCAAAGCTCAGAGCCCTTCTGCTGACATGTGGAGCAAAACATCTCTGAGGTGCACTCCAAAAGCACATACAAGTCACCCCGGAAAGCATCTGCACTTTATTCATCCCCTTACTCAAACACAGCTCACTGGACAGGCAGAGGCCCCAAAATTCAGGGTTTTGAGTAGGTTCATGAGTAGAAACCACCCCTGTGGACCTGTGTGTGGGGCTGGACAGGTGATCAGGGGACACCCCCTGTGCCACAAGTCACTCACTGAGCTGTGCCTGCAGCTCCAGCCAAGAACACTTCTGCTGGTGGCATCGGTGAGGAAGGGCATGAAGATGACACTTAGAGACTCCAAATCAAGGTGCACTCGCTCAAAGGACCACCTTGGTTGGGATTTAAAAATCCTGGATCATTTATAATCCTTTACAATGGGATTCCACCTGCTATAACCAGCCTGCTCTGATGGGTGTTGACCTTCACATGGTGCCACAGCAGCACTGTTGCACCTAGCAGGTGTACATTGACCAAAGTCTTGGACAGACAGATCTCTGGAAGAGGTAGACAGTGTGTAAGCTAAGTCGCTGTTTTAACCTCTTAATCAAAATGTGTCTATGAAAAAAAAAATTCCAACTTTTTGGACAGACATGGAATTTTTGTTGGTACTTCCGTTTCTTTTGATACTCCACAGCTATTTATGGAAAACCCCTATAATGTTTCCTTTCTTTTAAAATTGCCATTTTTGGGTAAAATTTTTATTAAAGACTTATCTCAAATTGAATATTTCTCCTAGAAATTAAAAAAAAAAAAATCTCAGTTTTAGTTCTCAAATTTCTTCCCCTTTTTTAATGGTCAAATAACAATAGGAGCTTCAGATAGAGAAGGGAATTGTTTCCAAAATTTCTCATGAGAAATAATTGCCTCCACTAATCATTGCTCCCACAAAGAAAAGGTTCTTTAGTGACACAGGTTCTGCCTTTGGAGTTGGCATCACACTGGGTAACAGCATAATTAGAAACAGAGAGATGTAATAACTCTCCAGGCTGGAACTGATCTGTGCGAGATCGGGTTTGCCTCGCTTGGAGATGGACTATCCATTTCTGGAGAGCAGTTTAATTACTTCTGTGGTAGCAGGTGGTAAATTCTGCATCTCCCCTGAATGAAAAGCTCCTCTTCTCCTCAGCCCAGTTCCCTGCACCTGTGCTAGGTCCATCCTCCTCCTCTCTGGGTGTGTCTCTGGTATTTTCCTGGTGTAGCAGCTTCGATGGACAAATTCCACCCTTTCCTGGGGTAAGAGAAGACCTGGAGCCACAGTTGCAGCCAAAGAAAGCACATTGACACTCAGAAAGGATATTTTCCAACCTTCTGTGTATTAGTCAGTCCTTCTAACACAGAATTTAATAACCTGACAGATGCCTTAAATTTTGGCATCTGCTTTGGTTTCCTCAGGACAGGCAGGGATGGCTAAAAGATGTGGGACACCTTGGCCATGTCTGCTGTTTCTTGGCCAGGCTGCTGCCAGAGGTTTTAAATATCACACAGATATCACGATGTTGTCTCTCGAATGGCTGGATCGTCATCCTTTTTAACACCCCTGTGTGTCTGTCCTCTGGTGGGGCTGGTCCCTGCCACTCAAGGAGTAATTTGAAGTTCCCATTCCATGGCCCCTGCTCTGCATCAAGACTGGGAGTGCAAATGAGCATCCTATCATGAAAGAGGGTGTGAAAACCACCTGGGACCAGCCCAGAAGCTCAGCAGAGCAGCCCAGGACCCCACCCCTGCTGTGGATCCTCCCTGTGATGGGAGCTCCATGTGGAAAGCCCCCGGACAAAGGAGAACCTCCTGATAAAGGCTGCTATGAAGAGTTTCATGCAAACCTCTTCCACAAAATCTCAGAATCATAGAATCCCAGAATGGTTTGGGTTGGAAGGGAGCTTCAAGTCCACCTGTTTCAGCCCCCTGCCATGGGCAGGGACACCTTCCACTATCCCAGGTTGCTCCAAGCCCTGTCCAACCTGGCCTGGAACAATTCAAGGGATGGAGCAGCCACAGCTTCTCTGGGCAAAAAATGCCAGGGCTTCAGCACCCTAAAAGGGAAGAATTTCTTCTTAACATCACATGTAAATCTCCTCTCTGCTAGTTTAAAATCCAACAAATATAGACAAATCACTTGAAAGAGAATAACTCTGCAGATCTGTTACAAGAGGGGAGCTGAGGTACCTTTGGTGCCTCTCACAGCAAGTGCAGGGTGAGACATCACATTTCTGTGGGTGACAGCACACAACACTGATGGTGTTCCTAATGACTTGCAGGAATTGCTGAAATAAAAATAAAATTTACTTCTTAACTATTGCGAACAAATTAGAATTAAATTGTCCCAGAAGCAAGTAGGCTGGCAGAGAAGCAAGCAACAATTTTTTGTGTCTTTTCTAGATGTTGGGGTTGGTTTTGTGTGCTTTTTTTTCTCTCTCCTCTCTTCCCTTATTTCCTGCTTAATTTTAGGTTCCAGTTTTGGCCTTGAACAGTAAAGCTGTTATCAGAGAGCAGTGCCTTGGACTCATGGAGGCTCTCAGAAAATATTGGTGCCATCTTCCATAAAACATTTTAAACACATGCTATTTGTTTTTAGTCTCCCTTCTGGTTTTACACCCTACAAAGAGGACATTTAATATGTACAATAGAATTAATAGGCATGCAATGTAAGCAGGACTTACATTCAAAATACACTTCCACAAAACAAAGGAGCAGCTGTGAAAATGTAGAGTCTGCTGAAAATTTTCTACTTGGGTATCACATTTGCTAAAAGATTTACTCTGCAAAGTTTTATCTAATTTCCCATTCATTCAATTAAGGAGAGAGATAAATTCCCAGATCCCAAGAGATTAGGGGGAACTATGTTTAGCTCCCCCTTAGCCTTGCAATCCAGCCCATGTTCAGTTTCATGATTATCACTCTGAAGCTTGTGTTTTACAGGCTCTGGGCTGCTGATAGGGGAGCACCTCCGTCTCCCACCAAACCCAGAAGGATTGGGAAGTCCTCAGGGTGGCACAGATCCCTCCAGGTCAGGAGGATTCCAAGCACATGGGACAAAATATCCCAATCAGCAAGGCCACAGCAACTTAGTGAGGGTTGGGTTTTGGGCAACCTGGTTTAGGGAAAGCTGTGGGGATTGGAATTTTGGAGCTAGGTGGTCTTTAAGGTCCCTTCAAGCCCAAACCATTTTAGGGTTTTACAGTTCTGGGAGTGGCATTTCAGCTGTTCTGGAAGGAATGGGCGAAGCTCATGGGTTACCAAAGATTTCAGTGCAAGAAGCAAACACACACCAAAATGTCTTAGAAATGAATCACCTGCTAAAGCAGAGGAAAACAGATGAAGTTAAAATTAATCACTGTTCTCCTGGTATCTTTTATCAGCCTTCATATCCTTTATCAACTTGCCTAAGCAAAGACACCACTATTTTTTTGGAACAAAACTAGAAACACTCACCAATGTTTTGTTGAAAATCAGTCGAGAATTCTGCTTTTAATCATTGGGGTAGTTGTTTTCTGGAGTCAGCTCCCTGTTTAAAGGGAAATATGGATCTTGTGGCGGGCAAATGGGTAGAAAGGTTGAACATGGAGACACTCATCCTGAAAACACTGAGCTCTGAAGGCGATTTCTGCCCATCTCATGCATCAGGAGAAGGCACAGCTGAGGTGTCCCCATGTCCCACCACTCAGTCAGTGGCTGGGAGTTTTTGCAGCACAAACACAGAGCTGCTCTTGCCTTATTTGAATTTATAATTATAACAATGATTCTGGGTTGCAAGGGTGTTTCCTGCTATTCACACCTCCCATGCTTCTGTGGTGAATGGGGACGGGCAATTCCAGCACCCCACAGACCAAAGGGAAACTGAATTTCCTGCAGTCCTGGTAGGCAAAGTGTCCTCAGGCCCTTTTGTTCCAATCACTAATGAACAGCAGAAGTGTGGAGCAGCAGCTCCTTCATGCATCCAAGGCAAAGCATTTGGCAGCAGGTTTGATGAGACCATTACCTCTCACACTGATCTGCATTGTCTCAGAAAGTTCTGATTCTCATCCATTCTTCATTCATCCCTAAACTTCTGCTTGGATTGAACATTCTTTGAGGATAAAAAGTCTTGTTGGTGAGGGATTTGTTTCCCTTTAAAAGCCACAAACAGGCTGTGGCAACTGTGATATTTCTCCTCCTGCTGCTGCAACTACCACTATAATTGGAATTGAACCTCTCTTGATACCTTGATGAAGAATTAATTTGTAAAAAGCATCCTCAGGTATGGAGAAACTTGCAGATTTGAGCCTCAGATAACAAACACGGTTATTTGACAAGCGCTAATATAAAATGTTAGCTCCTTCATGTTTCAAAGCAGGAATACTTCAGGACACTAAACAGACTTTCTTGGATTTTGATGTCTGTTTGTAAAAAAATGAATAAAACAAGGCAAAGCCTGGAAAAGACCGAAGATTTTATTCTAAATGTTACCAGAAATTTCTGATTAGACATTTGTGAATGCACTGCCTGGTTTTAATAGGCTTAGAAACATCATCAGCAATTAATGGGTGAGCCAGAACGATGCTGCACAGTCAAGCAAGGGTAACTGCGCTCATTATATTCCCAGAGATGCAGCTGATCAAAAAGGAAAACACTGCTTTCCCTGAAGTTCCTGCACACTCTTTAGGTGGAATCAGCGCTGAGTTCACAGGCAATAATCAGGCAAAGGAGCTGCTCACCAACCTGTGCTGCCTCACACACCCCCAGCACTCACAGGAGGTCTCACACTTCATGTGAGTATCTTTTTTTCCAAGGCTATCTCTGTTTTTTTTTTAGCCATTTCACCTGAAATAGCCACGTTTATCCCTCAAGGAGCAACGCCAGCCTCTGGTCATTCTGCATTGTGGAGGGCAAATGTTGAGGGCAGCAGGGGGTGTGGATATGTCTGCTTATAAACTGCTTTGTGGAGGCAAAACATCCCAGTGAATTTACTAGGAAAGATGAATATGGTGGAACCCCATTATTACAAAAAGTGAAAAAAAGTGAAAAAGCTTTTTTTTTTTTTTTTCTACAGTGACATAATTATAGTCACCCAAGAATGTAAGAGGCAATGTCTGCAGGCAGAGGGTAAAAGCTCAGCTGGCACAACTGGAAATAGGGCAGACAAACCACTTTCCCAACAAAAATTTGTTTTGTTTTTTCAATCCAAAAATTTAGATTTTTCTGGGATTCTGAAGTTTGGCTTTGCCACTGCTGCCTCTTTCCAGGATGGGACAACCTGGACCACCCTGAAAAATTGCAACTCCCTCTGCAACAAAAGGTCAGCAGTGGTGACTCCATAAAGGAATTGCTGCCTTTGTTTGGGCCTTGCTCTGCATATGAACAAGCACTTCACCCATTCCCCTCAGCCCGGCCTCTCATTTCCATAATTACCTGCATTTATTGCTCACTGTGAATATGATGCATTTAATGCCTCCATTTACCCTGAAGGGGCCTGCAGCTGTAGGTGCTGTGCTGCACCTACAGGTTTCTGTAATGGGTTGGTGCTTTCTTGGCCAAGGTAACCAAGCACCATTTCCCTCCAGGGATGCACAACAGCCTCTCCTCCAAGCCAGCAAGCTGCTGGTTATGGCAATATTGCTTAGAGATGTCTATTTTTAAAGAAATGCTGCCAATGTAATGCCTGCACCCACATTTTCAACAGAGAGACTTGAATTACAGCTCACATTTTACCAACTCCCAGTGCCATGTCTTTTAAAGCTCTGTTTCTGAAAAAACATTTCCTTTGCCTCAGGAAAAAGGAAGTTGCTCCTCGTGCAAAACTGGTTGTTTAAATTTATGGTGAGGCCTTTAAGTTTTTAAGCTTCGTGGGGAAATGTTTTGCATGAGAACCACATGTGCAATATTATTTAATTTAATGAGTTTAATATTTCATGAAGGTCCAGAGAGGAGACAAAAAAGGGATTGTGACGAGGTTGGGCACCAAACTAAATTCTGCATCTCAGCAATAATTCACCAGCACAATTCCCTCCAGGACTCACATCAGCTCAGCCTGGAGGAAAGACAGTTCAGGGAAAAGGCTCTGAGCTCTGAGAGATTCCCTCTCTCCGTGTAAGAGCCTAAATGAGGGATGTGGGACTCCAGGAGCTCTCCAAAATGCAGTTTATCCCATCCAAGAGTTACAGCAGCTTAGGGTTGTGGGTGACAGAGCCTGAGCATACAGCTGTCAGCTCCAGCTGCAGGCAGGCCTGGACACCCTTAGTTTTGGTTACAATGCATTATAGACTTTTCTTTGCTGAGTCTCTTAATACAGTGGAACCAATCTATACCTTAACTATTACCTATAGTCTATCATAACTGCTATAATTACCATATTCGTGTTACTGTTCTCCTACAACTAAAAGTTATTACATCACAGTTTAAGCTAGAAGTTGTTTTTCAGTTTTCTTGCAGTGGAAAATTTTGAGACTTTTTTCTACTTGAGACCTTTTTTCTACATGGTATGCCATGCTTTTTCATGGCTTTCCCTTCAACAAAGATTTTTCTTTTTCTTTTTTTTTTTTTTTTTTCAGTATGCATGCCGTGTCCCCCATCTCTACCCCTCCATTCCCCTCCAAGTTGTGTCTTCCTCCTTGATTTTTTTGATTTCTACTTGCACCTACTTGACTTGTTTGCCTGTGCTCTCTTTCTGCTTGGTAAAAGCATCTTGTTTGGGGTGGGTTTATCCTTTGCTCTAAGTCATAAAAACCCCTTCTAACTCACACACCCTTTGCCTCCTTGGTTATCCAGTTAGACTGGCTCAGCAATTCTTTTCTTCTATATCAAAAATTGCTTCCATCTCTATTCCTTCATCAGACTGTACGTTCAAAAATCTTTCTGCTAAGCACACATAGCTGTGAGACTTTCTTGTCAAACTTTCATCCTTCCCAACAGCCACAAAGCCACTCACTAGAGGTGGGTTTATCCTTTGGTCTAAGCCATAAAAACCCCTTCTAACTAACACACCCTTTGCCTCCTTGGTTATCCAGTAAGACTGGCTCAGTAATTCTTTTCCTCTATGTCAAAACTTGCTTCCATCCCTATTCCTTCATCAGACTCTACATTTAAAAATTGTTTCTGCTAAGCACACACATCTGTGAGACTATTTTTGTCAAACTTTCATGCTTCCCAACAAGGATGCAGCATTAAACTCAGCTCCATCAGGGGATCCCTGTGCCCAGCTCGGGGACCACACACACACACACACACACCCCCAGTGACTCTCGGGGGATGAAACGTGTCCATCTCTGGCTGGGTCACTCAGAGCCACAAACCCTTTGAGGCTTTGGCTCAGGGGTGCAGCCCTGTGAAAGACAATCCTGCCCCACGTTGGCTGTCCTGATGGAGCTGCCCCTTTGGGCAGGACACAGACCCAATTTGCACAGAGCCTGGTCATTAGCATAGACCCATTTCAAGAGAGGGCTTTGAACACCAGTTGCCTCCAAATTCCATTACCTCTCTCCCTGCTGGGTTTTGTGCTTTAAGTATCAGGCAGGGGCTGGGAGAAGAAAAGAAAGAGAAAAAAAAGCCCAGTAAGTGAAATCCTAAGCCCAAATAATTAGACGTGTTGTGGTTAGTTCTCTAAACTCTTACTTATTGCTTTTTCTCCGTTTGACAGAATATAATCTGCCTTTTTTTTTTTTTTTTTTCAGACTTGACACGCAGGTCAGTTAATCCAGAGGTTCCTAAGTATGAATGAGGTAGAGAGAGAGGCAAACACCAACTTTTTATGTGTTTGTCACAGCATTTCATCTTTGTTTGCAGCCTCATCTGAGGCACAAGCAAATTTCAGAGCCATCCTTGCTTGCAGGTACTCTGAGAAAACTTCAGTTGGAGAGGGAAAAACAAGCAGGATGTCTTTGCTGGCTGGCAGATAAGCTTAAGGGTAACAATAATATCTCATCCTTTGAGAGGCAGGCTTGGGGTTGCTGGATAATTTTAAGAGGAAAACTGCTCGTAGAAAAATGCTGTGTGGACAGAGGGGAGTTTTAGCTCTACACTAAGGTAGCAGACATTTTTATTTTCATCTGGAGGTGAAGATCCAGCCCTGACCTGGCATGGGGGGCACTCATTGCTTTTGAAAATTAGATTGTGAGTGCAGGACAACTGAGGGGGTCCAGCTGGTTTGATTGCTCAAGGGTTTTTTGTTTCTTTGTGTTCAGAAGCGAGTATTTAAACTTGTTGTCTAGAAAATAGAAGGGAAAAGGTTATTTCTGCTAAATATCCAACACTTTGGTGCACTCCACCATCATTACTCTCCACAAGTGAGGGTACCAGCATTCAATGCCTGTAAAAACCTATTTTAAAGTAGGACATAAGAGCCAAAGCCAAGAAGGGGCTCCTCACATGGATTAAAGTTCTGCTGCTATGGGACCTTTGGTTTAAATTCACTTGGTTTAAATTCACTTTGGTTTAAATTCGCTTTGATCAGGCCACAGCACGACCTACAACATGTGAACTCACTCTGCGGCTGCAAAAGCAGAGCTGTTGGCACTTAATTCCTTTTATTTCAGTGCAGTTGGCTGCACTGGTTGGCTTTTCTTCAGAAAGAGAATTCTTACTTGGAGTGATTCAGGTACAAAATAAAGTGAGATTGAAAAATAAACATGGAGTAGAAAGGAGTGAGGTGTGTGGTGCTCATTTCTTCTCCAGGGAGCCAACTTTGCCCTGGCTTTCAGGGATGTTTTATCCTCTGCAGGGCCAGAAGGGACACACAATCCTGGTGTGTCCCTCCCAGCTCAGGACATTCTGAGATCCCTCACCCCATTACACAGGGCTCCATGATTCAGAGGAGCAAAATACTCAAGGATAGATCTTAGAGGTCCTTGAATGGTATATTTTTTTTTTACCTTTTTCATGGCTTGCTAGATTTTGTCAACAAAGGATAGACTACGAACTGGATTTTAAACTCTCTGGAAAGCCACTTGAAGGACAGCTGGGACAATGCAAGGTGAAATTACCTGATGGCATTTCTTACTAGCTGCAGCCTTCCAAAAGCTGATGGCTTTCCACTCAATTCCCTGACAGTGCTGCAGTTTTCCTGCAAAATGACACAATGCTGCAGGGACAAGGTGAGGCCACCACCGGAGGAGACGGGACGGAGTGTGTGAGCTGGAAGGGAGCAGCAGAGGATATTGCTGGCTGTGGATGCGATTACTGTCAGGGCAGGCTGAGCTGAACTGACACCTCCAACAAAAAAAAGAGACGGTGCTACAGCTCCAGAGCGTTTGAAACCCCTTCCCGTGAGCAGCAGCATTGCCCGTGCCGCGCTCAGGTCGGGCTGCAGTGAGCTCTTGTCCCTCGGCGAGGCCGCCCTGGTGCGAGGGATGCAGCTCAGCGTGGTGGCAAATGGGAAAGGCTGCGTGTGTTATCTGAGCTGCTGGCACTCCAAGTGATGCTGCCTAATCAGGTTATCTCTGGCTTTCACAGAGATGCTGAAAGAGGCCAGAGAGGAGAGGATCCATGGGAGACTCCGCCGACAAAGGATTCGCGGGCGCGGCTTTGTTGAGTCAGTTTTGGGATTTTGTGCTGCAGCCCTGACACCTGTTTGCCACAAGCAGGCAAGCCCACATGGTCCCCAGGATCAAAACCAGCTGCTGGGGGTGTTGGCTGGTGTTTGGCTCAGCGCAGAGCCTGCTCAGCCCATGGGAGGCACTAAGCTGGGACTGAGCTCCCACAAGGCGAGAGGTTCCCTTCATGTCCGTGGGATGGAAATGGCTTGGGCTGGATTAACTTTGGGGGACAGGGAGGAAGGAGGGGTTTTTTACACCATCCAGAACGTCTCTGGGACTGAGACAGCTGCGCTGCTCCCTGGGAGCAAAGACCAGCTGTGGGCTAGTGAATAAAAGTCATTTTGCTCCCCAAAAGCAGCTCTGCTAATTCAGTGCAACTTGAATTAAAGCTACTACAACAATGCTGTGTGGAGCCTGCTCTCTTCAGTGTTTTGACAGCCATTTTGCACACATTTTATGACCAGGGCTCCTCAGGGTGAAAAATAACCCACCAGCTTTTCTTTTGGTGAGCTCTGTGAGCCCAAGTGGAGATCAGAATGTAATTGTGCGGATTATTTAGAAATGTCACCCTTCTCAGGGTGCTCAGGTGCACCTTTTCATGCCATTATCAGTATCCACGAAATGATGTCTGCTTTGAAAAGCACTCCCTACCTTAAAATAATAGAATTTCACCCAGGAATATGTAGATTTCAATAGTTCTCATCAGCAAACTGTGAGCTTGCTAATCAGCACAAGAAACACGATGGATCAGAAACATGAGAAAACTCCTGCAACTAAAAGTTGTGAGGATTCATGTTTTCCAACAGGGATTCATGTTTGCCATTCCCATGAGTATTACCAGGATGTAAACCCCAGCACACCAAGAGGGGAATATAACCCCTGGTGGTTTGGAATTAAAGGCATTCAGAGGGGTGCAGAGTCACAGTGTGCATCCAAATCCCTGTGCACTGGGATGGGGATGCGTTGGGATCACGGTGATTGCAGTGATGATGATGATGCAGCTTGTTTGGGGCTTTTGAAACAGGCTGGCACAGACACATCTTCCCAAATTAGAGATTTAAAATTGCAGGTGGCTGCTGCGTTCAGTTCTCATCCACCCTGTAACCCTGGAGATGGTTTCACTAATACAGCACTTCCCAAATGTTTAGACCCCAGGTGTGCAACAGTGTTCTTATCGATGAGATTTAAATTCTAATTTTTTCTTCTGGTACTCCTAATGATGGGAACAAAGATAACTGCATCGGGTCATGTCTTTCATTATCACACAATCTTTCTTTCTTCCTTGCATTATTGGTGATGGGTTTAATTTACAACGAATTTGCTGAGATTGTACATATATTTGTGCACAGGGTATGTCCTTTCCTTGAACCAGGATAGCAGCTTGTGTGTCCACTCATGTGTGAACTCTGTCTCCCTGTGCACACTTGCACCTGCAGTCATTATTTTATCAGTGAGTGTTAAACTGTATTATTAATTTTTTTTTTTGTTTTTTGAGGGTTTTTTTTGTAGTGTGTATCTACATGGAATCATAGAATTGTTCAGGTTGGAAAAGCCCTTTAAGATCACCAAGTTCAGAAGTTCCTCCAAGGCCACCACTAAACCATGTCCCCAGGTGCCACATCTACAATTCCTTTAAATACTTTATAAGTGAAGGATTTTTTTATCTTTACTCGATGAAGAATTATGGAGATTCAAGGAGTTGTGCAAATTTTCCTTGAAGTTTTGCTCAGGCCTAGCAATGCTTAAAGGTTCTGAGGTGAGAATCTCAGGATGGAGTGCTGTGTCCTGTGCTATCCATAAGTCATCTGGACTCACACAATATTAGAGTCCACTTTAGAGCATCTCAAATCTACGGACAAATAAATACAGCATGAATTAAATCTAGATTTATTGTCCACGGTGTGCTGTTCAACAAGCAGCCAACCAGAGAGTCCCCTCCCAAAAGGACTGCAGGATGGCAGAGCAAAGCACAGCCCCCTGAAAATGGAATAAACCCATCCCTAATCACTGCCAAAGCCCTGAGTTTGCAGGAGATATTTCCCTTATCAGGACCTGTGGCTGGAGTGGCTGATATGGGCAATTTCCCAGGTGTTTGCAGGGGTCACCTCGGGGGGAAACTGTCTCCTGCAGGATGGAGAGCTGTGACCCAGCAACAAAATAAGTGTGGGGAAAGGTCTGCCTATACAGCAAAAATGTTGCAGCTATTAAAATTCCAGAAAATGACAGGAATTCACAGGACTCTTCCAGCTGCATGTTACATGACATCCCTCCACTTGTACCAGCTGCAGCTTGTGCCTTTGTGGAAATAGCCCCAAAGTGGGTTCAGGAAGAGCATCAGACTAGGAAAAAGCACTATCACTATTCAGGTGTGCTGAAATCAACACATGCCACGTTCCAGAAAATAAAATACAAGCTCTGGAATGTTATACTTTGATTTTTCTTCCTGCTTCTGAATGAGTTACTCTCTGAGTTATTCCACTGTCATTTTTACTGCCAGGGAAAAGCCTGAATTTGAATTGTCCTCAAATAAGAACCTGCTGAGCAAAAATTTCCTATAGAACCCTTGAAACACTGCAGAGTGAATTCACATTTTGTTGGGGGTTTTTTGGATTTTTTGGGTTTTTTTCCCTAGTACTGAAACTGGAAACTTGGCCTTGGGAGTCCCACTCAGGCACTGCTGGCAGAGAGGCACTGCTGGGTGACATCTGTCATCAGCCACTGCTGAGCTCAAATATTCACTTCCTAGCAGCAAGACATGCTTTAAACAAACAAACAAAACAAGGAAAAAGCCTTCAAAGTATTCTCCAGTAGCAGTTTGGAGCAGAGGTGAATTTGAAAAAATTTGATTTATTTTTTCGGCCATTCTTCCATAAAAAAAAAATTCCCATCAAGTACCATATGAGCTGAGCTCTGCACGGATTATTTGGAATTGAAATGTGAAAAATGTCAGGCAGAAATTCTGGTCTAATTGTGGTGTGCAGCACTTGTCCACACAGAGGATTTTAGATGGTACTTTAATCTAAAGAAAGCACCTGATGGAAACATGGATTCTGACACCAAAAGAGAGATGTATAAAGAAGCAACACCTTGAAAACTCAGCCAGAGAAATTCTAGAAATAAGGTAAATGTTTTTAGTGCTGAAAATTATTAACTCCAGTGACAGAAAATGAGCAAACTGGGGAACTGTCTAGCTCTGAGGTCTTCAGATCAGGAGTGGATATTTTAACATCACAGAATGGTGGGCTTCACACTGATTGTAAATTAACAGGAAGATCCAGTTTGGGATGAAGAATTTGTCAATCTAAGGACCATCCAGACTCCAAATGATGGCTCCATGAAACCAAAGGGGTGCTCAGGGCTCTGCCACTGCCTCAGGAGATAGATTGGTTTGTCCCAGCTCTAAAGACAGGATCAAGGATTATTTGAGGATGAGACTCATTTTAGGCTGAGCCTGAAGCTCTTGAGAAGCTCTCTACACCAGGACAGATAATATCTTGGGTAATAAAGGCTTCATCATTTTCTATAGGACCTGATAGCCCCATAAATACATCTGTTTAAACAATTAAAAATTGGTCCTAAAAACACTTCTAAATAAATAAAGCCATGCAAGCATTCCCACCACAGCTTCCTCTTGCATGTGTCCTAAATGTAACAAAAAACCCCAAAACCACACAACAACAAACAAACAAAAGAGGGGGAAAAAGGGAAGGCTACTTTCCCCTGTTTGGATCCTACTGCATCCCCAAAAGTGAAGTAAAAAAACCTGATTAGAAGGCAACAAAATATTTCCCATAGAGGACAAAAACCTATGTGTGTTTTAGAAGTGGTACAAACCTGCTGTGGGTGAGGCTGCAAGTGTTGACACGAGTGTGTTAGGTTGAGGTTTAGAACATCATTATTTGCTCTTATTTACCAAATGTCTTACCCACCATATTATCTGCCTTTTCAGATGTGTACTGCTTTTGATTTTTAATTGGTCTTATTTACCAAATGTCTTACTCATTAGACTATCTTCCTTTTCAGATGTGTCCCCGCTTTGAATTCTCTGTGAGGAGAACCAACACATCAAACCAGTGACACACGAGGCTTTCTCAGCACCCTGGTGCCTTTGGGAGTGTCCAGCACCTCGTTTTGTCCCTCTGCTGCCTTCACAAATGGAATTTTCTCCCTTCCCTGCTCTGTGGTTCAACCTGGTCAACCGGCAGGGGATTAATGAGGCACTGGCCATGATGGGGCTCCACACTCTGCTGTGGTGTCCTTCTGGATTTTCACCCTTTTAAAAGAACAACTTAAGCACCCAAAGGTGTTTGGGACACTTTCCTCTTCTCTTCTCTTCTCTTCTCTTCTCTTCTCTTCTCTTCTCTTCTCTTCTCTTCTCTTCTCTTCTCTTCTCTTCTCTTCTCTTCTCTTCTCTTCTCTTCTCTTCTCTTCTCTTCTCTTCTCTTCTCTTCTCTTCTCTTCTCTTCTCTTCTCTTCTCTTCTCTTCTCTTCTCTTCTCTTCTCTTCTCTTCTCTTCTCTTCTCTTCTCTTCTCTTCTCTTCTCTTCTCTTCTCTTCTCTTCTCTTCTCTTCTCTTCTCTTCTCTTCCCTTCCCTTCCCTTCCCTTCCCTTCCCTTCCCTTC
Source organism: Melospiza melodia melodia (assembly GCF_035770615.1). Classification (NCBI taxonomy): domain Eukaryota; kingdom Metazoa; phylum Chordata; class Aves; order Passeriformes; family Passerellidae; genus Melospiza; species Melospiza melodia. The sequence continues at coordinate 4,367,184 of NC_086199.1, forward strand.
CCTTCCCTTCCCTTCCCTTCCCTTCCCTTCCCTTCCCTTCCCTTCCCTTCCCTTCCCTTCCCTCCTCTCTCCAAAAATGGCAGTTAACTGTGCAGTAGGTTGGATTTTTTGTTTCCTTGTACAATAAAATTCTTTTTTCACTGAATAAAACCCAGCTGTTTGCACTGATTGCTTAAGAGCCCTCTAACATTTAACCTAAAAACCATCTCCAAGTGATAGTTTGCCCTAGACCTTCTGGTGGCTATAATTCCAGTCCACAAAGGATGAAGTTTTCTATAAAGGATGTGATTTTCTAAAAGGATCACAGTGTAGTCTTAAGAAAATTAAAAAAATATAAAGTAACAATTAAAAATGCATAGAAATTATAAATAATTACAATTATATAATTATTCTATTGTTCAGATATTTTTCATTATATTAATGTAGATCTCAATGCTCTACAAGCCTCTCCATAGTTTCATATCTCTAAAATGAGCAAACTGGTATTAGAAAAATATTTAATTTAATATTAATTTTAGCATTAAACATTTGACATTTAATATTATTTTAAATGATATAAAATAAATTTAATAATTAATTTAACATTAAATAGCTAATATTACTAAGATACTAATATAAAAATATTACTGAAAATATTCTTTTTAATATCAGCAAGTAAAACTAGTAATCTTTAATAAACATTAATTCTGGCAATTCTTTAGTAAAAATTAGTAAATTTTATTATTACTAATAATAATTTTAAATTAAATAAAACCCAGTAATTTTTAATATTATTAAAAAAACACTCTGCTGCCCTATGCAAGCTAATATTATCAACAGCACAGAAGGAAAATCAGTGGTGGCAAATATTAATATACAATAATATTAAAATATTTTTATAATGTTACAATATTTCAAATTATCCTCTTCTACAAAAAAAAAAAAAATTGTTTCACTTACAGCCTGGAGCAGGGAGGCTGAATTTTACCACGTTTTGCCCTCATGTTGTTTCATCTCATAAAGATGCCCATAGCTCATGACCAACACCATGATGGAAACTGATGGCTGGAGATGCAAACTTTGCCCCACAGTGGTGGAAAATCCCGAGGGAAAACTTCCTGGCAATGAGCGATAAAGGAGCAACATCCCAGGGAGGAGCTCACACTTGAGGCTGACAACTCAGCCAGAGATTAAAAAGCAGAGAGGGAATTTTTAATGGCCTGGAATGCTCTGGAAGATGTGCCTGGTGTAAGCACCAAGACATTGCAATTAAGAGTTTGGTGGAGCCCAAGTACTCATGAAGAGAAAAAATTAGGCAATGTTGTAGTGCTCCTTCATTGCATATCCTAATTTTAATTATGTCTTGGGCAGACTTAAGAAGGAAAGTTTGGTCGAGCTGCTGTGTGTCTCCTGAATTTTTTTCTGGAAGAAGGGTTTGTGCCCATTTATCCTCTCCAACCCCTCTTGCCTTGACACCATAGAATCCCAAAATGGTTTGGGTTGGAAGGGACCTTAGAGTTCATCCCATTCCACCCCATTCCACCACCTTCCACCATCCCAGGTTCCTCCAAGCCCATCCAACCTGGCCTCCAGCACCATCAGAGCTGCATCAATAATTCCCCTCAAAATCTAGACCCTTAGTGCCCTCTGTCAGTTGGGAGCCCTCTGTTTCTCCATCACCTGGAAAGTTTGGGCTGAATTCATAGAATGATGGAGTCATAGAAAATCCTGCACTCCCAGGGTCTGACCTCAGATCCCATCCCCTTTATTCCACAAAACGTAACTTGAGCAGGTGCCTGATGCAAAAAGGAGAAGAGCAAGGATTGTGTTTCCCTCAGCAGATTCAGAAGTTGCCCCTTAAAGGGTCACAGCTCTGCTGGACTTTTTTTTCCCCAATAGTTTGCTTTTCCTTACCAGTAACTCGAACAGGATTTCCTGAGCCCAGAGACAGGAAGATGACAACTTTTTAAAGTCAGGACTCAGAAGGAGCCCCCCTGGCCTCCAGCAGAACCAATAAAAAATTCCCTGGCTTGGCATCCAGTCCTCATCAGATTCCACACATCCACCTCATTTAAAGGGGATGCCTCAACTCACATTTAATCTTATTTTCAAAAAATACAGCTCAGAGCAGAAGCTGAAGGTGTTTTGTAGGGCTGAAGGCTGAGGGTGTTATAACAAAAGCAACATCTCAGAGAGGGCAGCGCTGACCTGCCCAAGAGCTCCAGACAGATTATAAAGGTTTCTTGTGGACATTTGACCATGAAGGTGCTTGGCTTTTCTTCCCACTACCAGCTTCTTCCCTAAGCCCTAGCATTTATTGAACTCTCTTTTCTTACAAGGAAAGAAAAAAAAAAAAAAAAGAAAAAGAGGAAAAATTGTACAAAAAAGAATAAATCCTGCTTTTGTTCTGGATAAAACTAGGTCAGCGTTTTCCATCCCCACTGTCAGTTTTCTGCAGTGTGTTTCAAACAAAGCATCATCATTCCAGCAAAAGGTATTTATAAAGTGAGCTTTGACAAAACAATTGTATTTTTTTTTTCCAGAAAGGCTTTGGCATCTGTCACTGCCAGGAAAGATTTAAGATCTAGGTAGAATTTTCATCTCTCAGAATAACTTGGCCTATATTGACTAGAACTAATAGATCTGATGTTTTAAACCCCCTTGTGCAGCAAAGCACTGTAAATTGCAGCTGTTTAGAAATTTTCCTCCTTCATGGAAAATTTACAGTGGGAAAAGCAGAAATGTTTCCAGGATTTATTTTCACCTGGCACCCCCACAACCCTCTCAGTTCTTTTGACTCAGAGACAAGAATATAGTACCACAAGGAAGCTGGAAGATGCCAAAAATAGTACCCCATGGGACAAGGAGGATGCCAAGAACACAGACTACTGTGGACAGGGGGCATGACAGAGGTTTTGCTCAAATAAATGAGAGACAATTTTCAGCAGAAATAGGGGAAAAGACAATTTTTTTTCAGTTATTCATAATTTTCAACAAACTGGTACACCCAAAACCCTCTCCCACCCACATTTCAGTGCAATTAGTCATAGGAAAAAATAAAATAAAAAGAAAAAGTGACGCTTGGAATTTAAAAATAAAGAGAAAAATATCTGTAATTTTCCTGCCCGGTTTTTCAAGATGCACATAACCAGGGCTAGTTAAGGCTTATCATGCACACACAGAATATTCACTCCAGGGCATTTATTCCATTGTAGGGACATGTAACCCAGTGCAAAGGCAATGTCTCCACTTATCCCACGATTCCCTCTTCTTTAGGAATTTGCTGTGACTCCAGGAGTCTCAGAGCTCCTCACCTGTTCAATGAAAGAGGATTTGGAAGTATAAGGTGCAGCTGGGGCACACGCTCGGCATCAGTTCTCCAGACAGATCATTCCTTAAAAACAAATATATGAGAGAACCACCTACCTTTGATACATAAAACACGCACAGAAGATCTTCATCAGGGACAGAGACAACAGGAAAAGGACTGAGAGGCCCAGACCTCACTTAGAGCCTGATGTGTCATCAATAAAACAGGGATACAGGGCTGAACAGCAAGATGGGAAGCGTTGGAAAGCAAGGATGTGCACAAGGGACAAGCACAGGAAAAACAGGAGATGGATGGAAGATCAGAGGGCTGAACAAGGGGTTTATGTGAGGAACCATCAGTGAGGGCATCGCCATCAGGCCTCATTTTCACTGAGGTTCTTGGACTGAGTTAGAGGAGATGGAGAGAGAGAGGACACACAGAGGGAATTTCAGGGCATCCCACAGTTCTGAGACCAGGCTGGAGCCAAGACACAACCATAAACTAGATAATCCCAAAAACTTCAAGTGAACAGTCCTGAGCCAAAGCTGCCACCAGAAGGCATTCCTGCAGCCCCCTAATAGCTGTTCAACAAAAGAGGATTTGGAAGTATGAGGTGCAGCTGGGGCACATGCTTGACATCAGTTCTCCAGTCAAATCATCCCTTAAAAACAAATATATGAGAGAACCACCTACCTTTGATACATAAAACACGCACAGAAGATCTTGATTAGGGACAGAGACAAGAAAAGGACTGAGAGGCCCAGACCTCACTTAGAGCCTGATGTGTCATCAATAAAATTGAGATACAGGGCTGAACAGCAAGATGGGAAGAGTTGGAAAGCAAGGATGTGCACTAATGGACAAGTACAGGAAAAACAGGAGATGGATGGAAGATCAGAGGGCTGAACAAGGGGTTTATGTGAGGAACCATCAGTGAGGGCATCACCATCAGGATTCATTTTCACTGAAGTTCTTGGATTGAGTCAGATGAGAAAGAGAGAGAGGGGACACACAGAGGGAATTTCAGGACATCCCACAGTTCTGAGACCAGGCTGGAGCCAAGACACAACCATAAACTGGTTAATCCCAAAAACTTCAAGTGCACAGTCCTGAGCCAAAGCTGCCACCAGAAGGCATTCCTGCAGCCCCCTAATAGCTCAGCACTGCTCACAGTAGCCATGGCACATCCAGCAGAAGGGAGAGGTAAAGCCAGTAAATCAATATTTTGTCAAAGTCCACCTGAGTCTGATTCACCTGAAAAACACAGTTCCCATGTCTTCAAACACAGCCAAATTCTTTGCAGGAAAAAAAGTCTTTGCTTTCCTGGGTGTTGGGAACAAGTAAACAAGTCTAACAAAATCCAAACACAATTTGGCAGGATGTAGCACTTGTTGGAGAAAATCCTACCTGCTAAAATTTCCTTTTAACCTCAGTGAAGGCTCTGGTAGATGCTAAGTATAATCAGGACAGATACCAATTCTCTCCCACTGGAAAGCAGAGTGAACAGACTTCAAAATATTGTTCTTTCATGTCACATCATCAAAGGAAAAGTTCTAGAAATAATTACTTTGGGTTTTTTCTCCTGAAAAGTTACCTGGGTGATTTTGGCTGTGGTAGGTTCCCCAGAGTAATAACAACATCATTGTTAATATAACATATACATAAACCTGAGAGCATTAAATTCAATGTTCTAGGTTACACTGTGTGATCCTTGGGGTGTCCTGTGCAGGGCCAGGAGTTGGACTTGATGATTTTTGTGGGTCCCTTCCAGCTCAGGATATTCTGACTCCATAAATTTATGAACTCAGCCCAAACTTTTCAGGTGATGGAGAAACAGAAGGTTCCAAAGCAGGGGGATTGCAGACCCCCACAGCAGGAGTTGCTCTGATTTCTTTGGAATCCATGGTGGGTTAGGAAGGACCACAGGCAAAGCTGTTGTTGATATTCCTTGTCAGCTAAAATTCCCTCACTACAACTTCTGCCTTTACACACAGCCTGTAAATGGCTCTTAGGTATTTCAGGATGGGGATGACAGTTTTGGTCACCTGAAGATGCCAAAAGAGAGTCCCAAGACCCCACAAAACATTTTCTGGAAATGCCCATTGTGTCATGTGAAGCGTTTATTCAACTTCAATTAAAGGTCTGATCATGCACTAATTGCAAATTTTGTTGCAAGCCAGCGAGGGTTCCCTGATGATTAAAGGACTGATAGTTCTGTTATTAATTATCATTTCCAGCATGGAAGGCTGCAGTGTGATTCCCTCTGCAGAGGTAGGTGCCATCCATAGGCTCCTGAAGAAGCATCCCTGGCCTTGGAAAACTTAGAAATCTAAACAGACAGTGCAGACAAAAGAACCACCATTATCTTCCTTTTCCAGATGGGGAACTGAGGCACAGAGAGATTAAGTGACTTGCCAACATCTGTGGAAGAATGGGGGATTAAACCTTGATCTCCTGAGTCCAAGTCTGGTGTTCAGTCACCGGACCAGCCTTCCTGCTCCTGCTAATGTGTTATTGCTCTCATCTGCTCTGTGATTTTTCCTACCCACTCCTACCTAATCCCTTTTCAAGGTAGCCCTTGAGGGACTGTTATTATGTGGGTCAGGGCTGGATGCAGCCGTGCCAGAGAGGGACACACTCTTTTTGTCCTGTGGGCACCGCTGGCCCAGCTGGCAGGTGCCACTGCTGGGTGGCATCGCAGGAGCAAGGACTTGCAAAGTCATTTCTCCTTCCAGGCAGGAAAACCTGCCATGAAATCGCTGGGCAGCGGGGAAAGAGGAAGCTGATTGCTGTGGCATCTGCAGTTCCCACCCTAACAAAGCCAAAGAGCGTGTTTGTGTGGGAAGATGGGTTGTATGACAAGAAGAAAAACGTCTTGAAGGATGAATATTTGGATCTCTGGACTCTATCAGTGTTTATTTCTTGGGCTGCAATACCACCTGCAGGCCCCAGACCAGGGCTGGACACTGCAGAGAAAAAAGAGGGTTTTACAACCAAAGGGGGCAGATGCCAGCCCTAGGGCTCCATGGGAGCCTTCCTGATGGATGGGGAGGGTTGGGATGATGCCCTGCACACACCACTGGACACACACACACCCCCCAAACGGCATTGTCCCAGCCAATCCCCTCAAAAAACCCCCTGTATGGAGGAGACCTGATAGGAAAATTAATCTAAAAACAATCTTTGAGGCAAAACACTGCAGGTGCTCCAAAATAACCAGGTTACAAGGCTATTTCCCCGCTTGCCACAGGTCAGGGCTTTGTGCTGTGCTGAGAGGGGCTGCCCCACGCCCCCAGCCCGTGTCCCCAGGGGGGTGTCACCGCCAGGGCCTGTCCTCAATGCCTGTCACCCCGATTGTGGTGGCCCAGAGATCACAGGCGGGCAGCGGGATCTGCTCAGACGGCGTCGGAGCAAGGGTAATCCAGTTATTTTTAGAGAAGTTTTTCCACTCGGAGATCATACACACTGCAGATCACAGAAACACATGCAAGCATGAAATTTCATTTTTGAGAATTCTTTTCCCGGGGCTTCCCTGTAAAGTGGCGGTGAATGGGAAAAGCTACAATCATGACAAGACAATTACAGAGGGGTTTTTTGCTAAGCATGAAACTTAGGGAAAAAAAAATGTTTAAGGAAAGGGAGAAGGATGAAAAAGCAACTCACAAGAAAAGTCATTTTTGTCCACTTGTCTTGTCTTGTTCCACCGAAGCAGAATTAGACATCATGTCGCATAAGTGATTTTAAAATAAAAATTGGCTTTAAAATACCTGAGAAAAATAAGGAAGTGTTTGACTTTGAACTGCTTTTCCTGGTTTGGCTCTTTTAGTGACACAGTGTACATGCAAATGGGGAAACATCCAGCACCCTCCTAAATGCTGCAAAACACAAACACTCTTGTGCTTTTAGCATGAAAGGACTGGGAGACATACAGTAGGATTTGTGGGATTATGGTGAGAAAGCAGGAGTGATAACTTTGATGTTCTTTTTTTTCAAAAAAAAAAAGGGTGAAAAGACAGAAAACTGCGAGTTTTTTTTTTTTTCTCTTCTTGGCAAAGCCCCCCAGGAAAGAGCTAGCATGGAAAATGGATCCCCTCTCATCTTCCGGAGAGGCAATTCCTCCCCTTCCAGCCGGGGTTCACGGCCGTGGCTGTGCGGGGGAGCTCAGACGCTGCGTGTCTGAGCCCTGCTTAGCCTGTGGATAAACACAGAGGTTGGCTTCTACAACGGGCAGCCACGGAAAACTTCTTAGGGAGCAAATATTCCCTGCAAAATGAATAACGACCCTGCATCCAGAAACGCTAAGGCAGAACCAGTTTGGTGTTGGCGGGAAATGCGCGATCGCCGCCGCAACGACGGTCACAGAGCTGGGAATTTTAAAGGTTCTCATTAAACCAAGTCCCTTCTTGGTGTAGGCATCTTCTGATGCAGCCACAGCTGCTGAAAGGTTGCCACAGCTGCCCTGTTCATCACTGCAGTGTCCCAGTGGCTTTAAGTAAAGGAATCGAGATCCTGGTGAAAGAACAACTCAGTGATTCACAGCAGAGGGGATCAAGATGTTTAGAAATTGTTCCAAAACTTTTCAGCTGTCCTTATTCAAGAGGCGGGTAGTTTAGCATATATCACCTAGGAGGAAAACATCATAAATCAGAAAGTCTAAGAGGGTTTACCTTGATTTTGTAGTGTTGGGTGCCTCATCGCTCCATCGGGCAATACTCAGCTACACTCAAAGGTGGGAGCAACATGCTCATCTCCTCCAGGTCTAGAGAAAACACAACAAAATAATTTGTCAAATTGTCAAAACTCAACAGACAGGGTAGAGGAGCAGACTGGGGAAATTTGGATAGACTGTGCCTTCACCCAGTCCTAATCTCACCACTGGAGGCTGTAAACATGATGGGTGAAGTGACAGTCTGGCTACAAATCTGTCTGGCAGCTTCATTAGACATCTTTCGCCTGACTGATTAAACTGCATTTAAGACCCACTTTCATTTTTTCAAGTCTTTTGTTTAAATTAAAAGGTCATGTTTTCGAGCGAGTGATCCGCTGCCCTCTCCAGTCTCCTGCCACAATACAGTTACATTACTACGAGTGTTGCACAAAGCGCTCTGAATAAGATCCACAGACACCAACAAATGTCGCAGCCAGCAGAGGCTACAGAAAGGGGTTTTTGTTTCTTCGTTATGTGCCACAGCAGGGAAACGAGCTTGAAAAGTCCCCCAGCCTCAAACTTGGACTATTTCTGCTGTGTGCACTGGAGGGCTTGCAAAAAGCACTCGCTGCTTTTGCAGATTTATTCCAGCAGCAAACCAGGTCCGCCCGGTGCGTCTCGCTCCACCTGGGTTTTGCTGCTGCTTTGCCGCTCGTCAACTGAAAGAGATTTTTTGGTGGTTAGACAAAAAAAAAAAAAAAAAAAAAAAAAAAAAAAGACCCAGGACCTGGGATTTGGGGTCTAATGCTGCCAAGTGCTGAGTGCCATCTGTTCCCACTGGCTCCAGAGCTCCCAGGATGGGGCCCCGGCTCGGCGGAGGCTGACGGAGCAGGGCAGCTCTCCAGAAGATGTAACTTGGAGTCTTGGGAGCGCTCCCAGTTTGCACCTCAGAGTGTCTGGCCCGCAGACAGACCACACTTAACCTGTCACCCCCCAGCCAAGTGCTTCCCTCAGCTCCCAGAAAGCAGCACTCCAAACTGGGAGAGATGTCCTGGCTGTGGTTGAGATTTTGGTGTTCTTTGTTTGTCGCTAAATCAACTCCCTTATTATCAGTGTTGGTTTCTCCTCACAAGTAAGGAGTGAAAGAACGAGAGGAAAAGGCCTCAAGTTGTGCCAGGGTAGGCTTAGATCAGATATTAGGAAAACATTCTTCATCTAAAATGTTGTCAAGCACTGGCACAGGAGGGAGGGATTTAAAAGCCATGTGGATGTGGCACTTGGGGACACGGGTTAATGGCTGCTTTGGAATCTGCTGGACTCGATGATCTCAAATTTCTTTTCAAACTGAAGGATTCTCTGATTATCTGCGCACTGAGCACTGAACTTCCTGGTGGCACGCTGATGTCAGTCTAAAAAGTCCCCCAACCTCACCTGCACCTTCCCAAAGGATTTTGCTGAGCACAGAGAAGAATTGGACGGTCAAGGCATGGAGCAGCCAGTCCCAAGGAGGGCCAGGGCTGGGTTGTCTGCTCCTCTCAGGTGAAAAGCAGAAACCAAGGGAGCTGAACAAAAGGACTGAAAACAAGACACTGGGTCACTGCCCCCGAGGAGTCCTTGCTTCCTGCTGAGAAGTTTAACTCCAGCATGAAGGGGTCAGCACAGTGCCTTGCACAAGGGCCCACTTTTCACCAAGGGAATGTAAAAGCTGATTTTTAAAAAAAATTTTTTAAAAAAAGCTCATTTTTACTAAATAAAAAGAGCCTTTGACAAGTGCTCCGCTACAGAGGCCTGTACTCTGACCTGCTGTGACCTGTTGTATTCCCTAACCTGCAGTTCTCTTAATTGAGAACATTATATATGTGACTTAATAAACTGAACTGGAGCTTGGATTGCAGCATCCAACATGTCTCATCCTGAGTCATTTTTGTGAAGCACATTGCCTTGGAACATAAGTTGCACATTAAAAATGTATTTAGTAGAGGGTTCCTTCCCTTCTCTATCAGGTCCAATTAAATCCTCAATAATTACTGAGGTTTCCAGAAGTGGTGATGACATCAGAACCTCCCAGAAACAACTTTTCCATTGGATTGCAGTGGGATTCAGTCTCTAACAAGCACAAGTACATAGTGATACTGCAAAAACAACCCTGCTGTCTACTTATTGCCAGGATCAATAGCTGGTTAGGTAAAACATCTACATTATTACTCAAAAATCAAACTGCCTTTTCTGACCCACTGGCACAGAAGTTGTTGAAATCCTGCAGTGTAACATTTGCTGTAGGACTACATTTCTCTAATTGATGTTCCCAAGATCCACACGCAGGTATCGACAGGAGAATAGACCCTTTAGCATCTAAAAGTAAATCCTTGACATTTCTGTCTCAAGCAGAAGGTCCAATTATTCTCCTTTTGCTCTGCTCCCCAGTCAGAAATTTGAAAGGCAGAAAAAAAATCCAGAGTACAGAGTAAAATTTTCCAATTTGTATGGATTGCTGTAAGAGCAGCAGTAAGTAAGAATATTTTGGATACCAACAGGGCTAAAGCAGCATTTAAGGCTTGTTTCTGTAAGACCAGAGGACATTTTGCTGTTGAGTGCTCATTTATAAAAAGTGAAATTAGGTAATTTTTCTTTCCGAAAACCTAAGAGAAATGGTTCTGAATGTCCCCTTTTCTTTCCTTCACACAAGCTGAGTTTTTTTCACAACTAGCTGGCTATGAATAGGCACAACAATTCCAGTAAGCCATCCATTTCCAACAATTATATCAGTTCTCCAGGCCCTTATGTGTCATTTAATACCTACTTTCATAAAGGAAGAGATGAAAAGAACAACTACAATAAGATGCAGTTAATTATGGATATGTTTAGAAACAGTCTAATGAATAATAAACAACGTTTTATTTCCCCCGTCTACCGACACAGTGGCAAATAATTAAGAATCAAAAGAATTCAAAGTATTAGGTAACAATCAGAAAACTTGTGCAAGATTTTTTTTCTGCTCGAGTTTAATTGGTTCATTGTTCCCATGAACTATAAACCACGGGGTTGATAGCGGTGCTAAAGTTTGCCCCCATAAAGGAAGATTAACATATTCGGGAACTTTACCCTAATCCTTGTTTTGCGTTAACTCAAGCAGATTGGATTAGTAATTCTTACCTACCACCCACTAGAAGAAAACGGGTTTCTTTTCTCAGACAACTGCCTGCATTGTACCTCCGTGTGCATTATCTGCACTGAAAGCAGTTCTGCAGAAAGAAATGATGTGAAGTGAAAGGGAAAAGGGTTTTACACTGCCATGGCGAGGAACAATCGCTGACGTGGCACAGCCTGAACTCTGCTGAAAGGTTAGACCTGTTCCTGCCCAGCTCATGTGCTGCTATTTCAGGCAAAATGAGAATAAGCCTTCCCTGAACTTCTAATTCAGGAAAATAATGAAAACTAAGCAGAGTTGATTTACAGGATCTGATTTGGAGGCTGTTGGGGTGAGCTTGGAGCAGAGAGGGAGCAGAGCTGGTTCAGTGGTTGGGCTCTGCTGAGAGTGGGTGCTAAGGTTGGCGTTGCAAACCCACTGGGTTCCCAAGTGTCCAGCTCAGCCAGGAGTGGGGCAGCTGCTGTGGGAATCATCCCATCCTGGTGGTCTCCCCTGTACATGGACACTGTTCAATTTGGACCAAACAAAAGTACCACCATACCCCCAGGCCAGGGAAATATCCCTCTGCAGAGTTCTAGACCCAGCAGGTGTTCCCCATCTTGCCAATATCCCATTTTCACTAATTAGAATCAAAGAATCACAGAGTGGTTTGGGTTGGAAGGAACCTTGAAGTTCATTCAATTCCAACCTCTGCCATGGGCAGGGACACCTTCCACCATCCCAGGCTGCTCCAACCTGGCCTGGAACACCTCCAGGGATCCAGAGGCAGCCACAGCTTCTGTGGGCACCCTGTGCCAGGGCCCCACCACCCTCACAGGGAAGAATTCCTTCCCAATTACCCATCTAATCCTGCCCTCTGCCAGTTTAATTGCCTGAACAAAGTCCTACTTGTTCCGAGCTCAGTGCCACATTTTCACCACAGGAAAGAAATTGCCATTACTTGCTCTGCCTGCAGTTCCTTTGCTCCCTTGTTTTCCTCATTCAGAGGCTGTAGCCCAGACCCTCTTACTCCCTCTCCATATGCAAGAATTATTTCTTTGCTCCAACAGGAGCACAAGATCCCAGTGAGGGAGAAACCCTAGCACTGACATGATGGCCAGCAGGAGGACTTGAAATCATACAGGTTTTTGTGAACCTTTTAAGTCCCAAGTATCTCCCAGATGCTTCACTGGGGAAAATAATCTTAAATATATGAACCTACTCAGCCAGACTCTTTCCATTACTCATCAATAAGTTATGCCAGGAGATTTGAGCACTCTTGCAATAAGCAGAATCAAGCTCTTTGCACAGTATTTATGATGTCCCAGGTGAACACAGGAGCTCCATGCATCACCTTCACACAATAAATGGACCAAAGCATGAAGGGCCATGGAAGAGCCCAACACAAGTGATGGTTCCTGTCCAAGCTTCATCCAAACACAGAACTGTAAAACTCCCACAAAATGTGGCAGCAGCACCTTGCAGGAAATGCCAAGATATAGAGATGCAGCTCTTTGCTTTCTTGTTGGTGCTGGTGTCTTCTGCATCTCACCAGAGCCAATGATCTTCCCATAATCATGGCCAAAAATCAATTAATATTTGGGTGGTTTCTCTCTTTTTTTCATATTAAGCAGTGATTGTAACTTGGAATGGCTTAAAAGCATTCAGTTGCCCAGGCAATAGGAAGCAAAGAGTTATCAAATATATGTGCTCTAAACATCAGAAAATATTTAGCACAGGCACAACTACAGAGATTAGCTTTGTGTTAAACTACAGGGAGCAACAATAAGGGATTTTTGGGGCAAAAAGCAATTCCACCTGTTAGCTGTATGTCAAGGAGACAGCTGGCTAAACATGGCCCATTTTAACCTGGATTTCTGATTGGACTTCAGCAGTTATCAATAAACCCCATTGACTCGGTAGTTGTCAATAAAACCCATTTACTCCTGCTCATTAGCAGACAGGGATATTAATTAACTCTGCAGCTAGGAATGAAAGAGAGCTCCTTGAGGAAACTCCAGGTGTTTCCCCATGCTTCCAGCCCAATGTTTGGGGACAGCAAGAAAACCCCAAGTGTCCCACAGAACTTGAGACACTCCAGTGAATTTCCCAGGGGAAGTTTGGGGATTTTTCATATCCATGAACCACCTTTGAGCATTGCACTGCTACTCCTTGAAACCTATTTCTTCCTGGGAAAAAGGAATATTGCTTCTGCCACATCAACTAATGAAAAACGAGGAGTGGATCAATAAATTACTGAGGTGTTTTGTAGTGTCTGCTGTGAGAGCTGCTGGTATGAATTTTTCACCTTCTTCCATTCTCATGGTTTTCCACCAAGCTGTGCCAAACATGCTGCATATCGCTTACTGTTTGGGATTTTATGAAGGGAAAAAAAAATAAATCAAGCCTCCAAGTACTAATTTCAAACTGTTGTAGTGAACTCTCCCTTTTTTTATTGCATAATAGAGCCTTTTGTCCTCAGTTTTCCATCTGTTTGGTAAGCATTTTTCACTTGAAGACTCAATTAGGACAAAAAAACCCCACACAATCATTCAATTCAAAAATTAATTTGGAGATCAAGGGACTGACTTAGGCCTATACCAGTGACTAAAAGCGATTCAGGCTTTGTCACATGATCCAAGAGAACTGAGCAACAACAGTTTAGCTGCTTTAATCCTGCTTAATTTGAGTGCAAAGAAATTCACATGTGCTGCTAAGAACATTTTGGGAGTACACTGTGTCCATTTTTCTGGGTCCCCAGGTCCAAAGACTTTGTTTCATTGAGAGCTCATGACATCCTTGATTAGCAACCCCTGTGCAGACGAACGAAAAGCACACAAATTTGCAGAGGTGGAGAGAAAACTACTTAGAAAAATATCCTGCTGGGGAAGAGGTGGTTTCAGACAGCACATTTTACAATCAGGACTGACAGCAAAACCAGCACGTTTTAGGGGTTTTGGAAGGAAGGCAGGTCCCAGGGGTTGTTTAAAAGACACATACTATCAGTAATCCAAAGAGTATATTGAAAGAAGTAATAAAAATATGCCAGGGGAGGACTTTGAAATACGTATCTTACAAGTTTTATAACTTCTTTGCGTAGTTTGCACAGGCTGTTGGGTCATGAGCAGAGAAACTCTGCTCTCTCACCACCTGGCACGAGTGTGTGACCCCAGGGCCAAGCCACGGGGTGTCAGCCCACCAGAAGCTTGGCTACAGCCTGTTCTAACGGGGACAGCCAAGGAAACTTTCATTAGAGGGAGGAAAACTCTCAGAAATCCCATCCGGCAAACACGCGCGCGCGCACGCACCCACTCCCTCTCTAATGCCTCTGCTGGGCTTGGAAGAACTTAATTAAAGCCAGTTGTGAAATTTCCAAGGGGGGAAAAAAAAAACACCTAATCCCTTACAGTAAATGTGCTGTGATTGTTCTGGGTTCACCATTCCTCTCCCCCCTGGATTGGTCTCGCGATGAGAGGACAAAATCTGAGAGATGGAAATGCTGAAATGAGCTGTGCTTGCTTCTCATCCTCCCTTCAGCAAGAGAAGTGGAGGGGCTTGAGCTGCTTCATCCAAGTGAGGAGCCTTCCCTGAGAGAAACCTCCTTCCAGTGCCTTAAGGGGCTCCAAGAGAGCTGGAGAGGGACTTTGGACAAGGGCCTGGAGTGACAGGGCAGTGCGTAATGGTTTCACTGACAGAGGGCAGGGATAGATGAATTATTGGGAAGGAGGGGAGGCCCTGGCACAAGGTGCCCACAGGAGCTGTGGCTGCCCCTGGATCTCTGGAAGTGTTCCAGGCCAAGTTGGACAGGGCTTGGAGTAACCTGGGATAGTGGAATTTGTCCCTGCCCATGGCAGGGGGGTTGGAACTGAGTGGTCTTTCAGGTGTCTTCCAACCCAGGCCATTAAATGGTTCTATGAAAACCTCCCTAAGAATCACAAAATCATTAAGGTTGGAAAGGGCCTCTAAGATTATTGAGTCCAACCATTAAGCATGTCCAAACAGCTATTCTTCCCAAGAATGTGATGGCAGAGGACAACTTCTCATGATGGACTTGATTTACTGTCTTGACTGCAAGAGAAATGCAACACAAAGGTATAAAATCTTTTCTTCCATTCCCTTCAATCCCCATGTCTGGTGAGCTCCTCAAAGTTATGTGGAGTGTGTTGTAGCCTCCTGTTTAACACAGAGAGGACAAAACTGTTTAGTCTTCAGTTGAAAACATAAGTGTGGTGGAGAAAGAGGATGAACGTGGGGTGAGACACTCAGAGAAAATTCCTGAGCAGCAGCCCTGAGCAAGGCAGGGCACAATGGCAAAATTGTTCCCTTCCTGGTGCCCTGCTGGTACCTGGACTCTCCAAACCTGTCTTTTCAGGTCTGTGATTTGTCTGGCTGTGAAGATTCCAATTTGTCATAAAATCTGGAGGTGCAGATGGAACCCCACTTCCAGGTGTTGCACATCAAGCATCACAGGCAGACAGAATCATAGAGCACTTTGGGTTGGAAGCGTTTTAAGGTCCTACTTAAAAGTTCTAACCCACTTTCCGTGAGCAGGGATAGCTGAGATTGAGTGTGGAGGAGCCTGAAGGGCATCTTTGCCTTGATTTACAGCTCCATCAGGATCTGTGGCACTTTGGGACCAAGTGCCCTGCCAGAGCCACGACAGAAACCAGCTCATTTGAACCTCGACCCTCCAAAACGCTGGAAAGTCAACTAAAGACGTAACCAGAGAGAGACCATGAGGACAGCGATCCCACAGCTCTGGTGTGGGGATGGAAGCTGCGCAGAAGGGTCTGTGTTGGAAACCCAACTCGTTCAGCATCAAAGGGAGAAGGAATAACAAGCAAGGCCTGCCCTCCTCCCCTCGCCTGTGCCGTGTGTTTGATGCAGCCGGAGCGGCGGCGCTGGCGCGGCGCCAGGGATCGCTCCCATAGATCCCAGCCGAGCTGATTAAGAAATGCAACCCAAGTAATTAATGATGGGGGAGGACTGAACCCACGGCAGAGCTGGGATCTGACTCGTTCTCTGCCATGGTTAACCCCAGAAAGAGTCAATTAGAGCAGGACTTCCCAACCTTTTGCCACGGATGCTCTCACTTTCAATTAAAATGGCTCGCCAGGAGCTCTGAGCTGCACGTTGGAGCCAGCAGGCTGCCCTGAGCATCAGCCTCCCCAGGCCTTTGTAGTTTCTGACCATATTCCTCTGCCACGCCAGTTTTTAATTTGTAAAAGTATTTGTCTGTATCTCACCCAGGCTTTCAGAGAGGTTTCAGCCCTCTCCGCACTCTGTTTGACATCCTGGACAAGGTTCCAACATTTCCAGTATCAGCAATGGCACTTGCTCTGCATTTGTAGTTTCTGACCATATTCCTTTGTAATTTCTGACCATATTCCTCACCCACGCTGGTTTTTAATTTGTAAAAGTATTTGTCTGTATCTCACCCAGGCTTTCAGGCAGGTTTCAGCCCTCTCTGCACTCTATTCAACATCCTGGACAAGGTTCCAGCAATGGAGATTGCTCTGAATTTGTAGTTTCTGACCATATTCCTTTGTAGTTTCTGACCATATTCCTCTGCCATGCTGGTTTTTAATTTGTAAAAATATTTTTCTGTCTTTTACCCAGGCCTTCAGACAGGTTTCACTCTCTGCACTCTGTTTGACATCCTGGACGAGGTTCCAACCTCTCCAGTACCAGCAGTGGATCTTGCCCTGAATTTCAGGACAGGACATGGCTCTGCCTGTGGTAATGAGGTCATGCTGTTGGTAAGGTCCATGTGTGTTAATGCTGGGTCAATATTCTGTAGAGGTCTGGAAGTTTAGTTCTGTCTGGATGGCTGCAGGTTTGGAGGTGTTGAAGCTGATTTCAGCCTCCTGGATTCATAATCAGTTTGGTTCAGGTGTTGTGGCTAAAATCAGTAACAGCTCTAGCCATTTTCCCTCAATATAGAGCAAAGGAATGAGCTAGTAAATCTAGGCTGAAAACCCAATTTTAACTTTACCTGTTCTCTCTTACATCCTTTGTGTCAAAACAATAACATGAGAGAATTGCAAAGGAATCTTTTTAATTTTTCAATATAATACACTTTCTCCTTGTTTGTGTCTTGGAAGAACTCTGTGTAACAGAATAAAATTCAGTTCACCCCTGCAAGTCCAAAAAGCTCAAAAGCTTCAGACTTCTCCTGACTGCCTTTAAAGGAGACTCCATATTTTAACAAGTGGGAATTGTTTTTATTTAGCTTTAGTTTATGATCACATCGAAAGATCACACCGTACTCAGCATCATAGTGGAGAGGTAATATCTTAAAATTTATCCTCCATTTTGGTCCAGATATAACCCCCCTAAAACCCTAAAGTGATGAATATTTACTCTACCAGTGGAGACACACACAGATTAAGTCTCTTTCCCCACACCTTTTAACATAAAATCAAAGTTCATTTCCATGACAGTCTTTTATGATCTGCATCTCAACTGGAGAAGACATTTTCCAGCCCAGAGGGCAGAGGCTTTGCTTTATATTGTCAAAAGTAGCAAGTTCAAGTCCTGTGGTGAGGGTCACATTTTTTATAATAAACCCTTCATATCCTGTATTATCTCCTTGTTAAATGGTTCACTACATTAATTATCATTATCATCCAATGTATTTTGCACTGAATGAAAATATTTCACCAATGCTTTTGGTTGAAGAAGAAAAACATAATACACCATTTTATGAGTAATTTTCATGAAATTTTGCATGCATCCAGATCTTGTGAGGTAGGGAACACACTTTGTTTGAACTTTATAGCCTTCTCATTCAGTTTTCATTAATAATTTTCCCTTTAGTTCTCAATAGGTTTCTCTAGCATTGAGGGAACAATATCAGAGCCCTCCTGTAGCTAATTTAATATCTGTAAATTTCCATGGCTGATAAGCAACAACTGCGCAGACGAATAGAAAAATAAAATAGTGAATGTGGGAGCAAAAAAAAAAACAACCCACAAATGAAAGAATGAAAGTGGAGACTGCAAGATGCTATGGAGTGATAATCATTGCAAAAAGTTTGGCTTTGTCAGGTAAAATGAATAACAGAACGGTGATTAATATTTGTCTTCTAAAAGTAAATGAAAAGCTTAAATGTGTTTGTTCCTTTCAAAAATCATTCTCTTAATAGGTAGAAATGCTCTCTCATGGAGTTTTTCACCAGCCCCTGTTCTGAGCTGTGCTCAAACACAATCCCAGCTCTCTAAGGGAATAGACAGATGTGCTTCCTGGACAAAGAGATCATTTTCTACCACACCTTTCTCTCTCCCAAAGCAAGGCTCTGTCCCACACTCATAAACTCATAAGGTTTACATGGTGTTTATTTGTATAGAAACTGTATACTTTTTATAAAAATATTAGATACTTTAGAGAAGTAGAACTGTGAAGTATGTATTGTAGTAAGACTTATGAGGGGAATTTTTAGATTATTTGTTTTAAAATATTTACAACATGGAGTAGCTAAAGCTGATAAGCCATGAAACACTGGAGTGTATTATAATTAAAAAATAGTTACCTACTTATTGTGATAGTGTAAATTATAACATCTGTATTGTCTCACCCTCCATGAGACTAAAAATAAAATCTGGCCTACACTCATAAACTCATAAGGTTTACATGGTGTGTATTTGTATACAAACTGTATACTTTTTATAAAAGTATTAGACACTTTAGAGAAATAGAACTATGAAAGATGTATTGTAGTAAGACTTACAAGGGGGATTTTTAGATTATATGTTTTAAAACATTTACAACATGGTGTAGCTAAAGCTGATAACCCAAGAAACGCTTATAGTGTTTAATAATATATAATTAAACACTATTTTAATTTAAATATAATTAAAAATAGTTAGTTTCTAATTATGATAGTGTAAATTATAACATCTGTATTGTCTCACCCACCATGAGACTAAAAATAAAATAAAAAATTTAAAGCACCTCTCAGTTACCCCATCTCTGAGTCAGAAAAGGACACAGCCCAACACGCCATAACACAGCTCATCTCCCAGTCTGTGCCCTCCCTCATGGCTGCAGGCACTGCACAGCCCTGCCCTGCACTCCCACATGGATCCCACAGGCTTTGGTGGCACTCCAAAAGCTGAACACACCATCCTGGATGAGGATTTTTGGAGCTGTCCCATGCAGAGCCAGGAGCTGAACTCAGAGATCCTCATGGGTCCCTTCTGTGATTCTAAGAAGACACTTTACAAAACCCAGAGAAACCAAATAACTTTGCAGTGTGTGATGCCACTGCCTTTCCACAGAAACTCCAAATTCAGCAGATGAATTAACTGCAGCTCCACAGCAAACAAATCTTCCAGCAACAGCCCAGGGAAAGGACGCTCACAGGTCTGTCAACTGAAGGTATGTTTTTAAACTCTTGCCTGCACAACGTAACTTTTCCTCATAAGCAGTTCCAGCTATACCTTTGCAGCTATCAAGCACAAGAAAAACTGTACTGAGGTTTGAATACAGTGCTACTCAAAGGATGGCCCAATGTGGTTTTTTTTTTAAAAGCCTGGGGAAGCACCACAGACCTTGCTGCACTTAAATCTTCCCTCAGCAGAGAACTGAAGAGATGCATTTCTCTACAGATCATTTCTCTGGTCTGTAGAGAAATTCAAGCTGAAGTGAGCAGTGAAAAGTGTGATTTTTCTCTCACTGGACCAGTCTTGGTGCTACAAGCCAAACCATCTCGTCCAGACAGGGCTGGTGCCTCACGCCAGGCCACCGGAAAGACGGGACCTGCAGGAGGAAATAAATTCCCCTGGAAGCACGGGACCGACCGTGGTGCTGGCCACCAGGATGTAACAACAAGCAAAATTCTTTTCCAATCCTGCAAATACCCAAAGCCCTGGCACCCGCAGACCTCACATCTCTAATTAAAAATGGCCATGAGCACTTCAATAAACAACGCAATCCATCATGTCCAGGACACAATAAAGGGACACGGAGTGGAAAAGAAGCTTTGCCCTGTCCTGTGTGCTGTACTGTATGTGTTTCACCACGGGGAAGCATGTGCTAATTTCTTACCTCTCTGCTGACTGCACTGTCCTTTTGCATAGTTGCTGCTGAACTGCATGAAAGGTATTTCTAATCTCGTGACGGTGACTGAAAAGGGTTGAAGGACACAAATTAAGTCTCATAGCAATAGAGCAGCTCAAGAATGGAAGGTCAGCCAGTTGACTCTTCCCAGAATCCCCTGAACAATGCAATTATTCATGAAGGAAATTTCAAATTATTTTCATTAGACTTCTGTTTTACCAATCTAACCAAAGTGATTAATTAGGGATTAAAATATTTACTCTGCACATGCTGCCTTGGCACAGCACTAGAATATTTAAGCATTGTGCTAAAAGGGTCAGCTGTCTCCAGCACTGTTTGGAATTCATTCTCTACTTTCTGTGTAAAAGGGCATTGACTCTCATGTCTACACCACACTTAGGATCCCATTAGGGACATGGAGAGAGAAGGGAAACCCTCCTCCTGCCCTTGGAGCTACCCCAAGCTCCCCAGCTTCTTTGCTGGGCTACTCCAGCACAGCAGCAGAGAAGAGCAACAGCAGTGACTACAGCAAGCCCTGCAGAGGATTCAAGATTCCACTCCTATTCCACACACAGGACCAGAAAAGAGGGAGATGCTTGTGAGAACCTGGAAGGACCAGAAAAGAGGGAGATGCTAGTGAGAACCTGGAGGAACCAGCTAGAAAAGAGAGCCCTGTGATGGAAGACACAAGAATAGAAGAACTGGATACAAGAATAGAAGAACTGGACTCAGATTTCCAGTTGTGGAAATCCTGGCTGGTTTCTCATCCCTCTGAAAAATGGGAATATGGAGTTACCCCGAGTGGCAAATGCTTTCATTGTAGATGAAGTTTAGAACATTTGGCATGCCCCAGTGAAACAGTGGGGTGGGAATGCCATGCTTGCTCTGTTCCCTTCCCAGAGCTGAACCAGCAATCCCAGGTCTGATTTTAGTCTCATGTGAAGGGTGAGACCATGCAGATGTTAAAGCCTGAGGTCAGAGCCTGAGTCAAATCCAACCCCTGCAGACCTCCAGGGGCTCCTGGAACCCATTTGCAATTCGTCCCTCACCTGTTTGTCCAACTGAACCCAAAGCAAAAGGATGAGAAACAACGAAAGACCCCAGAAAGGGGGAACATGGAGATGTGGGTGACGGTGCTCCAGCTCCACCAGATCCACAGGGATGGTTGGATTTGGCTCAGCACCAGGGCCGGAGGGGTTTTCCTGGTGGATAACCTGGCAAACCCCATTCAGGAGCCTCTGCAGGGTGGTTGAAATGCACAGAGCTGGTTGCTGCCGCCACTGCAACCTCACCAAGATGAAAAAGATGCGTAACAGGATTTGCATTCCTTTCCAGAAATGACTGCTGCAAGCAAACATTTCAGCACTTATTTCTTACCAATATTATTAGGAGTCTCAGCCCATTTCCTGGCTGGGGCATGTTTCCTCCGGGGGACTAAAGTCACCTGTCACTTTCTTTCTCATGTTACTTAATCGTTTTAGTCCAAGCAGCAAGCTGCCAATCATATTTAATATTTAGTCACCTTGAATGCATTGCTACTGATTAAATAGACTGCTATTTCAGTAAACAACTCGTGAGAGAATACTTACAGCTTCATTATAATTATTCCACCAGATATTAGAACATTATTCATATGTAAGTCCAAAGAATATTTAGGTCTTCTCCTATTTAGTTCACAAACAACATTTTAATTGCTGCCATATTAGCAGAGCTATCAGCGCTAATTGGATAATACCCCTTCAAAGATTTTTTCTTTTAGCAACCTCTTTTGCTTGCATGCTTTTAAAATGTCTCTGGTTTTTTGGCTCACTGATGATTACCCACAAAGAAATTTGCCCTTATGTGTCTATCAGACAGACACCTATATATATATATATATATATATATATATATATATATACATACACACATATATTTTTTTGAATTGTTCTTAGGTTTTCTCTGGTGGAGGAGGACTCTGTTGTTTGTACACATTGAAAACGAGGGGCTTCTGAAAGAGGGAGGAAGAGGATGATAGGACAAAGCCTGTACTGCAACTCATGACAAAGGCGAGGTGAAAAATCCAAATTTTCTGAGATCATCCATAGACTTATCCATAATGAATCCCATCACCTGGGCCACATTCCCCTGGGGGCTTGGAGGATCATTTTAGAACCTCCCTGAAAAATTCATTAAGGGTATCACAGAATCATGAAATTATTTGGATGTGAAGGACTCTCAAATATCATCCAACTCCACCCCTGCCATGGGCAGGGACAATTTCCACTATCCCAGGTCGCTCCAAGCCCTGTCTTGGGCACTTCCAGAGATCCAGGGGCAGCCACAGCTTCTCTGGGCACCCTGTGCCAAGACCTCACCACCCTCACAGCCAAGAATTTATTCCTAATTAAAGCCATACAAGTAAACTTACTGTTAGGAAGTAAATTTATTTTATTTAAGTTAATAGCCTTAAAAGCAGGGGTCTTGCTCCCAGCAGGAAGTGCCTTACAAGGTCCACACTTGGAGAAGTGTTGGAACATGATACAAACTGAAGCTGGGCAGCAGGTTTTGACAAATTATATGGTAAAGTCTTTGCACAGTGATGGCAGATTTAACGAGTGAGCTTTGCTGGGAAAGGAAAGGTAAAGGAGAATTTCCAGGAAAGTAAACATGTTCTGTGTCACTACCATCTGGGCAGGATCTTCAGGCCTTGCTTCTAGAAGGAAAGTTTTGTTCAGGAACCCAGATAGGGCAATTTATCAAAGGAACAGATAAATGCAAGTGTTTGTTTCGCTTCAGTGAGAGAAAATGAGAAATTGTTACTTAAGGTTGACCCAAACACATCTCCTTGTTTCTTCCCACTCCTTTCACCTCCTCTCCTTCCTCCCTCTCAGTTTTTTTCAGTTTGACCACTGAACTGAAAAATTAATTATTCTTACAGCTCTATTAAAGGATAACTTATGCCAGGCTGCCTGCAGCCTAAATGATGTACATTAAATATCTCTATTTCTTACTTGTTTTTCCCTCTCTTTTAACATTTATCCCTTGGTTTGAAAGTTTCTGAATTCCCAAAGTACTCATGGGGTGCAATCGATTGTTCATTAGGCAAATATATGTTAAAATAAAATAAAATAAAATAAAATAAAATAAAATAAAATAAAATAAAATAAAATAAAATAAAATAATAATAATAATAATTTTGAACCAGAACGATAAAATTAAAGAGTCAGTTCCTAATCAGAATGGCGCACACAGCCTTCAGTGTGCACAGTAATGACTATCTGTGTAGGACAGAGTTACATGGGATATTGTTGGGATATTGGGAAGAAATTCTTCCTTGTGAGGGTGCTGAGGCCCTGGCACAGCTGTGGCTGCCCCTGAATCCCTGGAAGTGCCCAAGGCCAGGTTGGATGGGGTTTGGAGCAGCCTGGGATAGTGAAAATTGTCCCTGCCATGGCAGGAGTGGCACTGGATGATCTTTAAGGATCTTTCCAACCCAAACCATTCTGTTCCATGATTTTATGATTCTCTCTACATCTCTGTCAGACCTTTCTGGTTTCTCAGCGAAACTCACCAACCTCACAACATTTTGGTGCAAATTATTCAGCTGGGAGGGCAGGGAACACATGGCTTGAGAAACAAAGTGAGGTGATCAACAGAAATAACCGAAGCTCGATCATTTTTTGTGTCTCTCCATCCTCTGGAGGAGGTCTGGGCTTTGGTCACCCTCTGCTTTAGTCATTTATTTCAGTTTTCCAGCAGAAGAACTTACAGATAGAGAAATATGGAATTTTAGCCTGGAAGAGGAATCCCAAATGCTTCTCATGGCCACAAAACCACGAATGGATCTGCCCATTCATAAATTAGAGACTAAACACCCAGCTGTGAACCAGCAAGGGTTCACTGCAGATGCAAAGCCAAGGCTGAAACAGATGGAAGTCAACATGATCCATTCTTGGATCCAAGCTGGGAAAGCACTTCCAGGAGAAATGACACAACTGCTGTGGTCACATCACACTGCAAGACATGGAATGCACTTGGAAGGATCCATAAAGATCCATAGTGAGCAGCTCCAGCAATGACCTGAGAGAAGGAGAATTGTTCAAGAATCCTCTCAGCTACTCATTGCTTGTCTCAGCCAGGCAAACACTGGTCACAGGTTCAAAACACAGAAAATCAGAAGATCAGCTGGGTATTTCAGGGCGTAGAACACACTCTCTGCTCTTAAACTTCCTCAGAAGTTCTCACTTTTTTCGTGTCATTTCATTTCAGTCAGGTACACAGAAAAATTCACTGTGCAGTGCAGCTAAGAAAGTTGGCAGGAGCAAACATTAAAATATTCAGAACATCTTAAACTGCAGAGTTAGAGTTTTTTATTGTTGTTTTATAACTTTGCTTTAATCAACTTTTTATCCATTGACTCCCTCGCAAGTGCCAACCAATATAATTAGCACTATCTAAATTAGTTATCACTCAAAATTACTTCCTTCTTGGAAAAAAACAGTTTTATTTTTAAATCATAGGTGTTGCCATAGGCTGTACCAGGAACTATATGCATGGACACATTTTAAGTAGATAATATTTTTAATCCTAATTAAAAAAAATAAATTCATCCCCTCCATAAAATGTTGAGATTTGTGAATGACTTTATTTTAATTTTTTGATAGAAACATGGTAACAATCAACTGATTTTCATTCATATACCTACTGTGCACCTTCCATTGAAGCATTCTATTGCTCAGCCGGGCTCTTATATAAACTCAACGCAAATTTCCACTGCGGGGTTTGTTCCCATTTCATTGCACACTGGATGGAGGGCAGAGGAGCCAACATTCCCCAGGGGTGCCTGTCCCAGGGGCTGTTATTGACACACTGCCATCAGCAGCAGGACTTTGCCTTCTGCAGCCTCCAAACCCATCAATACCTATTGATTTCAAGGTGAATTGCAAGTACATCAGTGCATCTGATAAAGCAGCTCTCAGCAGCGCGAGCTGAGAGTGGAGATGCTGAGATATCAAATCTCCCAAATGTGGCCTTGGATCCAGCACCTATCAGGGTGCTGAGAGGGGCTGGGCACCCCAGCTGAGCCACTTCAAAGGGACCAAAGATATTTGTGACCATGGTCTCAGGGGTCTGAGGATGAGGGAAGAGACAAGGATCTGACGCCGTGTTTCAGAAGGCTTGATTTATTATTTTATTATATATATTATGTTAAAACTACACTGAAAGAATAGAAGAAAGGTTTCATCAGAAGGCTAGATAAGAATAGAAGGGGAAAGAATGATAAAGGTTTGTGGCTTGGACTCTCTGTCCAAGCCAGCTGGCTGTGATTGGCCATTAATTAGAAACAACCAACATGAGACCAATCACAGATGCACCTGTTGCATTCCACAGCAGCAGATAATCATTGTTTACATTTTGTTCCTGAGGCCTCTCAGCTTCTCAGGAGGAAAAAATCCTAAGGTAAGGATTTTTCATAAAAGATGTCTGCGACAGATATTATTTCAAAGAAGCCCACAGGGTCATGATCTGGCTTTGAAAATGCTGTCCCTGGTGGAAATTTTATTCACTCAAGTTTGGATATGCTGCCTGGAGATTTCATACAGCTCAGGGACATGGGGTAGGGGTGGCTTGGCAGTGCTGGGTTCAAGGCTGGACTTGCTGATCTTAAAAGTGTTTTCCAACAAAAATCATTCCATGGTTCTGTGGTTGTACATCCTCCCACCACTCAGACCTTTGGGAGCCCAGCACTGCTGCAGGCTCTGCTCTGAGTGGCTTGCAGGAATATTTCCTTTCCCTATTGATCCCCAATAGTCAACCTAAATCCACCTTCTTCAGCATCAGGGAACAGTTCAGAGCTCCCATTTCCCTGAGGAAGGATCTCCTGGTGCCTGGGGAATATTTCTCTTGCTATCCCTTGCAAGCTGTCATTCCTTTAGGGAACAATTTCCATGCCCTCACCCACCTGAATGCCCCTGGTATTTATCCCTTGCTGAGGGAAATGAGGATGGGATGGGGATGCTGGAGAACAGCCTGAGCTCTGAGAGGAGGCTCCTTCCAACACAGAAGAGGGGCAGGATGAGGCACAGGATGGAGAATATTGGGCAGACCCGAGCAGGAGGGCTGTGGGCACATGGCTGGAAATGCTGAGCTGCAGTGCCTCACCTGGGAAAGCTCCAGGCTTACAAAAAAACCACTTTAATTGTTGTTTATTGGACATGCCAGTGTTTATTAATGCTACACTGCAGTGCGGGGTACCCCAAATCAGCTTTATTACTCATTGCAATAAGAGCATCCATCACAAACTGCCCTTTCCATGTATCCATCCTCCAGCCCCGCTCCCTCTCAGTTTCATGTCACTGGAGTTGGGGGTGTGGGAGGTGCAACAGGAATCAAAGCCACCTTATCATTTCAGTGTATCATTGGAAACTGGGTAAAGAGAAAGCTGAATCATTCCCCACAACCTGAGGGCAGTGCTATCTTTCATCCTGACTTGTTCTGCTATTTACAAAAAAACCTGCATAATTACCAGAGCAAATGCCACGTCACAGCCTGCACCTGCTATGGGCAAGATAGAGAACATTTTCCTGAAAGTAATAATTAAATAAACCCATCCATCAGTCAGCTGCATCTAGTTTTGTGGCTTCTGTGGGCTTTAAAAGGAGCAAAACAATGCATTTGTGCAAGGAGCTTTCTCTTCACGTTTTAATGGCAATTATTGCATGTAAACTAGCTTTTGTAAGAACTAGGAAGCAGATGGATGTGGTCAGAAAAAAACCCAGGCAAATACACCCACTGGAAAATCAAAAAGATAAAAATGCAAAGTCACTGCGTGTGTAGTTGAGTGTGTGCTGTGAAATGGTTCTTTTCAGCCTCAGCATCTGAATATTCCCAATGGAAATGTCATTACAAAAGACAACAGGTTGTTTCAGCAGAACTGATCAAAGTCTGAGATTGCTGTTCCAGGCACGGCCCCACAATGAGTCTGACAATCCTGAGCTAAGGAATTGTTATTTCCCAGAAGCTCCAATGGAAGAGACATCCAGGAAGAGATGGAGATGCTTGAAATGCTGGGAAGGAGTGAGAGGGTTGTGAGGAGAGCACTGACAGCGTGGGAGCATCTTCTCATCCGGCCTTCATTTGCCCTCTGAGCTGTGCACTGAGGTGTGCCAGGCAGGGCACCCCTCCTTTAAACCTGCTTTAAACAGGAGTCCCAGCCTTCCTTTGGGGCTGCAGCACTTTCCTGATGCCAAAATTCATCGTCAGCCAAGCCAAGGGGTGATTTGGGTGCTGCACCTTCACAATGACCAGACAGATGTTGTGATGGTGTTCACAGGGGTCTCAGGTTGAGGGAAGAGACGAGGATCTGACTCCATGTTTCAGATGGCTTGATTTATTATTTTATGATATATATTACATTAAAACTATACTAAAAGAATAGAAGAAAAGGTTTCATCAGAAGGCTAGCTAAGCTAAGAATAGAATAAGAAAGAATGATAACAAAGGTTTGTGGCTTGGACTCTCTGTCCAAGCCAGCTGACTGTGACTGGCCATTAATTAGAAACAACCACATGACACCAATCACAGATGCACCTGTTGCATTCCACAGCAGCAGATAATCAATGTTTACATTTTGTTCCTGAGGCTTCTCAGCTTCTCAGGAGGAAAAATCCTAAGGAAAGGATTTTTCATGAAAAGATGTCTGCGACAAGATGTTTAATGCTTGGGCTCAGGCATCTAAACATCCCCACATCTGTCCACGTGCTTCTTTCTCCATCTCTTCATGATGCATTTTCCTCTCTCCCAAGCTCACAGCTGTGGTGCACATTCCTTTTACACTGCACTTTAGCTGAGAACTGGGATGAGCACATTTGTCCTGTGTGACCACTGGAGAGAGCTGCACCTCACTGCCTCTCCTCTGCCAAGGGACAATTTTAACCATATTAAGCCATTCCACATCAAATTTTGGGAAGTTGTATGCAAGGTAGGATTATGAGGATTAAAGGCGTGGAGGGCTCTGCTTTCCATTAAGGATTTGCTGACAAAGAATCTGTTGGCAATTAATAGATTAATAAATCTTTTTGTAAATGTCTCATGAATTCCTGCGGAGCCGAGCAAGGCAATGATCCCAGTTCAAAAGCCCAGAGAGCACTCTGTGACATTTAAACCTGTGATTTGCAACTCTTCTTTTTTTTCACAACTTTCCATGCTCAGAATTTTGCAGCAGTGGCCCAGGCCCTGCCCAATGTGTCTAAACCACTTGCCAATGTTGTTCTTCACCACCACCAGAGACCTTGCAGAAGCAACTCTTGGACAACTTTGGAAATCTTTGCTTTGGACCAAGCAAAACAAGCAAACCCTCACTTCAAAATGCTGATTTTTTTATTGCCAATTAAGCCTTCAGAAAGTACTGAAGATTCAATTCTTGAAACGCACTGTAGCTAAGAAACATGTTTGAAAAGACACCACAACCAAAAATGGGAAGGCAACAGAAATGGCTCAAGAAAATTCCAGCAGATGGCTCCTACAGGGAAACAGAGCCCAGGAAAAACCCTGCATAATCACCTCTTCAGACAGCAAGGAAATAACTTCTGGGAAGGATTTACTTCCATCCCTCTTCAGTATCCCAGATATTCAGAAATTCTTCCTGAGATCTGCAGTTCCTACTTAAAGAGTAATTTATTGATGTTCCTAAGAGAGAAGGCTTTAATTCACAAAATATAATTCATCAAAATGCTACAAAAATGGCAGTTTCATTCTGATCCTAATCTATAAAGCTTTTTGTCTATCTTTAAAGCTATGGTTATCTTGAAGTGCTTAGTCTCATATTCATTGCTTTTATAATTGGACAACATAGAACAATGGGAGATTTACTAGTTTATTAAGAACCAAAATGAATGTAATCCAATATCACCCTTTGTTGAAAGCCACCTACAAAAGAATTGCATGAGGATGTGAAATGAATAATCTTTCTTGGTTTTCTCCTCTTGAAATCACTATAGTGCCTTTCCAGAGCATAATAAATGGCAGGATGTTATGGAAAATTACTACAAGTCTTACCAGGTAAACAAGTTCAGGAGATTTTGGGGAACTGGTGCAGCTCATTCCTGACAAAGATTTTCACAGAAGAATCATTTTTTTATTTGAAATTATCCTAATGGTCCAGAATTAAAAAAGAAAGCCTTAGGATCAACAATCTGGTTCTTCAGATTCAGACATTCAACCCAACCTTTTTTTTGTCTTTTTCTTACCTATAAACATGGGCTCGTGCATGGAGCAAAGTTTCTAAGGTGGGAAAATAAAAATTTTTCCAGTAAAGGTAGGACAATAAATAGCATTTAATATATAATAAAATGTTATATATACAATATAATAATATATAATAAATTGATATCTAATAAATTGTTCCAGAAAGGTAGGACAATAAATAGCATGTAAGATATAATAAATTCTTGTATATACAATATAATAATATATAATAAATTAATATCTAATAAATTGTTCCAGAAAAGGTAGGGCAATAAATAGCATTTAATATATAATAAAATGTTATATATACAATATAATAATATACAATAAATTGATATCTAATAAATTGTTCCAGAAAAGGTAGTGCAATAAATAGCTTTTAATAAATAACAATAAATTAGCACTGTGAAATAAATCTGAAAGAATTAGCTTGCAAGACCTAAGTCCTCCTCTGCATTATTCGTCCTTTAAAGAGGAGCTGAATGATCAGTGCTGAGCAAGAGTTAAATCTTCAGGAATGAGAGCAATGAAAAAATGGGAGCAGTGCCTCTCCATGATGTGTCACAGTTTGAACCAAGCAGCCAAACAAAGAAAGGGATTTTGATGACTCCTTGCCATGGACAGAACTAATTTTTCGTGTTGTAAATTCTTTCTAGTTTGGAATGAAGCTGAAATACATTGAAAAAATTCACAAATCCCATTTTGGATAAAAACTGGCTTTGACTGTGCAGTGAGCTCAGGGAGTGTCTGCCACCATCTTGGTATCCTCAAGCCTGCTTCAAATCAGAATACCAATTTCTAATTTCAGTTCAGCTCAGTTCTCCGCTATCGCTGTTCAGCTCCACCATTATTACAACAATTTCTTCCCTGGCCCTCGAAGTGCTTTTGTAAAGAAAGAAAATGGCACTATGCCTCATTCATAGAGAGCAGAGCAGTGCAGAGCAATAGGAATCTCTGGTGCCAGGAGGGGTCTGTGCCCTGCACCAAGAGGTCACAGTTTGGGCTCAGACCCATCTTGGGGCTGGATTTCTATCACACCCATGGCTGTCACTTGTGGGGATCCCTGAGGAACCAGTCCTGAAACAGCACTTGACTCCAGTGCGTCTCTTTGGACTCCTCAATAATTCCCTTATTATATTTCATCTTCAATAATCTGCCTTTTCCTGATCATCATCCAACCCTAACCTTGCTCTGTAAATTCTCAGCTTTGTTGTAATGCAAGCAAAAAATGCATTGAGCTCCTTGGAGCAGACCTCCAGGGAGATGTCAAAACCTTCAGGAAGGGAACCACAAAGCAGAGGTGCAGTAAGTTAGTTCTTAAATTCTCCTTAATTTGATGTGGTGTTTGTGAAAGGCCTGATTTCTACCCCTCTTTCCTGCACCATGAGCTTGTGGTCTTCCCATCCTCTGGGAAATAGGATGCTGGGATCCCTGAGAGAAATGGGAGAATTCTCTCCTTCTGCTTGACAGGACCCAGCTCCCCATCTCCAGGAGGAGAGATGCTGGGATCCCTGAGAGAAATGGGAGAATTCTCTCCTTCTGCTTGACAGAACCCAGCTCCCCATCTCCAGGAGGAGAGATGCTGGGATCCCTGAGAGAAATGGGAGAATTCTCTCCTTCTGCTTGACAGAACCCAGCTCCCCATCTCCAGGAGGAGAGATGCTGGGATCCCTGAGAGAAATGGGAGAATTCTCTCCTTCTGCTTGACAGGACCCAGCTCCCCATCTCCAGGAGGAGAGATGCTGGGATCCCTGAGAGAAATGGGAGAATTGTCGCTTTCTGCTTGACAGGATCCAGTTCCTCACCTCCAGGAGGGCTCTGGGCTGATGCATCTGCAGGGAGATGGGAAAAATAGATGGGAAAACCTCAGCATGCAGATTGCCATGGCTCAGCTCCTCCCTCCCCACCACCAGCAATGGAAATAAGCAGAGCTGCCACTGGGGCAGCATTTGAGCCCTTCCCATGGGAAAAGCCAGAGGGAAAAGGCTGGACTGATGCAAAGGTCACTGACAAACTGAACCCATGGGATCTCCATGCATTTACACCCTGCAGAGGATCCACCCAAAAACACCTCAAAAAGTGACAATCACTTCAAGCTCTGTCACACAGACCGCACCTAAGATCATTTCTCAAGTTAAACTTTATCCATTGGCTTCAAGAATAAATAAATGTTATTAATAAATGTTGTTGTCGGTTGCTCTGCTTTTCTGCAGCTCATGGCAGGGCAGGATGTCAATTGCCTCTTTGCTCAGGACTCGTTTATCCTCTGTTTTTCCCCATAGATGCTTCCTTATAAAGAGAAAAAAAAAAAAAGGAAATGAATAAATTGAAAAAAAAAAAAAGCTTGTAGACCCAAAAGAAAGAATGCACCTATTATAAAATAAAATCTCTTTTAGCAGCTATTAGAATGCATTAAAAATATTCACAGGACTCTCCCCTCCAGTTATGTTGCAAAAGCCATGCAAATAATAATTGTGGCTAAGTGCAGTACAGTGACAGTCAATATTGTACTTCCCAAGCTAGCACTCATTATTCTTTATGGAAATCATGCATTTTGTGAAAGATCAAAAGATTTACATATCATATGGAGTGCTTCAGGGAGTGACTTGCTGTGCACTTTAAATGCACAATGTTCCACAGCCATTTAAATACAGATTTCATTTCTCTCTTCTGTGTGATATTAAATTTGAAAAAGGAGTGAGACAGTGACGAAATCGACTTGGGTACCTTTGTTCACATCATGAAATACAATTTTAATTTGCTTCTGATATAGAAGTTTAATATTTTTATGGGATGTTATTGAATAATCTGCTAGGCTCAGCATTGGCCTTTTCTCAGGAAAGAGATGAAAGAATTTTTTTGTATTTTTTTTCAGAGCACTGCAGGAAAAAATCGTCAGCTCTTCCATGCCCTGGAGAAGGAGACAGACTTTGACTGCTTGGCCTCCCTCCACCATCAGCTCCCCTGCAACCTTCCCCTGTTGGTGTGGTCTGCACTGGAAGGGGCTGCCCCGGCTGGAGTCACCATCCCTGGAGATGTCCAAGGATGTGGCACTCAGGGCCGTGGTTTGTTTGGCAAGGTAGTGATCAGCCAAAAGCTGGACCTGATGGTCTTGTGTCACAGACATCTTTTATGAAAAATCCTTTCTTTGAGATTTTTCCTCCTGAGAGGCTGAGAGGCCTCAGGGACAAGATGTAAACAATGATTATCTGCTGCTGTGGAATGCAACAGGTCCATCTGTGGTTGGCCCATGTTGGATGTTTATAATTAATGGCCAATCACAGTCAGCTGGCTTGTACAGAGAGTCCAAGCCACAAACCTTTGTTATCATTGTTTCTTATTCTATTCTTAGCTAGCCTTCTGATGAAATCCTTTCTTCTATTCTTTTAGTATGGTTTTAATGTAATATATATCATAAAATAATAAATCAAGCCTTCTGAAACATGGAGTCAGATCCTCGTCTCTTCCCTCATTCCAAGAACCCCTGTGAACACTGTCACAGTCTTGGAGGTCTTTTCCAAACTAAACGATTCTGTGAGTGTTCCCTGGGTGCTTCCCCTCAGAAGGTGAGGTGGGGCTGACAGCCAGAGCTGCATTCCGGGGAATCCACCAAGGATGGGACCAGTCCAAAAAGCAGATTGTTCAGAATGGTCTGCAGAGCTGGGGGTTATTTCTGGGTGGCATCCAAGAGTCTGGGTTATTGCTGAAGATTGCAATGCAAGATGTTTTCCATTACCATCTGTATGGCAGATTACCTTTGTCAAGTGGGCAGTTTGCCTTATCTCTCTCTTTGAGTGACCACAATCACTCCTCCCTGGGAGGGGACATTGCTGATAACAGCTATTGAATGTCACTGCATGGCTGATAAGAACTACAGCATCCCATTGGGAGATGTGAGCCCAGAGGGAGGAGCCAAGCATTCCTACCCAGGTATAATCTGGAGATCCTGGAATAACTGCACAGCTTCTCCACTGGATTCCCCAGAGGAACAGCAGCTGCCTCTTCTCCCACTGGATCTTCAGAGGAAGAATCCATCCTTCTCTACAGGATCCCTGCTCCAGCAGAACCACCCCTGACACTGCAGGAGGTCTGAGCCACAATTCCAATGGGACTGCTGCCAACACCCTGACCCACAGGGTGTCAGGTTGGGTTCTGACTCTGTCAGTGCTGTTCTAGTGTACTGCATTGTTTATTTTATCCTTTATTTTTTCTTTTCCCTATTAAAGAACTGTTATTTCCTGCTCCCATATTTTTTGCCTGAGAGCTCCTTAATTTAAAATTTATAGCAGTTGAGAGGGGTGGGGAGGGTTTACATTCTCCATTTCATGGGAGGCTCCTGCCTTCCTCAGCAGACTCCTGTCTTTCCAAACCAAGACAATAATTCAGGGTCTAAGCAGCAGCACTGGGAGGAGTTGGGCACAACCCAACAAGAGATCCACACTGGTGAGGATGAGGAAAATTGTTCCTCTGCCTCCTCTGAAGGGTGAAAAGAGAGTTTTCTGCACAAGCAATTAGTCCTGTATTTCTGAGCAAGAAGGAAAGTGTTGCATGAGCAGGAAATCTGCCCTGTTTGTTTGCTCCTGATACATCTGCATTATTTTCTGTACGGAGCAAATGGAAAACCTCTTTAATGAAGCATAAAACTATGTTGTGATTAAGGCTTATTCTGTCTAAATATTGACTCAGATAACACTTTCTCGGGACAAACAGACCATAACCCATGACTCTGGCAACAAAGCCAGGAAGATTAACAGGAAAGATGCAATTTCTGGTCGTCTGAAGAGAAGTTTGACACGGCCAAGACAACAGGCAAAGTCTTTTATGATTGTGAGATCCAGCCACAGGGGCTTCGAAAGGCTGTAGCTTTCTAGTTTTAGTGAATATTTGAAAGTTCAGGGGAAAATATCTCTGTCCTTCCCTAAGTGGTTAGCACAGAGACAAGAGCAGAGTGGCAGGAATTTCTGGAAACTTCTAAAAGTGAGAACTTCTCCCATTATCTTGGACGAAAGATTACCCAAAGAGTCTTGCAAGCCCTGTTGAAGTACAACCACTGGCTCTTTGACCTTCATCTGCAGATAAAATCAGAATAAGTCAGGCATGCAGATAATAATCCTGGAAGAAGAACAGGTAGATTGGGGTCTGGAAAGCAAAATCTGTAATTAGAACAGAGGGTGCTTGGAAAATCAGCTCAAAAGGGAGAGATAAAATCTTATGCCAATTTCAATGGTATGATATTTTCTGTTTCTTTCAAAAAGCATAGATTTGCTTTAAAATAATAAAAAAAATAGTTTTATTTGGAAGAAAGGTCCTGGTCTGAGGGAGGGGGTGTGAAGGGTTTTTGGTTTAGACATTGTTATGTGTATTACAGTCAGTTCAGAGAACCAAGCTCAAACAGGATCCCATTTTGGGGGAAAAAACCCAAACCAAACCAATCCCAAAAAAACCAACCAACCAACCAAACAAAAAACCCAAAAAACAACAACAATAACAACAACAACAAACTACAAAGAAAACAATAAAAAACCCCAAATAACCCACCACAAAAAGCCTAACCAACCAAAAAAACCCCACAGGAGTGAATCTCTGCCCCAGAAGGATTACCACGAGGTGAGGGAAGGCACACAAGAGGGTGAGGATTCTACAATTCTATTTTCTGGGATTTCAGACCTTTCCATCTCTGTCTGCAACTAGCAAAGCAATGATACCTCCCAGAGAAATACCACCTCCAGGGCTAATCAGCTGCCATGTCTTGGAAATATTCATAAATAAACAGAAGAAAATGAATTGTTTCCCACAAATACTTAACAGATAAACCTTCCTGGGAAGGAAAAAAGCTCCCTGAGAAAGGAATTATCTCCTTGGTCCAGGGGAGTTTTTGATCATTCTTAGGATTTGGGAATTTAAAGAAATCATGACAATAGATGATGGTGTCAAATAGAAAAGCAAGTAAACTGCTGCAGCTGTACAGGCACAGCAGTGTTCTGTAATTCCAGTCTGGGATATCACCGGGGCAAGGTGAGGAGTTAGGAGAGTTAACAGGAATTATTTGAGCAGGAATTTAATTCTTTGAGATTTACTCGCTTATTTTAGCTTTCAAAACTCTTTAAAAGGTAAAATTAACTTTGGGCATGCCCCTAAATGTCACTGTGGACAAGAGAAAGGATTTATACTGGGTGTTTTTTCAGGGTTTTGGCAGTGCAGATGGGCTTAAAGGACAATAAGGATGGACCGGGAAGTCCTGGACATGAACCTGAACTCTGTGGGCACTTCAGGAGGAAGATTATCTAAAACAGATTCTGGCTAGTCTTTAACTCAACTCCACCCTCTCTCCAGTCCTTGTTTCTTCAGACAGTGTTTTTTCATGGTATCATGGAATCATATATGTCTCAGACATCTTTTATGAAAAATCTTTTCTTTGAGATTTTTCCTCCTGAGAGGCTGAAAGGCCTCAGGAACAAAATGTAAACAATGGTTATCTGCTGCTGTGGAATGCAACAGGTGCATCTGTGATTGGCCCATGTTGGATGTTTCTAATTAATGGCCAACCACAGACTGGTGGCTTGGACAGAGAGCCGAATCACAAACCTTTGTTATCATTCTTTCCTATTCTATTCTTAGCTAGCCTTCTGATGAAATCCTTTCTTCTATTCTTTTAGTACAGTTTTAATGTAATATATATCATAAAATAATAAATCAGCCTTCTGAAACATGGAGTCAGATCCTCTTCTCTTCCCTCATCCTCAGACCCCTGTGAACACCATCACACATATAGGCTGGGAAAAACCTTTATGATTACTAAGTCCAACCATTCCCCCAGCACTGCCAGGCCCACCCCTAACCCATGTCCCCAGGTGCCACATCTACAGCTACAACATATCTGGAATATTTCCCTACAGAATTCTGCCATTGTCTTTCCACCTTTGCCACCTGTCCAACCCACCTAAACTTTCAAATTTCTCCTCTGTTCCCATTGTAAACTTCCCCAAGCTGAGCTCTGCAGCTCCAACAATTTCTGGATATGTCAGAACTGTCCAGGTTAGCTAAGTGTTTGTAAAAGATAAAATTATTGTTTTCTGGGAAAAACCCCCAACAACAACAGGGGAGACACAAAATAATAACCCAGCAGATCTCACAAGCCAATTGCCAAAACCCTTTACAGCCGTGCTTTGTCTTCCCACCAGCTGCAGATCCCAGCCCTTATTTTGGGCTCTGCACTGCAAAACTGGCCTTTCCTTTCCACTGGAAGGAACCAGGAATAAAAGAAGCACGGAAATGTAAAGGCTGAAATGAAAGTGGGAGAGCAGGGGGAGCGTGGCAGTGCTGGTGTTAACGCTGAAGTATTCCCTGGGAGCGTGAGCTGGCAAACGGAGTGGACACCCAGATATTTGAAATGCAGCCAAATAATTTGGCACATCTCTAAACTGGCACAAAGCAGTCTTAGCAGAGCTTCCTACTGCTGCTGGCACTTTTACAGCTGTCTTTCTTCATCTTGCTCTTCCCACTGCAACAGCTACTCAACAGGTGTTTCCACAGGCACAGTGTGTTTGGCAGCTGCAACCCTTCAATATTATCGCTGGAATACATTTTTCTCCCCATCAACAGCATTGCCTGGCTCTGTTGCCCAGAGGCCAGCATGGCAACGGGGACAGCTGACCAACTGGATTTGGGAAAAGGGGGCTGTGGGCTCTGGGCAGCCAGATGTAGGAGCCAGTAGAGCAGTTGGAGAACATCAAGGCTTGGCATGGCTCTGGAAGGCTGGAGTGATGCTTGGCTGAGGTTTGTCTGGAGCCCCATGCTCTGCTCACCTGGGTCTTCACTGCTTTTTTTTCGCTTGTTGCTCTCCTGGTCCCACGTCCATCAACAGAACATATTCTTAGTTATTTTCTGTTGATTAAACAGGCATAGAGAACATAATTTCTTTGTTCTCTGTTGTTCGCTTGGAATGCAAGGGGGTTTCATATTCTGTGATTTTCTTCATTGCAAATAAGTTTCCCTAACCTCTGGGTTTCCTGTCTTTGATTTTTCATAAGGATTGAGTGTTTGCTCAAATTATGATGGATTTTCCCTGCCTGACCCTGTTCAGTCTTCAATCCAAATGTGCTTAGAGCAGAAGGCAGGAGAATTCAAATCCTAGAGGAAACCTGGGAACTGTGAGACTTTCAGACACAGAAAGCACCCAGAGCAATTCAAAGGTGAGCCATTTTGGAGTAGAGTTCATGAGGACATTAAAATTAAAGAATTATCTTTTTGCTTTTTTTTTTTTTCCAGCTTGCCTGTGGAGCTTTTTGGCCTTTTTTCACCTTTTTGGTTTTCATCTCATACACACCAAGGCAGTCTCAATTCCTTCAGCAATGCAGTTTGCTGGATGCTTTCTTCTTCCCATTGCACATTTTCCCCATGCACAAAACCTTGCAGTTGAGAAGCTTCCAGAGCAAGAGAAAGATGGTGTTTAACAGCCCCCAAACAAGCTTCTCTCCATGGATTTATCTGCTGGCTTTTTGAACCTTGGTGAACTTTGAGCATCCACCAAGTATTGCAGCCAGGAGCTCCATCCCTTCACATCTCTGGATGCAAAGAACCCCTTCTTGTTTATTTTGTGCCACCATGATAATTTTCTGGGAAATCCCTTTGCCAGGATTTCTTCTCCTGGGAAGCTTCAGCTTCTCCCTGTTTTGCTGCTTTGGAATGTGATTTGGAGATTGTTTACCCAGCATGCGAATTGTTTCTACTTAATGGCCAATCACGGCCAGCTGTGTCAGTCTCTCTGAGTCAGTCACGGGTTTTTATTATTGATTCTTGTTAAACCTTCTGATGTATCCTCTCTATTTCTTTAGTATAGCTTTAGAATAGCATTCTTTTAATATAATATAACATTATAAAATAATAAATCAGCCTTCTGAGAACATGGAGTCAAATTCTCATCTCTCACCTCATCGTGGGGACCCTCACACACACCACAATTTTGCATCCATGACCCAACAGTTTTGCTTGGTGTCCCTAAGTCTTGTGTTGGAAAACAGGTGGGAAAATGAGTTTCTGTCTCTCCCTGCTTCTCCAGCAGCTGTGGTTTCTCAGATCTGAGCTTATGGGTAAGTCCTCCACCCATCCTCCCTTTCCCATGAAGGGCTTGACATGGACATTTAAAATATAAGTATGGAAATGTCCCAGTGGATCTTAACTCTCTCTGCTTCCCACAACATCTCACCTTGGATTCAGTCCAGGGGAGGCCATGAAAGTGATTAAAGGGATGGAATCCACTCCTGTAGAGAAAGGCTGAGGGGGTTGGTGTTGTTCATGGAGGAGATCATAGAGCTCCTTCCAGTGCCTGAAGAGGCTCCAAGAGAGCTGAACGTGGGCTTTGAACAAAGGTACAGGACAAGGAGGAATAGCTGCACACTCAGAGAGACCAGATTTAGATTGGATATTATGAAAAAATTCTTGCCTGAGGGTGAAGGTGCTGAGGCCCTGACACAGGTGTCCAGAGAAGCTGTGGCTGCCCCTGGATCCCTGGAAGTGTTCAAAACCAGGTTGGATGAGGCTTGGAGCACCCTGGGACAGTGGAAGGTGTCCCTGCCCTTGGCAAGGGGTTGGAAAGAAATGGTTTTTAATTTCCCTTCCAACCCAAACCATTCTGGGGTTCCATGACCCCTCTGAAGAGCCAGAATTGTACTTCTAGCCCTCTTCTCTCTATGTTTATGTTGGATGTGCAGACACAGACTGGCTAACCACAGGTAGGGCCCTTGAAGAGCCCAAGTCTCAAGGTATCTGTGCACAGAATAAAAGTTGTTAAATCTCTGTCCAGAGCACCACGAGCTCTCAGTCCCCACAAGGACCAGGAGGCCGTGAGGCTGTTACAGCCCTCTTCCCACTCTCCCCAATGTTGCCATTAATATGTAAAACCTTAAGCTTGCTAAAGGGATTATTTCCCATCCTATCTGATTGTAAACTGGCATTTCAATGATTACATGTATCTTTTTGTCATTTCCTCGTAAAACATCTTATTCTTGAACAGCATAATTGGCCTCTTACTAATGTTTAATGAATGATTAAATCAGCATAAATGCAACATACAGCTCGACATGGAAAGCATGTTTACAACCTCCAGAGCCACAAAAATGTAGTTTTTGCAACATAGGTTTTAAACCCTTGTAGTTTCCTGATTATGAACTTTCTGGTATATTTCACATTAAATACATGGGAAAGAAAATGTGAATTTGCCTGTATGAGCTCCGAAGCAATTCAGCCACTTATCATTTTGTTTGAAATTCATAACCTGTGTATTAACAACACCTCTGTGGTTTCCATTTAAGTATATTATGTAATCTTCCCAAATTAAAAGCCAATTAAAGTCACAAAATTGCAGAGCTCAGGCAGGTAAGTCCTTGTGGAGATGGCTAAGCAAGGACACTGCCTTGCACTGGCACATCACATTAACCACCCTCACAGAGAGACTCCAGGATTTGCCCAGGAAAAGGAGTCCAAGTCAAATGAAGCATCAAATGAGTGTAAAGAGAAATGGAAAGCTATTTCTTGAAAGGAAGGAGAAATATGGGAGGATACAAATCCAGCTTGCTGAAATATGAGGTTGAGAGGCTTTTAAGACAAATGGAAAGTCAATGATGATCTCAGGATCACAGGTGTGAGATTAATTTAAGAAAGTCCACTTTAATAAAGGCCCCTTTTGACAAAAAACAGACCCATAAAACTGGGATATGCTTTACCTGGGCGACTGCAGCACTCCAGAATCCCGTAGGAGTGGAAAAACAAGTCCTAAGGTTTATCCAGTGGAGTTAGGGGAGTATCACTGATCCTCTCCAGGTCACTGGCTCAGGAAAGACAGAGAAGCCAGGGAGATGGGGAATTTCAATCTTCCAGGAGAAGATGCAAAAACACTCTGCTTTCCCTGTAGAAATATGGCAGGGAAGTGAGCACAACAAAGCAAAGAAGCCTGCTCAGGCAGAAAACTGGCATTAGCACAAGGATATATCAGAACAAGCCAAATAGTTTGGGGGTGGAAGTTACAGCTCCCAAGCACTGAGGTGCTGAAGCAGCTCTTGGACAGATGCTGCAGGGCCAAGGAAATGCACGGGTTTGGAGTGAGGCTGGATTTGTTCGTGAAGGGGCTGGGGGTCTGTTTTCCCTTCAAAGCTGCTATCTGCATTGTTCAGCAAGAAAGTTTCTCTGCCAGAGCAGGAAGCAGAAAAGACACCGTGAGGCAGCATCCTTGAGGTGTGCCAGGCTGCTGGCTGATCCTGGGGCTCAGCTGCACCCTGGGATTGTTAATTTGAGAAAAGACCTCCAAATCACCAGCTGACCAGCTCTCCTGGGGTTCAGCTGCACCATGGGATTGGTAATGTGGGAAAAGACCTCCAAGATGACCAAGTCCAACCATATCCCCAGCTCTGCAAAGGCCACCCCTAATCCACGTCCCCAAGTGCTGCTGTCTGGGGATTTCCTGAGCTCCCTCTGCACCTCTACTGAAGAAATGTCTTTTCTCATTCTGGAGAGGAGGAGAAATGGGGGTTTTATCCAACCAGACCAGCGTGATGCCCACACAAATGGATTTTCCCTTCTGCTCTCCCACAGCTGTAGCTATTCCTCATGTGCTTTTATGGCAAAACTCCACAGTCAGGACTTTCTGCCCACTGCCCAACCTGTGGCCTAGTCCATAAAGCCCAGCTGACAGGAATTCTTCCTCCAACCTCCTTTGTCATTTAACCCTCCCATATCTTGCTGCCTCCATCCACTTCTGGATTGCAGCATACAAGGCAGTGAAAAAAAGAGGACAGTTGGGTGGTCTGTTATGGTTACAAATGCAAACAAAGTAAAAAAAAAAATTAAAAACTAATTAAAATGGCAAAACAATGTCTTATAAAGGAATTTCAGTATTAAAAAAAAAAAGATGGGGGATCAATATTCCATTTTCTGAGGTGTTGCTGTAACATTTCACAAGGGTCACAGCACTGGTATCTCAGCACTTCATCCAGCTACCATGCACCACAGACTAAATCTGAGTTTGGCAAACACTTTCCTGGTCTCATCATCTGGTTCATAAAACCACTGGGGGATTTTAAAGGCACCACAGGCAGGTGCACTTTTAGCTGGCATCCCAGTTTGGATTCATGGCATGCCCTACCCACCAGCAGGAGCAAGTGTTACTGCTCTCAGCAAAACCAGCCCAGATTTATTCATTAACACATGAGGAAGGAAAGGCAGGAGCTGAAACCAGCAGAGATTCACCCATGAAAAAGAGCAAAAAGCCGAATCAG
This sequence comes from Melospiza melodia melodia, assembly GCF_035770615.1. NCBI lineage: Eukaryota > Metazoa > Chordata > Aves > Passeriformes > Passerellidae > Melospiza > Melospiza melodia. The sequence goes on from NC_086199.1 coordinate 4,408,805, forward strand.
GTAATGCAAGAGCACAATATTTTAACCAAAATGCAAAGAAAACTTAATCATCAAAACATTTGGAAATTTTCGGCCAAGGTGTCTGATGCTGTCATGACAAGACCACAGTCTGAAAGTGATCCCAGGGCGATTTTAAAATTTTTTTAAAACAAAAACACAGTGTCAGAGAATGACTCTTCAATGAGCCTTTGTCCCTGCATTCCCATCCCTGGCAGTTCAGCTCTGGGTGCTGGGGCTGCTCTGCTTTGCAAATCTTCTGAGATACTGAAATGTCCAAAAAAAAAGAGGTTCCTGTGAGAATGCCAGGTGAAGATTTCGAGCTGAATGTTGGAATAACCAACTTTCCAAGCCAAATTGATTCGAGTTATCTTATTTGCTTTTTATGTAAACACAGGTAAGCTATTCTTGTATTTTAGGAAAATAATGGAAATAAAACCAAAAAGTAATGCAGTGTCAAGCTCCTTCAAGCATGCCCTGATCTGTCACTAAGGGAATCCTCCCCAGCCATGTTTGAGGGCTCCACATGAACCATGGCAGTGTCTAAAGCTGCTCTGTTTGCTCTCTCTGACACAGCCCAGTGGTTTCAGTCAACACAGATACCTGGAGACTGCCGACTTCAAACATTGTTTATTGAGCAAACAACCACCCTACAGCTCAAAAGGCAAAGGGAGGGGGGAGAAAGAGATGGGGAAGTGTCCCTGTGAATGTGAGTCAGGAGGGACACGAGCCAGCCAAGGATATTGGAGAATATAGCAAATATTCTGTTGCCAAAACCATCCAACAAAATAGACCAAGGATAAAATAGCAAAACCAGAACCATGTGTGGACTGGGATGTCTGGGTTAAAATCTCTGCCAGGAAGGTGTTTAATTCTCAAGATAATAAAATTCTCTGGGTGCTGCAGTTTCCACCCAAAAAGTCTTCACAGCACCTGTATTTCAGCTGTTGGGCACTCATGTGGCCACCCAGGTCCTGCAGAGCACTGGTGGGATTCCTGCATGGAATCTTCTAGAGAGGAAAAAGGGAGGATCTACCCAATCAAAAATAAAAGGGGAAGGACACACTAGTGGCTAAAATATTCTGTTACATCACACCAAATTTTTCATGTGTCCTGTACCAAATCTGATCCTCCTTGGTAAAATTATTCAAGATTCAGGGTCAGAGGGAAAACAGGAGATTTCTGAGTGCTGGAAACTTCTTGGTCTTCAAGCACTAAGGTTTAGTTTTAAAACAACTCACATTCAGTTACATCACTCCTGGGGCAGGACACTGTGTTGTTCTCATGCTGTAAAGCCAAACAAATGGAACAGAGACAGACCAAGCGATCACTCAAATGTATTTTGCCCATTTTAGAATGTTTTCCAAGGGTTTACATATCCACTGGCTTTTGACATGATTTACCTCGAGTGGTGCATGGCATGGAAATGCCCTCCTTCTCTGGAAATGTCAGCAAATCTTCTTCTGTTCCCAACAAACCAGCAGAGCCTGGAAAAGGGACTGGAGATGGAGTGAAGATGATAGTTTGGGAGATTACTGTGAAAGAGAAGGATCCATGCAGGGAAGCAGAGATGGCACGAGGCAGAATGGGAGCATGGAACGTACAGAACATACAAAAGATGGGAACATACAAAAGATGGGAATTTCAATCTTCCGGGAGAAGATGCAAAACCATTCAGCTTTTCCTGTAGAAATATGGCAGGGAAGTGAGCACAACAAAACGCATGAAGAAAAGCGCTGAAACTCAGAAAAGCTCACTTTCTGAGTTTCCCCACATGATGGTGGCTCAAGGCTGTGCAATTGGGGCACTGTGGTATTTTCTGAGGCCCCCATCATTGGAAGGAAATGATGAATCTGACTCCATGTTCTTAGAAGGCTAATTTATTATTTTATGAGCTATATTATATTAAAGAATGCTATACAAAAATTATACTAAAGAATAGAGCAAGTATACAGACAGAAGGCTAAAAGATACTAATGAAAACTCATGACTCCTTCCAGAGTCCTAACACAGCTTGGCACTGATTGGTCATCAAGTAAAAACAATTTACATGAAACCAATGAAACAATCACCTGTTGGTAACAATGTCCAAACCACATTCCAAAGCAGCAAAACACAGGAGAAGCAAATCAGATAATTATTGGTTTCATTTTTCTCTGAGGCTCCTTAGCTTCCCAGGAGAAAATCCTAGGCAAAGAGATTTTTTAGAAAATATGACAGTGACAGAACACCTTCTGTAGTGCACATTAGAGGGGGAGAAAATGCAGAGAAAAACCCAAGTAGGGAATGGGTTGTGAGAGGGAACACATTATTCTCCATCCATTTTCAGGGAGAAGAGGTGCTGGCATCCCAGCATCCCAGATTCCTTCCTTACAGGAAACCTGGGCACTGCTTCTTCTCAGTCTCAGTGCTGTCACAGCTGTCACCACTGCCAAGCAAGCTCCGGTGCCACCCTGTGCCCCTCTCTCCAGGGAGGAAATTCCCAGTTTCCATCTCGGGGCAGGAGAGCTGGCATGGCAGAGCCCTCGCAGATGGGTGAGCAAACCCACAGCTGGCACTGCAGCTTGCATTTAGACAATTACACACCCTGCCAGCAGCCACGCTTCTTGGAAGGGATTGTGCTGTAAATATTTCACTGCCTGCTGCCCGTGGCCACTAAACACTGACAAATGCTCCTGTAACAAAGGCTTGGGCTCTGGACCTCAAACCTCTTCAGTCCCAAACTCCAGCCTTGCCCCTGTAACTCATCCTCACCCTGGCAAGGTTGTTTTAGTGGGATTGGGTCAACACAGCTGCACCTACTTCCCGCAGTTCTTTTCATTCTGTCTCTGTTCTTTTTAATTCTCAGCGTTTTATTGTTTTCTGGAGAGTTTAATTTAAGAAAAAAACGCTTGATTTCTGGTTTTCTGGGGTTTGGTTTGGTTTCTTTTTCAAGTCAACAAAACCCCCCACAATCCTGCACCTCCAGTGAAAGGAAAACTTTCCCTGCCAGAATTAAGTGGAGGTGGCAGAAATGAGGATATTTGAACAAAGAAAGCAGGAGTGATCACTACCCCATCGCTGGAGCACACAGGGAAAGGAAAGACAGAAATGGAACAGCAGCAGTGAAAAATATGCATGCATATTCAGCCCCTTTGTCAAAAAAGCTTGTGCTGCAGCATTTCAATTAACAAAGTAGGATGGTTTACCTGATAAAATGCTCCCTGTGTGAGTGTAATTACATATTTATGCCCCACAGAGATTTTTTAATTTCTCTTCAGTTTGTTTGCCTTGAAAGTATTTGTCACTGGAAATGTTCTTGATGTGTAATTTTAAGGCAGGGTTGGCCAAATGTGTAGTTTGTTTTCATTTTAGATTTACTTCGCTGAAGAAGGATTGGAAGATAATGTATATTTTCAGAGCAAAGGGAAAAAAAATCAATAAAGAAGGTGATACATGAACCAGCTGCAGAAAAAAATACACTCAAGTGCTGCTTCAGAAATTTAATTATTTTTTTTCTTTCTTTTTCTCTTGCTTTAAATATATTCTCAGGTGCTAGAAACAGCTTATTGTTCTGCCCCTGTCATTTTGTCCTTGCTCCCCAAATGCATCTCTTATGTTTCCAGAGAGGCTGCAATGAACAGGCAGATTTTTGGTCATTGTTCTCCTATTATTTGAGCCCTTCCTGAGTAATCCCTGCCCTGGAGTCTCAGTGCTGGGCACCTTCCTACCTCCAGCAAGGCATTACAGATGTGCTGGAGCCCAAAGGTGCATCCAGTAGGTTTTGAGTTGTGGTATTTGCTGGGATGAAGGAGGAATTGAGAATCTGACTCCATATTCTTAGAAGGCTAATTTATTAATTTATGGTATTATATTATATTATATTATATTATATTATATTATATTATATTATATTATATTATATTATATTATATTATATTATATTATATTATATTATATTATATTATATTATACTAAAACTATACAAAAGAATAAAAGATACTTACAGAAGGCTTAACAAGATACCAATTAAAAACTCGTGACCTCTTCCAGAGTCCTGATACAGCTGGATCATGATTGGTCATTAAATTAAAACAAGTCACATGTTGGATAAACAATCTCCAACCACATTCCAAGGCAGCAAAACACAGGAGAAGCAATCAGATAATTACTGTTTTCATTTTCCTCTGAGGCTTCTCAGCTTCCCAGGAGAAGAAATCCTGGTGAAGGGATTTTTCCAGAAAATATGACAGTGACATGAGTTGTCCAAGTCCTTGTCCTCACTTGTGCAAATGCTGGGCTGGGTCAGGGCTTGGCAGAGCACAACTCCTGTAAATGCATTTTCAAACCTTAGTTTAGCCACAGAAATGCAGAATTAAGACTTTGGAGAGCTGCTTGAATGCTCAGAGAAGAGCAGAACTCCAGCTCCCATCAAAACCCGCCCTGCTGTTACTGGGGTTTTTTCCCCTTATTTCCTCCAAAGTTCCTCAGGAAGGACAGAAAGAATCTGAAGGTCAAACCCACCCCAGTTTTGGCTGGGGGACAGCTCAACAGCAGGGCACTGCTGGCTGGGGAGGTCAGTGAGCTTCAGAGAGATTACTGGAGAGGTTTCCTCAATAGCTTCAGCCAAGGCTTGAGAGGCCACCACAGCATAAACCATGTTATGAGGATTATTCCCAGTTCAACCTTGCAGGAAAGGAGGAATTTGGAGCAGTGTCAGGAGAAAAATCCATGACTCTTCCCAGGTATGCTTATGGCACAGGGATGATTGTGCTGAGCTTCTGGCTCTGGAGGTGACAAAAACCCACATCCATCTCCTGGATCTGACAGCAACTCCTGACACTGCCATGGCTGGATCCATCTCACAGGCCTTGAGGAGAGAAATGAGTGCTGGAGCTGGCTCTGCTCCTTCCTCCCTGGCAGATCCCAAGGGTCAGGAATGGCATCTGTTCCGTCTCTTCCAGGATGCAGAAGGGGAGCTCGTGTCTTCCTGCTCCCAGGAAAGAGGCTCAGAGATGGGATTCAACCCCAGTGCCTGCCAGACCGTGCCACTTCCCTGCCACAGCCAGGATTGTCTTCTCTCCCCCCAGCTGTCCCAGTGTCCCCGAAGAAAAGCTCCAAGATGAAAGACAAAGGAGCTGGCAAAGGCCCAGCATGTGCTTGTTTGGGATGAGGAAAACATGCAAAGGAAATGCCCAAAAATCTTAAACACTCCAACATGTCATCTGGACAATAGTGCTCTGCCACAGCTCCTCTGAACAGAGATTTTTTTTTTTTTCTCCCACACTTTGGTTACCCAAGAAATGCAAACTTCCCTTCAGGTACAAATCTGGAGCTCCCACCACTGTGCTCTCTCTGTGTTTGGTGCCTGTCCCACTCAAGGGTGATTGCCAAAAGCCAAAAAAACCTGATATGAGTTAACACAGAGCAGGAAAAGCATTCTGGTGCTGCACAGGGTTCCTGCACACCTGTAAATCAGGTGGTACCTTGCAAAGCATCAGGTCAGGTGTGATGGTGTTCACAGGGGTCTGAGGATGAGGGAAGAGACGAGGATCTGACTCCATGTTTCAGAAGGCTTGATTTATTATTTTATTATATATATTACATTAAAGCTATACTAAAAGAATAGAAGAAAAGATTTCATCAGAAGGCTAGCTAAGAATAGAATAGGAAAGAATGATAACAAAAGTGTGTGTCTCAGACAAACAGTCCGAGCCAGCTGACTGTGATTGGCCATTAATTAGAAACAACCACACGAGACCAATCACAGATGCACCTGTTGCATTCCACAGCAGCAGATAATCAATGTTTACATTTTGTTCCTGAGGCCTCCCAGCTTCTCAAGAGAAAAAATCCAAAAGAAAGGATTTTTCATAAAATGTGTCTGTGACAGTCAGTTTCTTCTCCAGGGACAGGACAAGAGGAAACAGCTTTGGGTTGCACCAAGAGAGGTTTAGGTTGGTATAAGGAAAAAATATCATCACAAAAAAAGGTTGTAAGCACTGGAAAAAGCCCAAGGCAATGGGATTCCCTGCAGGGATTTAAATGATGTGCGGATGTGGCACTTGGGGACGTGGCTGGTGTGGCATGCTGGAAGAAAATTTGGACTCAATGATCTTGGGTGCTTTTTCCAACCAAAATTATTCTGTGATTCCCATCTCAGGCAGCAGCCCTCTATCCAAGGAGCAGTGTGAAAATGAGGCAAGCAGCTCTCAGGTGCACAAAGCCACGCCTGACAACCCAGACAAAGAAACGAGGGTGCTGAACATTGGCTTGAGCTAATTCCCCATCTTGTGATATGGGAAATCTCACAGTCTTCATAGAGCTCCACACAGGGTTTTGCAAAAGTTTTCCTACACAAGAAATGCTACCATGTGGTCACCAATATTAACCACTGCAAGCCTGGCTGTTAAGCAGGAGGCAGAGTTTTGAAAAGGGCATAGAGTCACAGGACAATGGGAAATGGCTTCAAACTGACAGAGGGCAGGGTTAGATTAGAAATTACAAAGAAATTCCTTACTCTGAAGATGGTGAGAGACACCAGAACAGGATGCCCAAAGAAGCTGTGGCTGCTCCATCCCTGGAAGTGTCCAAAACCAGGTTGGATGAGGCTTGGAGCACCCTGGGACAGTGGAAGGTGTTCCTGCCCTTGGCAGGGGTGTGGAACTGGATGGTCTTGAAGGTCCCCTCCAACCCAAAGCATTCTGTGACTCTTTGATTCCACGTTCCAGCTTCCACAGGCAGGTTTGGCTCTGGCCCAGCTGGAGAGCAGCTCCCCTGGCAGGCGGCACCCAGGGCTGCCAGCCACACCAGCGCCTCTTGGCAGCCCTGCCCTGCAGCTCCTGGAGAAAAGTTAGCAAGCACTGCTGGCCAGGCTGCCAAAGAGCCCTGCACCCCAAAGCTGGCCAGGCTGCCAAACTGCCCTGCACCCCAAAGCTGGCCAGGCTGCCAAACTGCCCTGCACCCCAAAGCTGGCCAGGCTGCCAAACTGCCCTGCACCCCTAATCTGGCGAGGCTGCCAAAGAGCCCTGCACCCCTAATCTGGCCAGGCTGCCAAACTGCCCTGCACCCCAAAGCTGGCCCAGTCCCATCCTGCAGCACAGCTCTGGGGGAAGGCAGTGTATCCCCCTCTTTTGGAACCCCTGCTCCTCAAACTTCCAAAGGCACCAGGTGCACACACCTGGTGGGGTTGTTCATGTGAGAAGACTGACATCTCTTCTCTAGGGACAGAAGAGATGTCTGTCCACTGATTGTACCATCTCCTGAGGTTCCCTCTGGCCCCCTGTCTGTGTGATTGCTCTGGATGAGTTTGTGGTGCTCCTTTCCACCAGCTGGTTGTTGACACCAATTAATTCTGGTTTGAATGGCCCAAATGGCCTGCTCCTGTTGCAGGCTAAGATTAGCAGCAACAGCAAAAAATAACAACCAAAACACACAAACAAACCAACCCTCATTGCCTCTTAAAATGGGATTTCTGTCTCAGAACTCCAGTAAGACTCACTACCCTCTCCAGTCTCATATTCCAGTGATATCTCACATTATCATGGGATAGACAGTCCACCACACATCCCTCTGCTGCTCATAATTTCCAGCTCCTATTCTGGCATATTCTGCTTCTTCACCTCATTTTCTCTCTGGCTTCCTGTCCTGGTTTAGGGCAAATTTGGGAGGACACTTCCTCATCCCCTCTTTTACCCCTCAGCCAAAAATGCTCTCTCAGGGGCCCACTCCTGCCTGAGAGTGTTTGAGTGCATGAAAAACTCCTGAAGGATATTGGTTTCTGTGAGAGGTTTGCACAGAATCCCACATATCATCTCAGGAATATCTGCTTTTTTAAGCTATATGGTAATGCATGCTGTGCATCTGAGATTAGAATAAGGCCCTGAGGAACAAAACACTCCTCTCCCTTTACAGCTGACAATGCAGAGCTGATTTTTATGAACTCATTTCCAAGAGATTCGGCTCCATTGTTTAACACAGGGAAATCTCCAAAGATGGTTTGACTTGGAGAATTGCCATTTTCCTCTCTAGGGTGCAAGATTTCACTGGAGGGTATTGATCTGTGGCCTGGGTTCCCAGAGTGGGGCTGGGCACTCTAAACAAGCTGGGGAAATCTCCAGACTTCCAACAAACAGCCCCAAAAATCCCGGGGAAGATGCACAATGACAAGAGGATGCTCTTGGGAGCCCCCAAAAAGATTGCTCAGTTCCTGTGGCCTCCTGGGTCTTTGTAACAGATCATATTCACCTCCTCTCACCTTCTTCCTCTTCATTATTAAACACTTGAGTGCAATTCTTGTCTTCACTCAGAGATTTAAAAATCCACAAATAATGGAACAACACCCTGAGAGACTGAAAAAAATAAAATGGAGTTTTTTTGATAAACTTACAGAGCCTGGAGAATTGGCCACTCCTGCAGGAACAGTTTTCACCTCACCTCAAAATAAAGTTTATATATATCTACATATCTCTATATAGATACAGATATCTTGTCCCCAGCCCAGACCTTCTCACAAAACATTGCCTTAAACCACAGTGTGATGGTGTTTGCAGGGCCCCAGGATGAGGGAAGAGACGAGAATGTTGACTCCATGTTTTAGAAGGCTTAATTTATCATTTGATGATATATATTATATTAAAACTATACTAAAAGAATAGAAGAAAGGATTTCATCAGAAGGCTAGCTAAGAATAGAAAAGGAATGATAACAAAGGTTTGTGACTGACTGAGACAGTCCAAGCCAGCTGGGCTGTGATTGGCCATTAATTAGAAACAACCCCATGAGAGCAATCCCAGATGCACCTGTTGCATTCCACAGCAGCAGATAATCAATGTTTACATTTTGTTCCTGAGGCCTCTCTCAGCTTCTCAGGAGGAAAAATCCTAAGGAAAGGATTTTCCATAAAACACGTCTCTGACACCACAGCACTGACAAAACACCGTTTCAAGAGCAGAACAAAATGGGGCAAAATTAAGGCAAAATAACGAACCTGTTCCAAATGGAGACACATCACCAGCACAGAGGGAAGCTGGGCTGGAACCCTGAGGCACCTGGACTGCCATGTGCAGTGTGTTTACTCTCTCCTGGCCCGCTCCTGTCCAGTCTCTGCTCTGCCACAATCACAGCAGCAGCAGCAGCAGCAGCAATGAATTCAGCTCTGCCTGCGGTGGATGTGGCTATTTCATTTTGGCAGCACGAATGTTGCTAAGTGAAAGCACGTCTTTCTCAACTGCCTTGCTCATGGGAACCATTTAATCATTATAGAGCAATTATAGAGGTCTTTATTCAGTTGTTCCTTAAGTCCTCATTCAGGCAAACCTATTTCAATGGGAGCTGTGCCTGAAAGGGGACTCATCAAAACCTGACCAGGAAATGGCCAGTAAGAGTAACTGATTTCCAAGAGAGAAAAACTCATGCATTACGTCCATAATGGGTAACTTCTTATGAATACACCTATTGAAGTGTGTTATATTCATTAAACTCCATTTGGAGAGGAAGGGGAACCTTCCAGTTAACACAATTTCTAAGGGCTGGTGAGAGCTGGGCTCTGTCCCTGCCTTTGACACCGGTGCCCCTAGGAGCACGGCCACACCACTTTGTAATTTTACCTTAAATTTAGCAAAATAGGTGCTGAACTGGGACAGCAGTAACCATCAGTTTAACTATATTTCTGGCCCCTGGATTCTCCTTCTGCAAAACAGAAAAAGGAGGAGAAAATTTCTCCTATTTTTTTGGTTTTTTTCTGTTCACATTTTGAGGCAGGGCAAGGCTTTAATTCTGTGTTCCATCGCCCAGAATGTCTTTGAAGGGGGCTGTGCTGATCACAGAGCAATAATAATACTAATTGTTATCAATACAAGCTAAGAATGCTGTGCTTTTGTGGCAAATGTCCACTAGGAACTTGACTGAGACCATCAACATTCCATCTGGGAGTTAAGCCCCATTTGAACTTGTCTCCCAAAGCGAGAGTTTACAAACACAATTTAGTCCCTATTTGAGCAAGCTCTTTGAAGATGTAAAGTACTAAATTGTGTATCTCTATGTAGAGAGACAGAGACAGAATGTGTAATTTCTTTCTGCATTCAGGGAACACGAGATTTCCTTTTTTCCCCTCTTTTTGGAAGGAAGTTTACTGCTGAGACCATTAGAGAAAATGCAAATGTGCCGACTGTTTGTTAAGGCTCCAGGAGAGAAGGCACAGGCAGTCGTTACCACGAGTATTTCTAGGAAAATGGGAAATCTTTGTCTTTAAGTGTGTTTATTTAGCCAAGGGAAGTTTGCACAGCTTGTGGAGCGTGGTTCTGGAGGAAATTAAATTTCAGCTGCACCTTCATATCACTGCTACACCTGCCAGTTCTCCCGACCAGCTCTGTCCTGCACCGACGTCACAGATGAGCTGTTGGGCAACCACCAGGGCTTTTCTCTTATCCAAGAAAGAGGCAACAACCCCACTCCTGCACACCACAGATTGCCTGTTGCAGCAAAACCACAGGCAGGAGAACATGGAGGAATTTTTGAGGCTGATTCAAGAAAAATGAAATTACCTTGCGTGTGTATATAGGTTGGTGTGGAAGGATCCAAGCTGGATGGAGCCTAAGCCAGGTTTGGTGCAGAACACATTTCTCATTAGAGCTTATTTACTTGGACACGGCCAAAAGAGGACTTGAGGCTGGAAAATGGGAATGAGAGATAGAAAAGGGAGAAACATTTGCAGACATTGACCTTGGAAACAGAAGAAATAAGCAGAGGCAGAGGCTGTTTGGGCGCAGCACACCTCTCATGAAAAACTGTGGTCAAACTGCAATTTAAGGCAATGCAAAATGTTTTGATCATACTTTGCAAACTAAACGTTTTGTTTCTTCAGTTTGAAACTAATGCTTCAATTGCAAAATGTATTTGCAGTTTAATTACAAAAAAATCAATTCTATGAGTTTAAAAAGTTAAGACCTTCACACCGCATTGAAGTACAATAAATGCATTGAAACACCATAAATACATTGAAACACCATAAATATATATGGTTAGAGCTCAAAGATTATATCACAGAGATATATTTCATCTGCACTGTAAGCATGGGTGCATCTAAGCTGATCATTCAGGGTTCTCTCTCAAGCCACTGAAGATCCAGCCAGGAAAATCAGTGGAGCAGAGGATGAAATTCACTTTTTCTTACAGCACCTATCAAAATCCAGTCAATTAAGTGGCGCCCTAAAAGCACCTTTGCTCCTCACCACACCACAGGTGACTGGCCCAGGTGTGAAAGTCTGCCTGACACACAGACACTGTGCTCTCCTACTGCCTGTGTGCAGCTGGGGTTATTTTGCCCCAGACCTCTCTGACATGGAGAACCACGGGGCCATTAAAGTTGGAAAAGCCCTCTGAGATCGAGTCCAAACTTTCCACCACTAAATCATAGCCCCAAGTGCCACATCCACACATATTTTGGAGTCTAAGGGATGGTGACTCCAACACTGCCCTGGGCAGCTGGTGACAGAGCTGGACATTCCTTTCAGAGAAGAATTTTTTCCCTGTTATCCAATCTAAACCTGTCCTGGTGCAACTTGAAGCAGCTCCCTCTCCTCCTGTCCCTGTTCCCTGGAGCAGAGCTTGATTCCCCCCCGGCTGTGCCCTCCTGTCAGGAGCTGTACAGAGCCACAGGGTCCCCTCTGAGCCTCCTTTGCTCCAGGCTGAGCCCCTTTCCACTCCCTCAGCCATTCCTGGTGCTCCAGACCCTTCTCCATCTCCATTCCCTTCCCTGGACATGCTCCAGCCCCTCAGTGCCTTTCAGAACCTCATTCTTCCCCTCTGCATTTTTCCAGTTCAAAACAAAGACCTCTCCCTGGCCAGTCACCTCCAAAGTGAGAAAAGGGCTCTGAAAGTTCTTTGCTCCAGGCTGAGCCCCTTTCCACTCCCTCAGCCACTCCTGGTGCTCCAGACCCTTCTCCATCTCCATTCCCTTCCCTGGACACGCTCCGGCCCCTCAGTGCCTTTCAGAACCTCATTCTTCCCCTCTGCATTTTTCCACTTCAAAACAAAGACCTCTCCCTGGCCAGTCACCTCCAAAGTGAGAAAAGGGGATGTGTGTGAAAACCCCTGAAACAAATCTGCAGGATCCTGAAGAGCTGTGTTCTGCTTATTCTCAAGGTAAGAAATCTACATTTTGCTTCGGTCAGAATTTTGCAGCTCCTGTGCACACACACTCAGCACTGGGGGGGAAAAGAGCATAAAGAAAAGGAAAGCTATCTTCAGCAGAGCGATAACTTATCTTTCCAGAGATATTTTTTCCCCTCTATCTGCATTTAAAATGAGTCAGATTTGGATGGAGGAGCAGCACTTGCTGCTTCATGTGCTTCTACACGGGTTTTGTGGATGAGCACTGTGATGTATTAATGACTTTGTTGTTTATGGGGTTTGAGTGGATAAAAAGGAAAAATGTAGTGGGCTCATACAAAAAAGTACATTGGGATTAAGACAAAAAAAGCATGGCTAAGAACTTCCTTAATGAACTCATCTCAAGAAGAGCCATTCCTTCAAACACCACACAGAATGGAGACATAGTCAGGTTTCTCAGAGAGCAAAGTTGCAGACAGATGCCAGGGGGAACCAACAAACATTTCTAGCACGTTACCAACCTCACCTAATCTGTTTAATTGTGTTTGTAAATTCATGAGGCACCCAACTGTTCACCCAAATACCTCACTTCTGTGGAGCAGGTCCTAAATTACCACGTGTGGGGTGCATTACCTCAAGTGCCAGACTTTGTTGAAGATCAGTCCCTCTCCTTATTAACATCCACTCCTGCAGAGATGGAACCTTCTGTTCAGAGGCATCTCATCCTCACAGATCCCAGTGGTAAACTCTGTGTTTGGTAAAAGCACCCTTTGTAGCAATTATATTTTCTAAGCAAACCTTGTTTTTTCATTATCCTGCAGCAAACAGCCTTGTTCTGTTAGATACAGCCAGAGGAAGAAATGGATATCCAGAATTACACAGAAATATTGGTTTGAAGAAGGAAGAGAGGCAACGAAAAGGATATTTATACTTGGGAATCCTATTCCATTTATTGTCTGCTGAGGACCTATTAACACACACTCCTGGGTGTGTTTTTGTAGAAGAAATGGGTTTGTTTGAAATTCCAGACAAGGAAGATTTATTTGATGATACACATCCATCACAGGCTTCCTCACAGATAAGGCTCAGGGAGAAATAAAATTCCCAAAACTCCATTTTCTTCCAAGCTCTCCTGATCTCACAAGACACAAACTCCAAAAGAAGAGAGCCCCAAACCAAACAAATCTGAGAGTTGGTATTTCACTACAAAATGCACTCTCACTTTGGAAAATAACATCCTCCTATTCAGAAGGGCTAAGAGACATTGAACTGGTATGAAAACCATTGGTTTTCCCATTTATTTTTTTTTCCACTGAGAAAAACCACAACATGGCTGGCAGGCACAGAAATAGCTGTTACTCGCACAGGGATGTTCTGTGGTTTTTCTGCAATAAAATTTCATTCTGTGCCACATCCAGCCAGTCAAGTTATCCCAGGCAGCTGGAAAATGCTAATGAAATCTTCTCAGTAGTACTTTACAGCTAATTAATCATTCTCCTAAGACAGATCTAATGGAAGAACACAACCTGGAGTGTGATATCTCACACCATCAACATCACCCTGATGAAATTGCATAATTTAATTCATTTTTTGGGTTATAAACACAAGTATTTGGTCACTGTCAAAGCACCACACGGGAAAGGCAATCCCAGTTGGGCATTTACAGTCCAGCATAATAAACCAGAAATATTTTTTGAGCATTTTGGTCACTCTGGAGGGACTTGAGAGAGATTATACACTTTGCTGCTTGAGCCCCACAGGAAGTTCTTGATATGAGGCAGGTTTTAGAAGGGGGCTGGTGTCTCAGTGTGCAAGACTGGATATCTGTTTTTTCCATCTGATTAATGTAAGGAATCCACACCCACCCCATCCATCTACAGAGTCTCTCCCTCCAGTTCAGTGATAACCACAGAAATGCTAAACAGAACAAACAAGGATTTACCCTAAAGTAATCTGCAGGTGCCACATCAGCCAATCTTCCCTTCAGATACACACACACACAGGAAAGATAACACACAACATTTAGCAATCCATTTTTCTGTTCTGTTTCATTGCCACCTCAATGGAATATAAATATATGTATATATAAATATGTGTGTATAAAAATATCCATACACACATACAAATATATACATATATATATATACATATATACATATATATATACATATACACATATATATATATGTGTGTGTGTGTGTGTATATATATATATATATATATATATATATATATATATATATATATATGCATGGAATGGGGTAGGAGAGAGAAGAGTGAAGACACAGGAAAATACAACATTTAAGTCCATATAGTCAAGCTTATTTCTGTATAATCGAAGAGGCAAGTAAAGAAAAGAATTTGCAGAAATTCCAAGCTCAAGTCAAACCTGGAGCTTGTTTTCCTTCCCCAAAACATCGTTTGACTTCAGGGCATTGTAGTCCTCCACCTTCTACGTGTCCTCAAAAAAATAAAATGGAACTGTGTAATGGGAACAGGTGCCAGCAATAAAGCCTGGAAACTCTATTTGTCCTCCCAAGAAATTGTCTTCTCACTACATAAGTACAGCCTGGTGCTGTCGATAAATGCAAACAGCATTTTGATAAAGATAAATTATGAAGCAGCTCTTTGGTCTTCTGAAGAGCTGGGGTGGTGTGGACAGCTGTTTGTCTGCTGGAGCTACATTTAATGAGATTTGTGCACAAAATTGTTTGCACGTTGGAGGGATGCGTTTCACAATGGCACCGAAAACAATTGGGTGTTGTGGGATAAGTACCTTTTACAGTATATCAAGGTCAAACCTTTTACTTGATGTACTTAACTAACCATGTAAAATATTACATCAGCAAGCCTATGAGGCACTTAGAGATATATTCATATTTGCATAATGTCCTCTGTAAGTTAGTCTGCGGTCCTTAAGGGTGTTTAGAATAACTGCATGCAAGAATATACTTAATCCAATCTCATTTTAGCTTTTGCTCTTTTAAGATTTCAAAATTAATAAATCCTCCTGATACTCCAAATTACCATGAGCTTTTATAAGCATAACTTTGTAACTTTAACCCATTTATGAACATACCCTACAGGCATATGTACTAATGAATAAGAAATAACATTAGAAGTTTAAAGATGGTCTCTTTATGAAGTAATGTAAGAAAATCCTGTTAGCTGGATCAAGTACAAAAGTGTGATTTCTTAAAAATAGAAAATCCTTCACAAAATTACTTGTAATTACAATAACCAAAGGATAAAAAGTAAGAATAGTTTAAGCATTGTGCATTATTTAACTTGGTACATGAAATATGTTTTATGTATATGTATGAAGCATGCAAATAGCAATCTGATCTAAAGTGTGCTTCCATGGCTACAGGATTTCTATTTATTTATTTATTTATTTCCTATTGTGCTTGATTGCTGTCAAGAGCACTGACAGATAAAGGATTTCAAATTACCTTAAACACTTGGTGCTTGTTCCAGGGAACAATCCCTTCTCCTGTTTGCCTCTAAGACATCGGGAGGAGGTGGGGAAAATCTTCCTGGCCAAAGGTTCTCCCCCAAAGTCCTCCAGAATCCACAATCTCAACACCTGCATTGGAGAATTAAAATGATGATGATGATGATAAAAACTCATCAGAGTTAATGGGTCAATAATTGAAATTTCTCCTTCTGCTTGCTGTGGGATTGAAGCAGCCCCTGCTGCCTGCCCACAATCAGGAGTCATTACAACCCAGGGGGTGAAATGTCCTGGTGATCAAACCCTGCAAGCAGGGCAAGAGAAAGGAGTGAGCCCCAGGCACTGCTGCTGATGGCTCATGGGAGGAAAAAAGAAAAAAATTCCATGTGGGAACCACGTGGAATTGGGAAAGTTTTCATTTTGCCTACCGCATATTTAATACGGGCAGAAAAATCCCAAATCATCTCTTGCTTGCCCTCACCCCTTCCCACCTGAAGTTCAACATTAGGTGGCCAAATTATAGGGTGCTCTCCTCTTTTATGTTATGATTTATTATAGTTGTGATTTATTATAGTTATGATTTATGATAGTAATCCATTTTGTTCTGTTTCCAGATCAGCCAAAGTCACTGCTCTCTTTGCAGAGAACAACTGAAAAAAGGGGCTTCTATCAGTTTATCTGCTATGAGCAGCCAGTGTGGATCATCAGAGCCGCTTCCAGTCAGTGCAGATGATACCTAGAACTGAACAGCTGGCCCTGAGACCCCAGATCAACTCCCGATTTCCTGAGTGCCATTTCAGGACACCAGGAGTGTGCTGCTTTCAGGAGGATGACAGGTGAAAGTCCCAGGTGTCACAGGAGTCACCCTGTGGCTGTCAGGAAGCTGAAGAGTGTTGACAGGCCTTACAACAACAAAATCCATCTCACTCATCACACCTTGACCTTGGCAAGTGTTTGCCCTGCTCAGTGGAGCAAGGAGAAGGTGAATTTAAGGCAATGACAGGGGAGATGTTGCCAGGTGGGTGTTCTGGAGATGCTCCACTGCTCTCCCACTGGATGTCACCCTGACTTTGAGCCCAGCTCTGGACTCTCCACAGACCAAAGTGGCTTTGTTCGGGGAATAAAGCACGAGCTGGTGGAGAGCAAAGCTAAATTACTCCCTATTAAAGCAGCCTCAGATAGCCAACAGCTCTTTGATCTCGGAGTCTTTGTGGCTGAGATGACTTTGAGGTGTTAGAAAATCTTTTTTTCTCGAGTTCGAAGGAGGAGTCAGGATTCTTTGGCTGTGGTTTTCAAGGTTGTTTATTTTCTATTAACTATAACATTATTTTCCCGACTTGCTGAGGTCTGTCCAGCAAGTTGGTCTGTGGCACACTGACTGCCCTTGGGGTGGTGTTATCTTTTTATACTAAAAACGACATGCACATTATTTAGAGTTTTTCCCAATACCTATCACCTATGTTAGACAGTGGTTTCTCCTCTAAACCCATCTAAAAGTGCCAACATCACCCAGAAGATGGAGGCTAGGAAGAAGAAAGAAGGAAAAGGCACACCCCAATCCCTCCATCTTGGCTTCTGAACCCCCACTCTAAAAACCTCAAAATTCTACTTTTTCACCCTGTGACAAACTAACTATCATTCTACTTAAACTCTCGTGGCTTGTAAATCTTCACACAAAGTTGGTAATTTTCTCCATGGGTTAAAATCAAAGGCACAGCTGTCTTTGGCTTCATGCCAAGGTGTCTGAGCCCCCTGGCAGGGGCTGGAGCCCTCCAGGGCAGCCAGAGGGATGTCCTGGGTTCCAACATTTGAGAGGTGGGATGGTGCTTTGTCCCAGGGATTGATGGGGCACATATACAATAATTCAACCAAACAAGGCTGGGAGGGGATAGATCTGCTGCAAGTAAATCTGGAGCTTTAGTGCCCACAGGGAGAAATTCCCGATGCCAAAGCACAGAAATGCACATGAGCATAAGAGGACCTAGATCTTATTTAGACAGAGAATTAGAGGGAGGTTTCAACGTAGGACATCACGGAGGGCATGGAGCTGCCTGGGTAAGTGGACTGGCAGGACAGTGCTCCCTCTTCCCAAGAAAACAAACCTCAGCCAGGATCAAAATGGACCTTGGCCTGTTTAAGAGTGGCGTTTCATCACTGTGTGGGTCACGAGGTGACCTGAAGCTCTGACCCAGGAGGTCTCTTCAATTCTCCAGTCATCAGCAGCACCTTTGCTGTACACAGCTCTGCTACACATTGAGGAAAGGGATTTTGTCAGGAGTACAGTCCCCACATGGGAATAAGAGGAGATGTTTCTGCCTCCTGGTGTTCTCCTGCCTCCCTCCTGCCTGCTGTGTCACAGTCACAACACGATGGGACAGCTAAAGAGGACTAAGAGCTGTCCTGGGCTGGGCAGGGCTCACAGAACCCTGTAAATCAATAATTAGGTTCAGTCACCTAGACCATCTCTCTGCTCTTGTAGTCTCAATTATAGTCCAAATTATCATCACCAAATGTCCTCTCCTGCACTTCACAACCAGCCTACTCCAGAACAAGATGCCAGAAGAAATGAGACAGGCCAGAGTTTGGCTAAACTTGTTTCAGCTCACCCAAACCAGAGGTAACAATTCAGGTAGCTCAGATCCCCATGGCAATGACATTTATACAAGGGAAAAATTCAAAAAAATACTATTAGTCTCCTAACAACCAATAAATCAATGAATACTCTTCCTCCTGCATGTGACCATGGATTCTGGTGGATCATTAAATCAAGATCAGGCTGTCACAGACAACTTTTATGAAAAACCCCTAGGATTTTTTCTCCTGAGAAGCTGAAAGGCCTCAGGAACAAAATGTAAAAAAGGGTTATCTGCTGCTGTGGAATGCAACAAGTGCATCTGTGACTGGCACATGTTGGATGTTTGTAATTAATGGCCAATCACAGTCAGTTGGCTTAGACACAGAGTCCAAGACAGCTGCCTTTGTTATCATTCTTTCCTATTCTATTCTTAGCTGGCCTTCTGAGTAAATCCTTTCTTTTATGCTTTTAGTATAGTTTTAATGTAATATATATCATAAAATAATAAATCAGCCTTCTGAAACATGGAGTCAGATCCTTGTCTCATCCCTTTAACCTGAGACCCCTGTGAACACCATCACAATCAGGCATCTTCAGATTGCCTTAGAAAAGCACCAAACTGGAACACAGGAACAGCCAAATAGAGTGAGCATGACGAAATCCAAATTGTAGCAGCAGAATGCAAACGCTGAGTGGGACTGAAGAAAGGCCAGTCAGGCATTTCTGGGGTGGCCACTTCACAGGCATTTGTCCTTGTGAACAACCAGGAGATAAAGTAATAGACTCAAACATAAAAATTTAGAGTTCTGTGAGAACTGAGAACTACCAGCATGGCCTTGTCAAAGAGAAAAAAGGGCAAGTTCTAACAGCAAACAAAAAATTCTAGTGGTTGCAGGAATATCCAGGAATAAAAGTACTTTGCAATGAAAAGATGATGATGATGACGACGATGATGATTATGGTTGTTGTTGTTGTTATTATGATTATAATAATATTATTATTGTTGTTATTGTTATTATTATTATTAGCTGTTAAGCACTGGAATGGGCTGCCCAGGGGGATGCTGGAGTCACCACCCCAGAGGTGTCCAAGAAATGACTGGATGTGGCACTCAGTGCCCACCCAAGGTGGTGGTTGGGGCCAAGGGTTGGGTTTGATGCTCTTGGAGGTCTTTCCCAACTCGAATGTTTCTGCCATTCTGTGATTATCCTCTAAATCCAACAATATGAAGTGCTGTCAACAGGATGTAACTATTTGTGAGTGAAAAATAATAATTTTATGCAAACGGTCCAATGTAGAGAGAAAACATGTCACTGAACCTCAGCCATGTCACAAGTCTGAAGTTTCTTTACCACGGCTTTACTGAAATTACCAAGGAAGGAATAGTCTGACACTCCTAAATTTCTTAAAGGATGAATAATTTAATTTAATTCCCACGCTGAATAACAGATTTACTTGTAAATGCTCAGACTTTCATTCTGCACTCAGGGTAAGCACCCTGGCTTTGGGGAAGAAACACTGCATTTGCTTTTATATGCAACACTAAGTTTGATACAGCCCTTCAGCTGTAAATCTCAATTCCCCTCATTTATTGGGCCATCATTGATGCCTCCAATACAGCAAAGTCAGAGATTTGAGAGTTTTGAAAGGGTTTAGAGTCCCATTAGACTCATGGGAGCTGTTCCTGTAAATCTTCCAGGCAGCTCTAAAAAATTTTAGTCTAAATTCCTTCCCCCTCCTTTTGCATATTTTAAAGAAACAAACTTGCTGGAGAGCAGCAGCAAGTAGAGAGGAGACTGTTTTTATCAGGGTTAGCGAGGTAAAACAAGAGAATTGGCTTTGCATGGCGATAAAGTTTAATGAAAATTTAATAAAAGTTTAATAAAACACACTGGAAAGTGCCAGAATGTTTGTCCTGAAGCTGCAGACCTCACACAAAATATCAAGTGAGTGAGGCTGCAATGCCAAATAGGACAAGGCCAGAGTGGAAAAATCTTCTGAAAGGTTGCTAGTTCCTCCTGATCAAAACGAGAAAGAGAAGTTTAAGAAACTGAAGGAAGGAAAGGAATTTTATCCCGTTTCAATTAACCAGGAAGGCTGGATGGAAATGTTTACTCCCAGAGAGCAGCACTATCAGCTTCAGGTGTGATTCTCCTTTAGGGGACAGGAGTTTTGATAAAAATGCAGCGCCCTGGTGCTGGTGGTGATAAACATCCACAGAAGGTGTATTTTGGGGGTGATAAGGAGCTGTGTGACCTTGTAGAGCCCCCGAGCTCCCAGGCAGAGCGGCTGCACCTCAGAGCAGAGACAGAGACAGCAGAGGCAGGAACGAGCTCAGCTCTGACACAAAACATCTTTTAACTCAATTACTGCTCACAAACACAGCCCTGCTCCCGTCTGGCGAGGCAGAGCCCAGCTACTGTCAAAGCGCATCATGAAATGGAAAAGGAAAAAAAGAAATTAAAAAACCACACCAGGAATGTTTGCCCAGCATCCCTCATTTCCTGAGCTGTGGTCATCCAGTCCCACCCAGAGACACAGCAGGGATCGGCCTCCCAGGAGGAGCAGGCAACATAAAAGTCTGGAATGTGCTCTCTCCTCCACCCATCACAGCCAGGCATGTGAATATTGATGTGAATATTGGATTTGGTGCTGTGCTTCCACAGATACAAAACTAGGCCGACAGAAGTCTGGACTGCGGCCCTTGCTCCGTCCTGGTGACTTGTGGGGAGCTGGTAGCCAAGAGCATTTGGAACGGTTGTCTCCCTCCAGATGCTGCCATTCATTTCTGTGGGAACAGGACCACTTACATCTAATTACAGTTTCTGCTCAAATTAACAGGACAGAAATGACAGCAAAAAAAAAAAAAAAAAAAAAAAAAACCCACAAAAAAAACCAAACCAAACAAAACAACCAAAAAACAAACAAACCCACCCCAAAATGTTTTCTGGGAAACTTTTTGCTGTCATGGCTTGGGAAGCAGTTGATCCTTTCCAACAATGGCTTTTAAGTGATTTTAAGTTCATGTGAACAGATTGCCCAGTTTGTCTCATTGTTAAAACATCAGGAAAGGGAGAGTTTTATCACAGAGATCCCCTGCTCATGAAAGATTTGTTAAATGACCACGCAGTCAACTTTGGAATTGAGACCATTGTGGCATATAACGTTGTTTTCATTATTAAACCAAATGCCAATTGCACATTAGAGTATTTTCTGTGTAATGGAATTTCTACAAACCCACGTTTTCCCTGGTGCTGCACAAGGATTGGAGCCTATGTGTGGAGTTTTATACATGAACACCTCTGTCTTTCCCTTCCTTGTGGAAATCAGGACTAATTCCACCCAAGGGTAAGGAAATCTGCAATTTCCAGGTGACAGCCAGGCCACCCATGTCCAACCCCTTTCCTTGCATTCCATTTACCATTAGGATCACATCAGTTGGCCACTGGATGCAGAACATTTCTGCCCTTCAAAGCCCACAGCAGCTGGATTATGTCACCATCACAGAATCAGAGAATATCCTGGGTTGGAAGGGACCTACAATGATCATCAAGTGGGGTGTCGAGAGGTCCCCAGGATGAGGTGAGAGATGAGAATTTGACTCCAAGTTCTCAGAAGGCTGATTATTATATTATTTATATATTATATTATATTATATTATATTATATTATATTATATTATATTATATTATATTATATTATTTATATATTATATTATATTATATTATATTATATTATATTATATTATATTATATTATATTATATTATATTATATTATATTATATTATATTATATTATATTATATTATATTACATTACATTACATTATATTACATTACATTACATTATATTATATCATATTACATATATTACATTACATTACATATATTACATTCTATTCTATTATATGCTATACTAAAACCATACTACAGAAAAAGAAAGGATACATCAGAAGGCTAGAAAAGATTGAATAATAAAAACCTGTGACTGACCAGAGTCCTGACACAGCTGGACTGGGATTGGTCATTAAGTTAAAGCAATTCACATGCTGGGTAAACAATTCTCCAGATCACACTCCAAAGCAGCAACACAGGGAGAAGCTGAGGCTTCTCATCTTCCCAGGAGAAGAAATCCTGGCAAAGGGATTTTTCAGAAAATATCACAATCAAGTCCAACTCCTGGCCCAGCACAGGACACTCCAAGAACCCCTCCAAGGGGTAGAGTACCTTTGCTCCAGTCACAAAACGGAAATGTAGGGGAGAGCTGGGCTGGGAGATTCCTTCCCTTGGTGGCTCCAGCCCTATGAGGGGTCTCCATGTCCTGCTGATGAATCAACACCCAATTCAGGCTCCCTCCCTGCCAAAGAGCTCATGAAAATAATTCTGGGCTATTAATCATTATTGATTTATTTTCCTGGTCCATCCTTGGGTAGTTGCTGTCTCTCAGATCTCCATCAATGAGTGGTAGAGGGGTTAAATCAACAGTTATAGCTTATAGAGGCAATGGAAAATTCTGCTCCTTTTTTTAAAAACTTCTCTTTAATAGCTGACTTTCAACACACCAGCTCCTAAATTTTTCAGGTTATTTCTCCCCCCACTTTCACAGCTGGACAAAATTTTAAAGTTTTGTCAGCCAGGCCCAGCTCCTGGCCTGTCCCAAGGGGCAAAGTAAAATCACAGAAACCATCAGACATTTGTTTTGTATGTGCTGGCTACAGGGCAAGAATTTACAGACTGCAATGCACCAAATTTTGACTTTTCCTTCTATTTCAGCAGCAGAGCCCTTAAGACATACCAATCAAAGTAAAAATACTTGCCTAGAAATATGGACTTCACCTCCCACTGGCCAGACCTTAAAAAACATTTCAAGTCTGAGGTGAATAAAAGAACAGGAGGAAAGGTTATACAATGTGGATCTAGACCAATTGCATAGGAAAAATAGGAATTACCTTTAACTGCAGCTTTTCTTACCTGTCCTGCCTTTCCTTTAAGAGAAAAGAAAAGCTCTCCATTTGCTCCCACTTTCATTTTATGTGCTTTTTAAACAACTAAGCATAGTTCTTGTTCCCTGGAATTAAACTCACACTGGTGGTTCTAAGAAGAAACCAAAACCTATGAACCAGATTTACAAAAAAATAAAAGAGAAATTTTTATCTTCAAGCTGCTAAAGATTCAAAGTTATTTTGTAAGGGACTAGCTAAATGTTGACTTCTTTAAAATCACAGAGGATATGTACCTGTATTTGTATAACACAGGAACAGGCAACAATCCATTTGAAATCAGATTGCACCATCTTAGACGTTTCCAGAAAAGACTTTTTTTCCAGCCAAATTTTAGGGATACTGTCAGCTGGTTCCAAGGAGAAGTTCCTGGAATAACAGCCACTAAATTCACAGATTCAAAGTTTTATCTAGAGGGAACATGATAGAGAACACACAGCACAGCAGATTTTTCACCCGAGACTCATTCCAAGAGCTGCAAAGCTGCAATAGTTTCCAAAATGTAGGACAGAATTCCTCAGGTCATTGCCTTACACACATGTCCACACAGCCAACAATTAAAAATTCACAAGAACATCTTGTCAGACGCCTCAGCATCGGGTTTGCTTCCCAGTCTGAGCCTAATCTTACCCTGAGCATTCCTTATCTCAGGAGGGAGAGAGACTCGCAGCTAAGATAGGACTGGGCAGCAAAGTCACAAGAGTTCAAGTTCTGATCCTGCTTCTGAGTTTTGGAAGGACTCGTTTAAT
Source organism: Melospiza melodia melodia (assembly GCF_035770615.1). Classification (NCBI taxonomy): domain Eukaryota; kingdom Metazoa; phylum Chordata; class Aves; order Passeriformes; family Passerellidae; genus Melospiza; species Melospiza melodia. The sequence goes on from NC_086199.1 coordinate 4,432,667, forward strand.
CCCTCCAAGGTGCAGCTTTCCCTGTGTGGAATGGGGATAACACCACTTGCTTCTGGTTGTCTGTTCAGTCTATCCAAATCCCAAGTTATTTAGGAAACAGTTTCTCAGCATAAATTTACCTTTTCCTTTGTGGAGCAGGACTTCCAATGCCACTGGAGCCCTTGAGCAGTGATAGTGAAAGCTGGTGAATTAGTGCCAAAGGAGATTGTGGTGTGCCCAGCTTTTCAAGCCAGGTTAGTCAAAAACCCCTCCAGAATGTTTCAAACAAAAATGTTCCTGTCCTGCAGTACACAGTTCAGCTGCATTATTTCTTCCCAGCAGGATTCATCAGTTAAGAGCTGCTGCTTCTCTCGCCCTGGCACAAGGCTCCTGGGTCTGAAGGGATTTAATCCCTGATACAAAGCTTGAAGGCATCACTGAGGAGGGGAGACAGTTTTGTGGCTCCTACCACAACAAAAGCTGAACTGTATTGCAACCAAACATTGGTGGGCCTGATGGAGAGACTTCAGGATTGCATTCTTTGTCTAAAATCAGCCAGGTGTCAGGAGAGGTGATCACAGTAGATCCCGTTGTCTTACAAAAATTTGGCCAATCCACTGTGGAAAATTCTCAGCTCAGACTCACGAGCAAGCAGTGATTTCTTATTGTATCAATACACAGAATCCCAGAATGGTTTTGTGTGGAAGGAACCTTAAAGACCACCCAGTTCCACCCCTGCCATGGGCAGGGACACCTTCCACCATCCCAGGTTGCTCCAAGTCCTGTCCAACCTGGCCTGGAACACTTCCATGGATCCAGGGGCAGCCACAGCATCTCTGGGCACCCTGCGCCAGGGCCTCCCCACCCTCACAGGTCATGCCAGGAGCAGCCTTTAGGAAGCCTTTGCAAAATTCTGAGGAAAAAATACCCCTCCAAACACTGCAGGCCACTTGGGGAAATTCTTTTGCATGTGAGGAAAAGGGATGTGGTGTTTGGAAGAATACAGCCTGCAAATTGTTCACCCCATTCCGCTAAGCCTCCTAAATGATCTGGAGGTGTCCCAGTTAAGCAGAACTGCAATCCCTAATAAGTGGCACTCATTGCCACTAAGCACTGTTGGACTTAGATGATTTCCCTTGTAGATGTCTGGATTAAGGGTTTTGCCAACTAAGCACCTCCTTTTTCTGATTCAGCGGCGCCTACGGAATCGAATGTATCTCACCGCTTTATGTATCTCAAATGGCACAAAAACAGGCTGGGTTTGTGAAAATTAAAATACAGTTTATCTCTTGCACAAGTTTTCAATGCATGTGAGCTCCTGGGGCACGTGGAGAACATTTCACCCCATCCATCCATCCCTGCATTGTGTACACAGAGCTGTTGCCACATTTCTCTTCACAGAGAAAAGCAAGGCACAGTTCTTCCCAAGGATTTCTGAGATTCACATTCTCTGAACCTCAGATAAAGGGAAAACACAATTCTTATTGTGCTGTGCCTGTGTTATGCCAAAGTAGGATGCAATATGGAGATTGTCTATCCAAAGTTAGGATGTTTTGTTTCCTTGGCCTATCAGGGCCAGGTGTGTGTGTGGACTGTCAGGGGACAGTCACGAAATTCTGTGCAGTGTGAGCAGGTGTGTCATAGATACCTTTCATGAAAAATCCTTTCCTTGGGATTTTTCCTCCTAAGAAGATGAGAGGCCTCAGGAACAAAATGTAAACAATGATTATCTGCTGCTGTGGAATGCAACAGGTGCATCTGTGATTGGTCTCATGTGGTTGTTTCTAATTAATGGCCAATCACAGTCAGTTGGCTCGGACTGTCTGTCTGAGCCACAAGCCTTTGTAATCATTCTTTCCTATTCTATTCTTAGCTAGCCTTCTGATGAAATCCTTTCTTCTATTCTTTTAGCATGGTTTTAATATAATATATATCATAAAATAATAAATCAAGCCTTCTAAAACATGGAGTCAGATCTTCTTCCTCATCCTCGGACCCCTGTGAACACGGTCACATGTGTGTGCAGAGTGAGTGCTTGGCAGATTCAGTTTAGATGAAATGTATATAGTATAGCATAATAAAGTAATTAATTAGCCTTCTGATATCCATGGAGTCCTCATCATCATCCTCTCTCCCCTTTGTCAGAGTCATTTTTGATTTACAACACAGAGAAGCCTCTCCTAACCTGGTCTGATAACATTCCTCTGAGCCAGGCATTGCGTCAGGGCACAAAGGAAAAGGGGAAAGAAATAAACAAGTCAACCCCAAACCCAGGCACCTTGAAGCAGAGCTCTGAGAAAACCGTGTGTCTCAGTGGAGAATCCTAAGGCCGGTACATTTTGGCTGCTTTCAGAGCGAGCAATGCCCCTTTCACTGGGCACTCAAAGCTCTAGAGTCACATCTGTTTGTGCTGGCGTGAGATTGGCACGCTGCTCCCAAGGATGAAAGCTGGAGTGGTGGTGCCAACCTGCTGGGAAAAGCATGGCTTTCAGGATTTTCCCCTTTCTTTCCTTTTGCTGCAAGGATTCTCATGTGGTGCCAAGGCGGCGCGAGAGGCGAGCGCCACAAGTTTCCTTTGGAGAATGAGGGGAAGGGTTGGAAAGGAGGAGGAGGAGGAGGGGGTGAGAAATGTGGTGGGGGAGAACGGCATCATGTGATGCCTCAGGTTTTAGCTTTTATATTTTTCAGGTTCTGTGAGTGTGAGGGTCTGGGCTTCATATTTGGGGATGGTGAGCTCTCTGCACAGAGCAGGGAGACAAAACAATTCCTTCTCTAGGACAAATGATCCAAATCTCAGGCCCAAGAGCATAAACATGGACTGAAGAGACAAAACAAGAAGGATGGGACTTCATAAGCTAAAGCTGGAATTGGACAATTAACTCCAATATGCAAATAGACCAAAACTTATAAAAGTGTGAGACCTGGTGCTCCAACCCCTTGGCCAGCTCCACTGTCCTATTTGCACTTCATTTCCAGGTCAGTTTGGATTAATGAGAATTCATGGTATAGGCCACAATTTGAGTTCTAAAACAGGAATTAATCCAGGAATATTTGTGAGACCCAGGTCTCAAATATGACTCCCTGAACACCAAGTGGGAAGCAGGGCCAGGAAAACATTGCTTGGAAAATAGCACATGGCTCATGAGGCCAGAACTCAGGGAGGCTTTCAGTGCCTTCATAAAGGAAGATTAAAAAAAAAGCAAAAGAAAAATAATTTGTAGGACTGAGATTACAGCTAACCTCATTCTTGTGCCTTGTAAAATATCTGAGAATAATTAAATCTGTTCCTTTTCTTTAATTAGCCTTGTGTCTCATTAGAGCAGTTCACTGCCATGTCTTTATTTACTTGATTTATATCTCCTCCACACCTTTGCCTTCCCTCCTTCACCTAATCTTAACATCTCTCTTTTCCTTCCCTTAAAGCTCTTTATTTTAGTGCTTTGATGTTATATTGGCTTCCCCTTGACATGTTTTGTTTAAAAGAAAAACAAAGACAGAAAATCTATACACAAAACAGAAGTCAACTACATCTTGACAAATCAAGCTTTTAAAAAGTCAGAAAAAGCAGATTTAGAGATGAAAGCTCATTCTTAACCCAGCTTCCTTCTTCAGAGACCTTAATATGATCTCTTTATGTAACTGTTTGCCAATTAATTCAAAATATAATGCAAGCTGCAATTTCGCTTAGAGACATGCATTCATTAGGGTTGGGGAAAGTATATAGTTCTCAGGCTTTGATTGATTTTTTAAATCTCATTGAGACATACAGAACAAGACATCTTTTAAAGACATCAATTGTCCAAACAGCCACGGTTTATATCTACAAATTTACCAGAAACAGATGGTTTGCACATGGGTGGAAAACAGAGTTATCCTAGAAGAATGGTAGCAGCCTCTAATCTGAGAGTGATGACAAGTCCTGCTCAAGTTGTGACCTACATTTGGAGAAAACAGCAGTTCACCATCACAGAGTTTGCTTTTCCCAACACACAGAGATCAGATTCCTGAACATGGAAGATCATAAGCTGTCAAAGCTGCTCTGGACACTCGTAGTTATCACTTCCACCCCATGGAAGATGCCCTGGCACTGCACCTATGGCATGAGGAGATGTGGCATTACAGGCACACAAATCCCTAAAACCAGCCCAAATTCAAATAGGAAAGTTGGGTTTTTTTTTTTTTTCCTCCTCCACCCAATTTATTTCTCAATTCAGCTTGAGAAATAAACATGGACAGTGGCTGCAGGGACAGAGGTTTCACAGCTTTCCTGATTTCACACCTAAACAGTACTGCTACCCCAACATTGTCCATCTGATCCTTGCTGGCATTCTCTGGGATACAAGGAGAGATAATAAAAGCTATAAACTGTGGAATATAATATTGAGGATCCCTGGCATGTGCTCCGGGTACCCAGAGTACTCACTAAACAGGAAAGTGTTTAACTGAGCTCAACAGGTTTAATTGTCAGGGATTCCTGAGTGGATTCAGGAGTCCAAACCTTGATACCTTTCAGATCTCTCCACTCCTGACGTACTGAGAGTGATTTGCAGTCCCTGCCCTGCTTTGCCTCCAGCTGCAGCACTGATACAGGACAATGATGCTCCAGCATTCAACTGCAGATGCAGCCCAAGATCTCACAAAAAATGGAGTCCCTGCCTAGAGAAAAAAATGCAGGCATTTGAGTCCTGGTATAAACCAAAATATTCCCTGCATTTTTCACATGTAAGTGATCTGAAACATCAAAACTCCTACACAGAGATTTTGGGCACATCAATTAGTGTGAAGGTAAAATAAATACCTCTTTGAGCTTTATCACCCACGGGATTTGTTTGGAGACCACACCAGCTCAGCAGGCATAAAAACAACCTTCAGACCCTACCATGGTTCTGAAATATGTGACAAATTATGTTAGAAAGGTACAGTGACACCTCTTGTGACTCTCTGAGTGTGGCAGGACTCAAACTCCTTGTGCCACGAGGTGAAACAAGCCAGGTGGAAAAGGAAAATCTGAGCAGCAGATGGGTGAAAGAAGTGGACTGACCATGAGAGAGGGGTGCAAAGCAAACAAAAAGAAGAAGGAAAGCACGTGGCTGTTGGGTGAAGTATCAACAGCTGGCTCATGGGGTGGGAGAGCAGCACAGGGCAGCAGCACAGCACTGATAGAATATCAGACACCAGATTATCATTTCAGGGTGCAGGAGCCTGCTCTGAGCTTCCCACTCAATGCAGACAAGTATCAGGGAGGTGATCTTAGCATAGGAATAACTGGATGCTAGAAAATAACCTGTTTCATCACAGAGTGCCCTGTGCTGGCCCATATCTGATTCCGTTGAAAATAAAAGAGAATTTCTAAACATCAGCAAAACCAATAAAAAGGTGACAATATAGACAGGTTCCTCAAGGGTCCCAGACAATCAGGATCCCAGGCCTGTCCTCTCTGCTCAGACAAAACTACTGAGGGGAGGAATTTGCTCTGTGACAGGGCGTGCTGGAAGCATGCCCAGCCCCACCACGGCTCCATCCCAGCAGTTCAGCATGGAGCCCCCGGTGCTATTCACCATCAAGAGAGTGAATTCTATAGCCCCCTGCTTCCCCCTGCCCCTCTGGCAGCCAAATTCCTACACTGGCCTTATGCAAATCCAGCCCAGGCCCCCCTGCTCCCCACTCCTGAGCCCTGGGCAATATTTTATTGAGCCATTGTTTCTCCAGGACACTACAGAAAACATCACGTATTTTCCTCTGCTGACAGTCTCAGACCACAAAGGAAAATATCCCTGTCCACACAGGGGAGGTCTGCAAGCACACAGCACGTGCAGCCCAAGCTATGTTGAGGGAAATACAGGTTGGATATTAGGAAGAAGCTTTTTATAGAAAGGGTGATAAAGTTCTGGAATGGCTGCCCAGGGAGGTGGTGGGGTCACCATCCCTGGGTGTGTTTAAAAGAGACTGGATGTGGCACTGGGTTTAGTTGAGGTATTATGGGTTGGACTCGATGATCTTGAAGGTCTCTTCCAACCCAGTGATTCTGTGAATTCTTAGGCCCCATTCCTGGCACCACAGTCCCACAAGGTCTGGCACACCAGCCACCATCCAGGGCAGCCTGTTTGCCCAGCTGATGCCACCCCAGGCATTGTCCCAACGCTGGGATCCCCTTCCCAGCTGGCTGCCAGCTTCCCCAGCACCCAAAGGACAAAACTTTGCACCCAACACCCCATCCAGCCTGGGCCTGTCATGGTTTCCAGGCAGCTGTGCTCCCTGCAGACCTGGGGTTCTGTCCCTCGGGGTCAGAAATTTCATGTGGGAAGGCTCTGCAGAGGGGTTCTGTCCCTGGGGGTCAGAAACTTCACATGGGAAAGCTCTGCAGGGGGATCTGCACAGGCTGGATCTGTGGGCTGAGCCCAGTGGTCTGAGGTTCAATAAGGCCCAAAGTCCTGCCCGTGGGTCATGACAACCCCTGCAGCTCCAGCCTGGGGGAAGAGTGGCTGAAAACTGCCCAGAGGGAAAGACCCTGGGTTGCTGGTGACTGCAGCTGAATGTGAGCTCCAGGTGTGGCCTGGAGCAGGAACAGAGTGTCCAGCAGGAGCAGGGCAGTGACCATTCCCTGTGCTAGACACTGGCAAGGCCACACCTCCAAAACTGGGGTCAATTTTTGGATTCTCACCAGAAGAAAGATGCTGAGGGGGTGTAGTGTGTCCAGAGAAGGGAATGGAGCTGGGCAGGGGCTCAGCCTGGAGCAAAGGAGGCTCAGGGGGCCCTTGTGGCTCTGCACAGCTCCTGACAGGAGGGGACAGCCAGGGCTGGGCTCTGCTCCCAGGCAACAGGGACAGGACAAGGGGAAACAGATTCAAGTTGCACCAGAGGAGGTTTAAATTTGATGGTAAGAAAAATTTCCTCACCAAAAGAGTTGTCCAGCCCTGGACAGGCTGCCCAGGGCAGTGATGGGGTCCCCATCCCTGGAGGGACTTAAAAACTGTGTACACCTGGCACTTGGGGACATGGGTCAGTGGTGGCTTGGCAGTGCTGGGCTAACATTGGATTCAATGACCTCAAAGGCCTTTTCCAATCTGAATGAATGAATTATTCCCATGGCATCAGACTGTTCTGGGATCCTCTGTCACCTCCAGGAGCTGGCAAGTGTGGCCAGAGCCATCTCAGAGCTGTGCCTGCCGAGGCAGTTCACTGGTCCAGCAACATTTCCTTTTCTCCCGCATCACAAAATAAAAAGCAGGAGAGAATTATTCGTCAGCTCAATCCCTGTGTTAATCTAGTTGCAAGTATAATGTGATTTCCCTCCTGCCCCAGTAGTAGGTATTGCAACACCTTACATATGGATCATTTTAATCTAATATAATCTGGCTGGCTAGAAAGAAGGTTTCCCTCCACCACAGCTGCTTTTGATTAATGCTAAACATACATGCAAAGCTTCAATCAGCAAGAGTGTGCATCTTAGCTGCTCTGCATTTGGGAAATCAACAGTAAACCCTAGAAAATGCAGAAGATGCTGCAAAGCTTTACATGCTTAAGTTATATCCAGCTTTTTCCCCCCCCAGATGTTTCCTCTCTTTGCCATTTCAAATGTATTTATTACTACTTTTCTTTAAGCAAAATTGATTTAAAAGCTGCTGATCGCAGGAGATAAGAAGTGCCAGCTCACCTTTACAAAAAACAAACCCTGGGCAAATACTCATTAACTGTTTTGTCCTCTTCATTTTACATTCACTTGCTGCAAACTTCAGCAAGAGGAGAAGCATTTCTGCTGGAGCTGAATGGCACATATGCTATAATAAAAACACAAAGCAAATAAACGATAGCTTTTTTTATCACTATTAAATACAAACATGTATTCTTATTTTACTATAATTATCAAACTAGGATTAATATAATCTTGTATATTGCTTCCCTTCACGGTGAATTAAATTATGTAAAAAGTCTCCCACCAGTATTCTTACCCAGCAAGAAACATTTTAATTGTAAATTTGCCTTTTGGAGTCTTTAAATGACACACACACACGCATTAAAAAAGGCCACGACTATGGAAGCTGTGTATCCACTAATCTGTAAATAGACTCCCAGTCCAGGACTCATCTCTGAAATGTGGCATCAATTGCACAGGCTCCCATTTAGTTTTAGTTGAATAAAGCCACACTAGATACGCAAATAACATCAAACTTGCCGGATTAGAAAGGGGCACCTCATACTCTAAATCATGATTGTCAATCATCGCCCAGGATTAAGGGATATAGTTTAAAAACCTAAAAGCAAGCACTTCCTTTTAACTTCTGCCTACTGTGCATTTTGGATTATCGCCCAGAAGCAGCATTACTTGAAACAAGGCTGCCTCCCTTCTGCCAGCTCCGGCAAGTGCAGCTCTGCCACCTCCTCGCCCCTGCTTTGGGGGAAAAAACCTCTCAGCAAAGCATGCAATTTAGATTTGAGATCTACTGCTGGCTGTGATTATATTTATAACTCGCTTTTCACACAAGAATGGGGGGTTATTTTTGGCTTAATAAGTGCTTTCTGAACACAGTCCCCATTCTTACCACAAAGATGTAAGGCAGTTAAAAACCAGAGTAGCTGCTCTGTTCTTCCACTGAGCTGGCAGCCTCCCTGAACCACCGAGTTCCTTCCTGGTGAAGGGTTTTGAGGGAATTACCTGGAATGCATTTCATTGTGCTCCTGAAAGCAGAGCAGCATCCCCTGGATAACTCACCTGCCCTGGGCAGTCACAGCCTTCCTACTCTGTCCCCCACCTCTCATCACTTTTCCCACCTTCCCCTGGTAGAGCTGCAAGTTGTGCAAAGTGAGAGCTGCCACTTGGAAAGTCTCTCCTTGGCTGTCAGAAAGGACCATGGGATAGGGAGATTTGGTCAATAAACATTTACATTGAGTGTGTATGTGAGCTCGGTGAGCTGAGCTCAGGATTGGGACAGAAAGCAGGAATAATTTATGGGAATACTTAAGAGAAGTGGCTGCTATTTGGGCACTGACTCATTGTCAGGATCTCTAGCTGGTCAGGGTGACCCCAAGAAATGTTAGAAAGTCTCTTTCCCCAGCCTGGTGCTTGAAGAAGGAGTCAGAGCTCTTCAGTTCTCGGTCTCAAGGTTGTTTATTGTGTCTTACCTCTAAAATTCTTTCTCCTGTCCAGCTGAGGTCCACTCAGCAAGACAGTCCAGGCACTCTGCCTGCCCCCAGAGCAGTGTTATGTCTTTATACTAAAATCTACTTGTACAATATTTACAATTACTTTCCAATACCTATCACCTATGTTAGACAGTGAGCTTCTACTCTAAACCAATCCAACAGTGCCAACATCACAGCAGAAGATGAAGGCCAAGAAGGAGGAGAAAGGCTGGACACACCCAGATCCCTCCATCTTGCCTCCCTGAATCCCCATTCTAAAAACCCCAAAATCTACTTTTTCACCCTGTGATAAATTCACTGTCATTCTACTTAATTTGTCATGGCTTGCAGATCTTCATCTAAGGTTGGTAACTTGCTCCATGGGTCATAATCAGAACCATGGGCATTTTTGGTCTCTGAGCCCCTTGTCAGGGGTCTTGGCTGCTCAGCACAGCCAGAGGGATGTCCTGGGTCCTGACAACTCATAACTGATTACCTGATTTTCCAGGTTTGTGGTTTTCCTTATCTGATGTAAATTCAGGCCATTTTTGGCCTTTTGGTTGTTTCTGCCCAACAAGTGTGGTGCCAACTGATGTACCTGGACATGCAGGTTCTGTTGGAGAGCTGGACATGGGTGATGAAGAGAAAGCACACAAGGAATGGGGCAGAGAGGGAACGTGCACAAACAAGGACCTGTTTGCTTGTGTGAAGGCATTCCCAGCCAGCATTCTGTGTTTCCATTCCTCTGGCTGCTACCACAGACAACACACATCCCATCCTGTTCCATAAAAACAGGATTAAGTCATCTTGCACAGCTAATGAAGCCTTTTCCAAAATCAGTATTTTTGGAACACGTTTATAACTGAGATGGTCACCAGGACCTGGGGAAAAGGGTCACACCCTCACTGATGTGAATTCACAGCTGCACTGACTCCAACTTCACTTCCAAAATCTAAAGGAGTCAAAGCTCTTGCCCCTAAGGTGCAGTTTATGGCTGCAAAGTGATTAAAGAAAATATACACTGGTTCTTTAAGCAAGAAGGGGAAAAAACTCAGCTAAAGCTAATCTTATCAACATATAACCTTTTAATCAGATTATTGAAACAACATGTTAATTTATGAAAAGTTCAGCATTCTATTAAATTGCAAACAACCCAGTGAATTGCAACCCAACAGGCTGCTTCACTGAATTCATGCAGCCACTCCTGGCAAAGGCATTCCAAATTTGAACTTAATTAATATTCCTACTCCTGGTTTCCATAGTTCCTTTTTAAACATGAGTACCAGCAGAAACTGGCAGTAACTTCACCCATATTCTCAATAATAACCCCCCTCTGGCTGTCAATATGTATGAAAGGAAAAATTTTTTGCATACCCCAAACAGCCTGTCATTTTCCTGTCTTTTGTCAAAAATATGTTGGCAACTTTTTTCCCCTCTTTTTTTTTGCTTACACAGCTTAAGATGCTTAACTGTTTCTCTGCTTGGGTTGTGGGTGAGGCACCTTCTCTTCTTGGAGCACTGACATCAAATGACAGCCACATTGCAAAAGAATCCCCACATTTCACAAAGGTATTGGGGGGAAAGCTTTCCTTGGAGAATCAAGAATGTAAGTGCTAAAATGCTTGGGGAAGCATTTAACATTTCCCATCCTTGCTTAGGAACTTAAAAAATTACTTGTCTTCATTATGGAGTGAGAATTTATTACTCTAAATGTGATTTAAAGCCATTTTTCTATTCCTATACAAGCTGCATGTCAGAAACACAGAGCAAGAAAGCCTCACTCACCACGTGGGCAGAAAGCAGGAGAGAAGCACAGCACTGAATCCCAGCTGGGCATGGAAAAGGATGAAAGGGACATTCCCAGCAGTGCCCTGCTTCCACAGGGACCTTTCCAGAGAACAAAGTCCCTCTGCAGCTCCACACCTCCCTTTCTGCATGGTGTGGTGCCCAAAACCATCTTCCACTGTTCACCAAAGGAGCCCCTCATTCATGGTGTCCTTTGACTTTTAGGGAGTATTCTTTGTGTATTGTGTTGGTACAAGAGGAACATAAATGTCATTTGGTAGGGTATCCAGATAGCAGAGGGCTCCCATGAAGAATTTCAGGCTAAAATCTGCACAGAAAATCCACCCTGAGCTCTGTGACACTGCAGGACACTGTAATAAAGATTAATCCCTCAAGCTTTGGGACCAGTGACTTCAGATTTATGCCTTTGGACTTCTGCACAGGAATAACCCTGGATTGCTTTCCATGGGGAGCTCAGTGTCTCTGCTTCATCTGGCCAAGCACACCCCAAGTATCTCAGAGAGTGTCTGACTGAACCTCTCTTAGAAGCAGAACTGAGCTTTAAACCAGGTGAGATGCCAGTGATGACAGGTAGAAAGTGACCTCACAATTCCCTAAATTAGGGACTAAACCTAAAGCTTTTTCCTAAACTGAAACCAGCAGGTGAGCTCAGGATCTTGCCATGGATATATCCAAACTGATTCTTCTCTCTAATTTACCAGGAGGGTGGGAAGACACTGGTACAGATTGCTCAGGGAGATGTGGCTGCCCCAATCCTGGAAGTGTCCCAGGCCAGGTTGGATGGGCTTGGAGCAACCTGGGATAGTGGAAGGTGTCCCTGCCCATGGTAGGGGGTTGGAATGAGATGATCTTCAAGGTCCCTTCCAACCCAAACCATTCTAGGTTTCTTCCAATCCAAACCATTCTAGGTTTCTTCCAATCCAAACCATTCTAGGTTTTCATTCTATTAATTTCTCAGGTTTGGAACATTAGTTCCATTTTAACCAAAAGTGGCCAAGGCATAGATGGATAAAAGATAAAATTCCCCAATAAATTTTATGCAAAAAAGTTCAATGCAAAGATCAGAAATCCAAATCAGTGCATCGCCAAAGGCAGGCTGCAGAGTGAGCCCAGCAGCAGTTTGTTGTTTATCCCATCTGTTGACCAGCTGAAATGTGTGAACTGGTGTCCAGTTAGAGCATATGTTAATGTACAGGAGATGTGCCAGATGCTGTGTGGCTCACAAGGAGCACACAGAGCCACTCACCCACCTGTGGGACAGCACAGAGGGTGCCCAGAGGGATTTAAAGGAGAGGGATTTTAAAGGAGCACATCCAGAGGGGACAACAAGGCTGGAGAGGAGCTTGGAACACAAACCCTGTGAGGAAGCCCTGAGGGAGCTGGGGGTGCTCAGCCTGGAGAAAAGGAGACTCAGGGCTGCCCCCATCACTCTGCACAGCCCCTGAAAGGTGCCTGTGCTCAGCTGGGGCTGGGCTCTGTCTGCAGCAGCACTGACACACCCAGAGCACACAGCCTCGAGCTCTGCCAAGGGAAATACAGGTTGGATATCAGGGAAAAGTGTTTTACAGAAAGGGTGAGAAAGTTCTGGAATGGCTGCCCAGGGAGGTGGTGGAATCACCATCCCTGGGTGTGTTTAACAAAGCCTGGATGTGGCACTGGGTGCCAGGGGTGAGTTGAGCTGTTTGGGCTGGGATGGACGATGAAGGTCTCTTCCATCCTGAAGGTCTCTTCCATCCTGGTCATTCTTTGATTCTGTGAATTCTGTGATTCTGAGTTCGGCATCACAGAATCATTTAGGGTGGCAAAGACCTCTCAGACCACTGAGCAGAGGGAGGAACCTGTTGAGTATCACTCTCCAGGAAACCAGGCTTGATGTACTCCAGCGTTAAATACAATAAAATTAATTAACACGTTCCCTGACAAAACAAGGTTTAGATACAGACAGCCAGTAAATCAGGTTCTGCACCTCTGAATTTGGTGCTGATCCTGCTTTAAAGGTGGGGGTGGGAGGACCAAGTGACTTCCTGAGGTGCCTTCCAATCTGATTTATCCCATGTCCATCCTACATCTGGGAACACAAGCAGCTCAGTACAGCCATAGGTGGATTTTCCACCTGCAAAGGTGGAAAGGTGAAAAATTTTTCTTTCTGCACTAAAGAAAAATCCACACGAGCAAAGATTGAACTCCCAGATTCTAAACTGACACAGTGAGTCTGCATCACACCCTCAACAGGTACAGGAGCAGGCAGTGATGCCAAACCCCAACACTCAAACACTGAACACAACAAGGCAACCTTGGGCTGGTCATGACACCTATTCCATTCCATCAAGGCTGATGTCAACCACAATTTCCAGGATTCTGCAGGATAAGAAGCCTGCCTTCAGGGTATCACAGTGCAGAAAGGTGATGTCTCATGCTGTCATTCCAAACTCTGCTGTTGCATTGAGTTCAATCATCCAGGCCCTGCCAGACGGGGAAACTCAAAGCCACCTGCAAATCAGGAGGGGACAAGATGACAAGCAACTGTTTGACTGGTGAGGATCCTATTCTTGGAAGAGTTCCTGCCTATCCTGCCAAAAAATGCCTTGGCTGAGGAGTGTGTGGTGGCTTGGGAGGAGGGATGAGGAGAGGGGAGGGAGTGCTGAGGATCAGAACTGCCTCCAGGTAAGGTAGACCCAAGGCAGAGTTGAAAGAGAATGGCAGGTCAGATGGAAGCACCCTGGAAGAGATGGAGGATGTCCAGCCAAAGCCTGGATTTTCTTCAGAAGGAGATAAATAATTTCTCCTTGATGTTAGTGCTGGCCTTCAGCTTTAGAAACTCTCCAAATCAGGGAAGTGGTTTAAAAAAAAAATAAACAGATCAGGAAGCCCAAGTGATCCTTTGATGGGGCAAAAAGATGTTTTGTGGTTCACAGTTCACAACAGAGAGAAGGGCAAATAGGATGGCTGGAAATAACCTTCCATGCTGCACAGGGGAAAAAAAAAAATCTCTTAATTCTTCAGCTGCACTGGGAAGGGCAACAGACATTATTTCTGTTATGGCCTGATAAGCCTTAGCTAGAAATGGATCTTGGAAAGCAAAGGGGTGAAAGCAGTGAGGGACATATGAGGGCAGGTCATCAGCAGAGCCCTGCAGGAAAGAAGAGCCATAACACTCTGCCTGAGCAGCTCTGAAATACCAAAAATCCTGAGAAACTGCTCAGAGCCAGCATTGCAAAACTCCACCTAACGAAGGGAAGCTCGCCATGGAAAAAAAATCAGGGTAAAGACTTGCAAGGAGAAGAGGAGACAGGCCATTGCTCCCAGAAGGCAGGGATGGAACAGATGGATGGCATCTGGAGATGGCCTGAGCTGCAGCACAGCTGAGGGAGCAAACGGTCAGGGAGCAGCTGCCACCAGGCTGGGATGGGGAGCACAGGGACAGGGCCTGCTCTGCTCTGCCAAGGACCAGCAGGTGTGCAGGGACAGGGATGCCAAGCAGAAGGGAACCAAGCTACAAGGAAACTCATTCTGTTTGAAGTAAGCCAGTGTCAGATTAAAGGAATCAAAGACTTGTTTAGAGCAAAGCAAGGAGAAATAAAGGAAGCGTTTTTCAGATTTCAGTCCAAGCCTTTTGTCCAGTTTAACCTCTTTCCTCTTACCCCTCCATTTGCTTGTTTTCCTCATCAGTCACAACAGAATGGCTCCTCCAGAAGAGGCTCATCCCTTGGCTTTGTGATCACCAAAGAGACCAAGATCAAAGCAATTCAGGAAGAGTTTTCATGCCTGTACCCCCTAATGTGGTATGGGAGATAAACCTGAGCAGAGCCACAGCAGCCAGAGGGGCTGTGCAGTTCTCCTAAAGACAATTACTGCCCACAGAAAGGAAGCATTTGCCTGCCATCAAATTCTCTGCTCTCCAGTATTAGCATGGCAGCAAAGTCCTCTCAAGGTTCTTCCTGTTAACAGGGAAGAGGAAATCCAATGAGCCACACGAGCTGAATTCATTACAGATCGTTTTCAGGGGTCAAATTAACAAGTAGCCATGGCTTTCTTGGCCTCTGCAAGTAGTGAGGTTATCTTAGGCACTCATTTTACTCATTTGCTCATTAGGCATCTCATTTTAGCTGGTTCAAATGAGTGGCTTGCATCCCTTCAGAAGTGATGAAGCAACTGAGACTCTTCTAGGAAGCAAATCATCTGTCCTACTTTAGCTCCATGCCAGGATGAATCAGACTTTGAAAGAGATCCCTTCTCTCTCAGTCCATGATACAGAGAGCCTGCACAATGAGCACAGTGCCCATTTCAACTCACAGGATGGGAATTTGGGGCTCAGTCCCCCAGGATGTTTCCATGCCTGGGGAACTGCTCCACTTTTGCTTCTTTTGGCTCCACTCCTGTCTCATGTGGCACTGCAGAGGAGCTGTGTTGTCTTCTGCAATCTTGTTCCATCACAGAACTGGCTCTGTTCCATTTCCCCTTGGAATCCACATAGTTCAACATCCAAAAAATAACTACCCACTGAATTAAAACAAAAACTTTTTAAATGTTGTCACTCTCCCATAGCTTCCTCAGCACATCTAGTTCTTTCTGGGTCTATTTTGTACAGGGAATGCTCAAGAAGGAGAACTATTCCTTGTCTTTTTTGGCATGAAGCAATTTTCTGGCACTGACAATTAAAAGCAAGTACATTCCAACTCAAAGCTGGAGACAAATTTAGGAGTGTGGTCTGACAGCACAATTGACACTCATGCCATTTTTTTTTTAAATGAAGTTGACAGATTCTTAGGAATTTCTAAGAGCAGACTATTTGTGAGCCTGATTAGGACCTTAGTGAGTCCTGGAAATAAAACCCCAGGATGAGCTCTCTTCTTTAGCTGACATTCCTGTTGATTTCTGCCCTCGCCACGCGACTGAACACTCGGTGCTACCATTGAATCATTATTTCCTGCCTTCTCTTTTTCAGCTTGGCCCCTCACGTTGCTAAATGTGCCATTTTTCCCATGAAACAAAGCAGAAAACTTCCCACCTTCCTGTTTCTCACCTCACATGGTGGGTCTGAATGGAAGACACCAACATGGAGAGAATTACACGTTGTACAAAGAACGGCTCCGGCTTTCTCGACGGAAACAAACCCAGCTTTGGATCACACCACAAGGAACTGTCCCTCCAGCAGCCTGATCTGAGGGTCTCCTCTGGAATAATGTCCTAGAGGGAAGCTGACAGCTCTTTCTTGCCCTCCCTGCACACAACTAGCAGCATTATTTTTACAGGATTGTTGTTTGTGAAGACCAAATAAAGCCATTTCCTTTAAAGCAAAGCGCCTTCACAGTGTAAAGGCTTCAAAGAGATCTTTGCCCATCATTGCAGGGAGTGCTACAACCCTGAACCTCTGTGTTTTTGTTTCCCCAAAGTCACTTCAACCTGCAAATTTTTCAATTTGCAGAAAAGAGGAGTCTCTTCTTGCTAACACAAGCACCACCTTAGCACCCCTCTCATCAAAAAAATTAAGTGCTATTAGCTAAAGACACTCTCCTGTCTGCTCTGAGTTAGACACCAGTCATGGTAGGTTTTAATTTGATTAGTGATTGGGCTAAAAGCAGCTAAATAAAAATTATAATGCCCAAGAGCCACTTAGACTTGTTCAGACTCTTTAAATACCAAATCCCTTCAGCAACATAACATTATCTTTATAGACAAAACTGAGTTTAAAAGTACAAATCTAATTGATCTCAAGTGCATTGGAATTACTACATTTAGGCATTGGATTATGTACTACAGAAAGCCTCATGCTATGCAGGCAACAAAACTAATTGTGGGAAGACAAAGGTATGTGTCTAACGTGCTTATGGACTTTTAAAAATTCATATTTCCATTGAAGCTGGCAAAATTACAGCTGCTCACACCAGCAGTGAATTTGGCACTGTGCCCCACACGTTGAGCAAACACAAGCCAGCTATTTCTGGTCTCCTTCAGAAGACCTGGACTTCAAGCTCTGCCTCAAAATTACTATTTAAGGCTTTCAATGTTGCAGGAAGAAGAAAGTAAATAAAAAAGCAGCAAGTTGACTCTCAGCAGCTAAACAAGACTTTTCTTCTCTTTAGTCTCGACTGGGGGTTCAGTTCACACAGACATTTATGGCAGAGGCTCTGACACTGAGGAAAGATGTCTTTCCACATTTAAAGGAGCTTTTCAAATGTAAGATGCTATTTCAGAATAAAGGAGTTGCCTAGACAAGAGGAGGGAGGAATCCATCCCCACAGCCACTTCTGAGATTGATATTTATCAGCATATATACAAAAATCACCCTCACACATCCAAAACAAAGGGTACACAAATGGAGAGATTCACTAGCCCAGTTGAACTTGTGTCTGGCTGGTCAGGAACATTCTTTTAAAGTCTTCAGATGGATGCAGTGATTCTGGCTGCTTTGAACTGCTGCTGCTTGCAATTTAGTCGCCTCCCTGCAGACAGATTTCCCCAGGAGGAAAAAAAAAGCAGCACAATCCATTTCTTTTCCCCCAAAATACAACCCCAGATCTGCATGTCAGAACAAAACAATAGTCAAGAAACACTGGCAGACAACATGATCCAAGATTACAGAATTATTTTAGTTGGAAGGGACTTTAAATCATCTCATTTCACCCCCTGCCATGGCAGGGACACCTTCCACTGTCCCCCAGGGTGCTCCAAGCCTCATCCAACCTGGCCTGAAACACTTCCATGGATCCAGGGGCAGCCACAGCTGCTCTGGGCACCCTGTGCCAGGGCCCCAGCACCCTCACACGGGTGAATTTCTTGCTAATATTGAACCTAACCCTGTCCTCTGACAGTTTAAGATATTCCTCTAAAACTTGGTGGCTCATCACCGTGCAGCATTTCCTGCTTATCCCAGAATGTCTCCTCTTGATCCTTCTCTATAAAAGGAGATGCAATCGCTGCTAAAACACACTGACTTTACCCACAGAGGCTCCCAAAAATGCATTAAGAAGAGAAAACAACAAGCAACATAGCAGGAGACAAAACAGGTCTTAAAAACAGAAAAACAACCAAAACACCTGAGCTTCATATAATTCAGAAAAATCCACTGAAGGAATCCACCTATTTCAAGGGGCTGGGCTGGGTCTTGGAGATCTTATTTCAAATTTTTTCCTGACAGGCTGGAGGGAGAAGGAAAGGGTTTGGAGAATAAATTCCAGGGAAGAGCAAGAATCTTTCTAGGTTGAAATGTGTTTTGTTTTTTGGGTTTGTTTCTTAATGAGAAATTAAAACCACACATGCTGAGAAACAAAGTTAAGTTAAATCTAGCCCAGCTTTACACATTTTAACAATTCACTCTGCTGTCTGTAGAACACAGCAATATAAATATTGCTATCTCTGTTAAAATGAATTATTGACAATTTTAATACATGTTGCACAGTACATATTAATATAGAAAAATGCATGTTATCAGCAGTGCAATGTTGACCATGTACTAATCCATTCCACCTGCTCAAATATTAGTGCAAATAATTATATATTTGTAATGCATCATTGCTGTCTAGTTTGAATCTCTGCCTCCAGAATAAATGTCTCTTCTCTGAAGTTGTTTGCTATTATGAGTAAAATGTTATATATTCATACTCAAATTGACTTTGGGTGGATAAGTAAAATGAGCAACCTTCAAAAATCCACTTGCCTAAGACTTAGCAAGTCATTTTAATGAATTGTTTACAGTAAAATGGATGTTATAAAAATGTTTCAAATGCAAGCTTGTGTTCACTGGCTTCTCCACAATGCTCAAACCTCACTTAAACATCAGTGGAGGGCTCACAATGCCCATCTGCAACCCAGGTGAACCTGAACTGTTTGTCCTAACACCTGGAGCTTGGAATTGGCTCTGGACACATCTTCTCTCCATAATCTGTTTCTTTAGAAGCAAAGAGGGGCCCTTGATGAGGCTGAACTGATAGAAAAACAGCTCCTGTCCACAACAGATGGATGCCGTGGCATTCACATTTTCTGGAAAAATCCCTTCACCCAGGATTTTTCTCCTGTGAAACTGAGAAGCCTCTGAGAGAAAGGAAAACAATAATTATCTTATTTGCTTCTCCTGTTTGTGCTCATGTGGAATGTGTTTGGAGATTGTTTACCCACAGGTGATTGCTTCATTGGATTCTGCTGTGAGTTGTTTTGAATCAATGGCCAATTGGGGTCGAGCTCTGGAGAGACTCACAAGTCTTCATCATTATCTTTTTAGCCTTCTGTAAGTATCCTTTCTGTATTCTTTAGTATAGTTTAGTTTAGTATTCTTTAATATAATCTAGTATAATAAAATAAGGAATTAGCCTTCTGTGAACAGGGAGTCAGATTCATCCTTCCTTCCTGCCACAAATACAACATGATGCCACCATGGAAAAGCAGCTGCACATCCAAGAGCTGCCAGGGCTCCTTTGTGCCAGGATAAACCCTTGGGATGGGGCTGGGAGGGAACAGGGCAGCCCTGAGGAGATCCAGAACCCAGATCAGCTGGGATTCAGGCGAATCACTTCAAGGGAAGAGCGTGGTGCAAACAGCCTCCTTTGGGGAGGAGAAACAGCCCCCAAATTACAGAGCCCCTCTGTGCACACAGAGGGGACAAATGGAAAGGGCCAACACCTCTCAGTCTGCTCTCTCCTCTGTCCTTGCTAAATCCAGGTCTGAGGACAACAAAACACAGCCTGAGGGGCTTTCAGCAGCACCACTGCTGCAATGCTGGGATCCTGAACCAGCGCTTCTTCCTTCACACTCTGGACTCAGCGGCCTTGCAGATGATTTTGGGGTTCAGTGAGAGAAAGGAGGTTTAACACTTCAAAAAGAAAAATTTTAACATTTCAGCTTTCAAAGAATGCTGCCCATTGGGAGATCAGCAGAACAAGGCAGCACTGACAGCTGTGGCTCTTGGGAAGGTCACACGTGATCTAAAATTACATCAGTGGGGTGGGACAACTCTGACCCCACAGGGAGACTGGATATTAGGAAAAGGTTTCTCACTGAAGGGAAGGCAGGCAGGGAATATGGGGGCTGGCTCCTCACAGCAGGGATGAGGACAGGGAAGGCATGGAAAGGATGGGAATTGCCACAGCCTGTGGCTCAGCTGTGTTCCAGCCTCAGCTCCAAGGCCTCCTCACTCCACAGAGGTAAATCAGCAGTGCAGATGAGCAGGATTTGGGACTCCTACAAGCAAGCCTCAGATTCAGTTTCATCCCATATCAGGATGAACTGAAGTTACAAATAAATAAATTACTAAGAAAACTTCAATCAAGGATGAAAACAAGTAATTTTGACTTAAGCTGATACTCTTCAGAAATGGCTCAACTTTGCATTTCATGTTACTTTCCTAGTGAAAGATTAAAGCTGAGATATCTGAGTTTTCCCTCCGTGGTTGGCTCCTTCCATGACATTTCGATATAATGTACAGGTCAGGGGGAAAGAGATGGAAACAGAGACCTGCAGAGATGAGAGAATTTGGGAAAAGGAGAGGGATGAAGGGGAAGGGAGCTGCACTTCTTCCCCCAGGCTCCACGTGGATGAAGAAGCACCAGATAATATGTGAAGGTCTCCAAGAAGCCACACTGCAAATTTAAGATTTTTCCCTCTCTGGCAAAGTGAATCAGAAGGGAAGGGATAGTGCAGTCCTGAGATCTGAAAGGAAAACAGGGCACAGGGACATAAAGCTAAGAGAATAAAAGTAGAAACCAAGGTTTCCACACACACTGAGGGCTGTATTGACACAGGGCTGTGCCCCACACAAGAGAAAAGACGCCAGGCAAACACAGCTGCTTCCCCACTGCAAGATAAGCACAAGATGTGGTAGAGAAATCTCCTACCACCAAAAGAAATTAGAATGGAGGAGAAAAAAAGACAAGCAAAGCACTGAATGTAACTGGGCAGGAGATCTGCCTCCCTCCCCTCCTTAAAACAGGTGTAGAAACACCAGGAAAGAAAAAATAAAAGCCTACAACATGCCAGCCTTGATGCAGAAGCAAAACAGAAATCTGTCTGCATTTACAGCTACCACAGAGGAGGCGGTGGGGAGGAAATAATGCCCAGAAGCCAAAATCCAGCAAAACAGGTGGACAAGAAAGGTGTTCCTACCTTTCTGCTGTCCTCTAGAACAGAGCTGGTGGCTGGCTTGTCCTCCCTGCTGCTCCTGGGACAAGAAGGGCAAAGGGTAAGGGCTGCTACCTGCATTTAAAGTTAGACAAGCAATTGTTTAGAGATCTGCTTCCTTTGTACAGAAAAAAAATCATAGCCTCAAACTATGAGTGGCTCAACCCAAGTGCTAATCTGAATTAAGACAGTTATTGCCATGAAAACCTAATCCAAAGAGCTCTGGAGTGTGTCATGCCATCCAGAACTGAGAGTGTTTAATGCCATGCACATACTGCACTGAGAAACCTGAAACTTTGTGGTTGGAAGGACAGGACAAGGTGTACCCAGCCCAGGAAGGGATCCAAGAGGCCTCATCCTCACAAAGCCACTTTGTAGGACACAAAATCTCTCCCAGAAACAGAGCAGTCAATACAGGCAACACTCCATCACAACACCAATTAATTAAAACGACTTTGTGAAGAGGAAAATAAAACCAAACCCAACCCAAGTCCTCTCCCCACAGCCAGGATAGCCTGAATTTCCCTCTGCTAACACTTGCCACCCTCAAATCCAGCAGTCACTCACCTTCCTCCAGCTCACTGTGGTCCTCAAAGACAATCACAAGCTCAGCTCTGTGGTTCTGGACACAAAGGAAGGCAAATCCTCCTTCCCTCCACGGAGGCTGCACCTTGCTGATGCATTTCCACTGCTTGCAGACTCCCACACCACCAGCTGTCCTTCAGAGCAGACACACACAGGGTTTGGATTCTCCTCCTGTTGAACCCATCTCTCCAGATGAATGAGCAGCTCCACAGCCAAGCATTTCAGCCAGCCCCTCTCCTCTGGAGGCTGATTTCATTTCAGGGTGGGACACAGCTGGGGAAATTCAATGCCAACGCTGCTTTTTCTCCCCGGTTGATGTGTGTGTCAGTTTTCCATCATTCCTATTTTAACCTCCTCCTCCATGTGCTTCTTCATTTAAAACTGCTCCTTCTCCACATCCTTTTTTAGTTTATATCTTCTTCACATCTTATCCTCTATTTCTCTATCTCAGATTTCCCTGCACTGCTGCTTCCCCATTTTTTTTGCATTATTTCTGAAGGATTGTTACAGAATTCCTTCCTGCCCTCTGTGCACACACAAACAGAACAAAATAGCAAGTGACCTTGATAAATTACAGGACTTGAAAAAAACCCACAGCTTCTTTTCCAGCCTACAACAGTTTGCTGCAAAGCCATTTTCACCAATTGTAGACAACATAATTACTCTCCCCCTCCCAGGTTTGGCTGCCAGCCTGATAAATAAATGCCTATGTTGTAGGAGGGAACATTAGACAGGCAATACTTTAACTCATTATATGAACATTAAAAGGCATATTTGTATTTTAGATACTATTTCATTGCATTCATAAGCCACTGGAAATATTTTTCTAAATTACATGCTGTAAGAGCTCTAAACTTAAAAATGTGTGAAAATTATAGTTCCCCCACCCCATCCCAATACAACTTGTATTATAAAATAAACTTACTGACAATGCAGCCTTCTCCAGAAATAGAAACTTCCAGTGTGTGCATGGGGGGGTTTTTTAAAGGAAGGAGAAAGCTCACACCAGTGATAAATTTGGTCAGTAAAATTACTTTTATTCCTTTTTTTTTTCTTTTAAATAGAAGGGCTTATACAATTGAGTATAAATATCTTCGAGGAACATGGAAATGAAATGAAAAAAGTATCTGGAAGGAATTCTTTTTATTGAGGAAGAGTTTACATATCTAAGTGTTCATCTACTTTTTGCTGCCTCCTGTTAACAGGCATAATGGAAATATTGCACTGAGCATATGCATGGAAAACACAGCTAACAAAGCAAAGAATATGGTAAATACATTTCATACAACCTTAAAAAAATTCAAACAGTCATACAACAAATTCTGAAGCACTTCTGTGATCTGCAGTCTCAAGATGATGTTCACTGTTCTGAAGTGTTAGCAAATTGACACTTTTTATTTTTCTTTTTGTAGAAAGATTTTGTATTGGTTCATAAAACCACAGCCTTAAAATTGTTGGCTTTCAGTTACAGAGGTAACAGAGAGGTATCATCTGAATTCACATCAGAGCTTTTGGAACAAAAATGGCAGCAGTACAAGCAGGTGCCTCCTCCAGTGTCCAAACCCCTCTGCGGCTTTGCCATGGCCAAGGAACAGAGCAGAGCAGCCCAGCAGAGCAGCCAGACTCCCTGCATGCTGTCAGCCAGGCTGGCATCCATTCCCTTGTCTACTGACAGAATGCTCCCCTAAATCCAAAATGAAGCAGGAGAACCCCAGCTAAGCAAGAGAAGTTCCAACAGGTCTTGTCAATATCGACCCCACCTGGGAATTCTTTAACAGAAGAGGAAAATCCAATTCTCTGACCAACCCTTAAAGTGAATGGATAGAAATGCTGCTCTGGAGATGGGAGACAAAGAAGTTTCCAAAATGTGCTGAGCCCACAGTAGAAGAAAGAACATGTTTGCAAGGATTTGCTCCACTGCAGTTCCAACCTGGTTTCCACAAGAGCCCACTGTGAAAAAAAAGGTCTATTTACAACAATTTCCAGCTGCTTGTGGAAAAGCCAGCCCAGAGGTTTCAAACACCACTGCTGCTTCAGTTCAGTGTGTGCACACTGTGGGTCCATGTCAGGAACTCCTGAATAAACTCTGGAGCACAACAGACACAGAGTAGCCTCTGTCCAATATCAAAGTTACAGTCAGTGGAAGAGCAGCTTTCACACACTTCAACATTTTATATTGCTCAGGCACTGAGGATCAATTCTCTTCAGCATGAGAATTTGCCACTCTAGGTTTTTGCTGGGGCCATTCCTGCCACATAGCAAAAACTGGGCTACATTTTATCCTTTCACTTCGTTAGAATTTGAATTTATTTACATACAAAATAAGACAGGAGAAAAAGTTCTTTTACAGTAACCCAACAATGGGCACCTTCCCTTGCAATAGGGATGCCTTAGGCAAGGCAGCTGCATTTACTTCAGGAGCATTTATAAAATTCAGTGTGCTGGTATCTAACAGAAACAATAATGTCAGATCATACAATGCCAGTACATTCCAGTGGGCCCTTGACTATTAGGTAAAAAAAAAAAAAAAAAAAAACAACAAAACAAAGCCAAAGAACCAAAAATAAAATAAAATAAAAAAATCCAAAACTTTTCACCACTTTAGTTCTGTTTAGAATGCTACACAATGAATAAATTATGTCTTTCTGGGATAGTGTTTTACTCCTACATCTCAAAGAAATTCCAAGCTAATTAATTAGAGCAAGAAATTACATTGAGCAGGATAACGTTTTAAATGAAAGAAATGACTTAGAAACACCAATCAAAGATAATTTGATTATGATTAGCTGTGCTGAAGTCTAAGTCATTAAAATTGATGAAGAATGTTTTTACACTGGTCTATTCTATGTAATCCATTACCTACGCTATGTAGTTCAAGTCTAACAAATGGTATCTGATAATTCAATATTGAAGACTAAAATACTTTCAATGCACCATTTGCTCTCCTACACCAACATGTTTCCAATTAAAAAAAAAAAAAAAAAATCAGTAGCAAGTAGATTTGTGAAATTCTTCACTGGGAGAACTTGAGCTAACATGAAACATCATCCAGATTTTTACCTGCTCGCCTTCCACATGGCCAGGTTTAAATATGGCTGCTGCTTTACCCTGAACAGTCACTGTCCCACAAAAGTTACACCCATGGTTGGTAAGAAACAATTCCCTGTGCTTTCTAACAACTGAGGCTGCCCAAAGGTGCAAGGATTATTCCTGCCATGCTCTCTCTCAGCTGAAGTGGCGAGCCAGACGAGCAGACCTGTAGTCGACACGCAGCTGGACAAAGGAGTGAAGGATGTTCTTGTCCAGGTTAGCAAGTTGTTCTCCTGAGCAAACCTGCTTCAAATTATCTGGGGCTACAACCAGAAGGTTGCAAAGTGCATGCAGGGTATCAAAGAGCTGTAAGACCAGCGCAATCTGTGGGCAAGAGGAAACAAAGGAAAAAACCAGACATTAAATTAGAGTTGCTTGAAGTCTTATAACAGAATATCCATCTACATCTATCACTGGCTGGGGTCTATGTACAAATCACAAATGCTAGGAACAGCCTTGAGCTGTTTTATTTTCCAACATCAGTCTCATTACATGGTTTTGACAATGGGAAGATGCCATCAGCAGACCAAGAACTTAATGTTACAACTTACTTTAAAAGTTTTTTGACCAATTACACAAAGCAAAAGCACATTGACAGTAGTTCCATCCAACACACCTTTGGTTAAACAATGCTTGCTTATTTTGAATACAATACCTGCTTGTAAGCCTTAAAACACAATGCACAGAGGTCCATTATTAAGCTTAGAACTTCCTAATATCTCTCTAGATAAAATTTTCTGCAGCTTAGGGAGTTCTTCTAGACAAGCTGTAATACACAAACCATTGTTCTATTTGTCCTTGCTTTTCTACTTCTTACATAATTTTTCTGCTGACCAGTCTCATGGCTGCTGCTTAGCTCCAATCACAATTCTGCTGCCTCTGAGGCTTTCAGAACCTCTGCTGGTCAGGATGACCCTGAGATGTGTTAAAAAGTCTCTTTTTTCCAGCCCAGCAGTCAAAGAAGGAGTCAGGATTCTTCTGTTCTGGTTCTCAAGGTTGTTTATTGTTTCTTATCTATAACATTCTTACTCCAACCCACCGAGATCTGTCTGGCAGGTCGGGTTGAGGCACAGTGCCCACCTCAGAGGTGGTGTTGTCTTTTTATACTAAAAACTATGTGTACATTATTTACCATAACTTCCAAATACCTATCACCTATGTTAGACAGTGAGCTTCTACTCTAAACCAATCTAAAAGTGCCAACATCACCCAGAAGATGGAGGCCAAGAAGAAAGAAGGACAAGGCACACCCAAATTCCTCCATCTTGGGACCCTGAGCCTCCATTCTAAAAACCCCAACATTCTACTTTTCACCCTGTGATGAACTATCATTCTACTTAAAGTTTTGAAACTTGTAATTCCTCATATAAGGTTGGTAATTTTTTCCATGGGTCAAAATCAAAGGCACAGGGGTTTTGGCCTCTGTGCCAAGGTCTCTGAGCCCCCTGGCAGGGGCTCAAGCCCTCCAGGACAGCCAGAGGGATGTCCTGGGTTCCCACATGAGGCCTGCCTTTTGCAGCTTTCCCAAAACCCTCCGATTTTAAGGGTTCCCACAGTATCTTCAAAAGATGAGGAGCAAGAGGATTTAGCACCATCACTCCCTCCTGATGGACAGGTGTGGTGGTGTTCACAGGGGTCTTAGGATGAGGAAGAGATGAGAATGTTGACACCATGTTTCAGAAGGCTTGATTTATTATTTTATGATATATATTATATTAAAACTATACTAAAAGAATAGAAGAGAGGATTTCATCAGAAGGCTAGCAAGGAAAGGAAAGAATGGAATGATTATAAAATTTTGTGACTGACTAGAGAGTCTGAGCCAGCTGACTGTGATTGGCCATTAATTAGAAACAACCACACAAGACCAATCACAGATGCACCTGTTGCATTCCACAGCAGCAGATAATCATTGTTTACATTTTGTTCCTGAGGCTTCTCAGCTTCTCAAGAGGAAAAATCCTGGCAAAGTGATTTTTCATAAAATATCATAGCTACAGACAGGCTCACCTTGAAGTCTTTGGCACACTTCCTGTACTCAGCCACATCACAAATGGCCAGCATCCCCCCCATGCAGCTGTAGGAATATTGCTGGAGGTGCTCGTAGATGAGACGATGGAAACGAACCCCAAACTCCATCAAAACAGTGTCCACATTCTTGCCATCCATGGAATTCCTGATCTTCTCCACCTGTTTCCTAACATACCCACACACTTTAACACAAGCCTAGATTAAAAAATAGAAAGAAATCAGTAAGAATTAGGTAATCTGCTGTGGTGGTATTTGCAGGGGTCTCAGGATGAGGGAAGAGATGAGAATCTTGACTCCGTGTTTAATAATGCAGTCAAGTAAAATAATAAATCAGAAGGTTGATTTATTATTCTATTATATATATTATATTAAAAGAAAATTATATACTAAAACTATACTAAAAGAATAGAAGAAAGGATTTCATCAGAAAGCTTGAAAGGAATAGAAAGGAATGATAATAAAATCTTGTAACTGCTCACAGCCTTGACACAGGTGGCTGTCATTGGTCATCAAGTAAAAACAATTTCACATGCTGGGTAAACAATTCTCCAAAACATGAAGAAGCTGAAGTTTCTCAAGAAGAAAAGATCCTGACAAAAGGATTTTTCATAAAATATGTCCCTGACAATCTATTTTCTTCCACATTTTAAGTTAAACATCAGTTACTAACTCTGATTAATCTCAATGATGTGTTGTAAAAGTTTATTCTCCAATTTTTAATTTTCCACATTTTTTTGTTTTCCAAACAAAGGTGCAAAAATGCAAGTAGAAAGATGGATGCAAGAAAATATTCAAGTAAGTTATAGTTCATATCAGTTCAGAATAGAACATTTTAATCTAGATTTTTAATTTAGCGATCCACCAAAGGGGTGTGTGATTAAAAACCTCTTGTGAATTATAATCATAAATCCAAATTAAGAGCCATACAGGGATTCCTACCCTTCCCACACTCTGTTACCTACTGCTGCCCTTCTCCCATTCCCACCTGGCTGCAGGCATTTAGGGAACACTCTCATTTCTTCCCACTGAGTTTTTTCCCTACTTCTCCCTGCCTTTTTCCCTCATGTGAGCTGTGATGCTTTGCCATGTTCCTGCCATTCTGAGAGGAAAAAGCACCCAGCAACTGGAGAGTACCTGATAATTCATTTTCTGAAACTGATAGCTTAAAGGTAATTATCAGCTAAAAGCCTTGTTCCAAATTTGGGCCTCTTGGGAGGAGAAAGAATGTGCCAGTTCCTCCAGCACCCACTGATTTGTGTCTGACACTAGATAAAAACTACTCATGC
This sequence comes from Melospiza melodia melodia, assembly GCF_035770615.1. NCBI lineage: Eukaryota > Metazoa > Chordata > Aves > Passeriformes > Passerellidae > Melospiza > Melospiza melodia. The sequence goes on from NC_086199.1 coordinate 4,460,674, forward strand.
TCCTTTTCAGCTTGAGACAATAGTCCACAACAGAGTTTGGAGGTGCTTGGTGCAAGATGGAAGTAAATTAAGTAAATGCACATGTTGTCTAATGGGAGTTTGGGAAGGAACATCTTGTGCCTGGTAACACTCATGAGCTGAGACTTTGGTTACTTACATTTGTATATTGAATCAAAACATTGTTTTCATCTTCTGGCTTGAAATCTGTCTTCTTTTGCTCTGCAGCCAAGATGTGCTTCATCTGTCCAATCATACAATTCAGTGTCCTTTAAAGTTACAAATACAGATTGGGTTTTGAAGGGAAATTTTTCATTTCCTTGATTTTTATATTAAATATACTGACACAATTCTGGACAACATTAAGCAGCATGAAGCAATGAAGGACAAAACCCAGCATCTAACATTTTTCTATAGAGAAGATTTTATGAAAGCAGTTAGAAAAAGGAGCATAAGCCAAAAAAAACCCCCTAAAAACTCCTTCCTGCAAGTTCAGTGTCTTGGAGCAGAGCATGCAGCCTGCTGGGCTGCTGCTTTTAAAGGGAACACATGAATTGTGAGGTAATCCATTCAAATCCAGCTCTTCAGAGGAATTGGACAGCATCCTTCAGACAGAATCAGAAGGAAGCATTCCAAGGAGTTTAGCAGAATTAGATCACATTGCATATTACTCAGAAGCAAGCCTCAGAAAACACTTGGAAAATGAAGGAAGGGTGAGGGCAAAGAAGAAACTTCTTCCTTTGCCAGAGCTTGGTATTTCTCTTGCTCCCAGAAATCTAATGGAGTTTTACAGCATCAATTATTTCTCCTTTATAGGATTTATCTGTTCAGAACATTATCTAAGGTCAGGGCTCTGCTTTCCTTCGAGTCCAAAGCAAAGGTCAAGCAGCAAAGCAGAGACAGAGGCTGCAAACCTTTCCCAGTATTCCCCTTGGCCAGGAACATCCCCCTGGCTCTCTTCTCTTCCCCTCCCTGTCCTTCATCCTCCTCATCCCCCCAACCTTCCCAAACAAAACTGTCAGGGACATTCCAGACCTTGAAGGATTCAAGCTGGGGTGGGGTGGAGAAGAATACATGCAACCAGAGAGGGAAAAAACTCCTTTTATTCCTGTGTATAGAGCTCAGGCTTGTATTTCAGATTTACTCTGTTCCAAGTCCACATAACCACAGAAATTCAAAGAAATAATATCTTGCATTCTCCTCAATTTCCATTTGGAATAAATACTCCCAGAAGGATGTTTACACAAAATACATTCTGAGAGAAAACCAGTTGAATTAATTCTGTTTGGCTAATAAATCACTTTTACTGAGACAGATTATTGCTGTGAATGGTTTTCAAGAAGTTGCACTTGGACTTTTCCATATTAGATAAAGGTGAAACCATTAATGTTTCAAAAATTTGCTTTATTTTTTAAGCAGGACAATCAATTCTCAACAGCATCAGTGGCAACACAAAGCAGCCCCACAAACACATTTTACATGTAATGTTCATTCATGTTCATCATGAACGTGTAATGTTCATCTCAAAACTCATCTCCCTTTTTTTATGTGCTGAAACACAATTTTTTTAATTCCTCATCAACAAACCTTTGATTATACTGTCTTCTGACAAGAACTTGTTCTCCTAAGTCTTTAAGAGATTAATTATTTAAGACAAACAGATACAAACCACTGTAATAGTGATGATTGTCCTGTACCTATCTAGATCTAAGCTTATGGCCTCAGTGCTTCAAGTGCTTCAAACTTCATGGTTAAACCTCTAAGGTCACCTACAGCAGGAGCAGCTAAAATCTCAATTGCCACCTTACACCCCCTATTTCTACCTTCTCCTTGCACTTGCAGAAAATAATACCCCAAATCAGAAGTAGGGCATCACACAACAGCTCCATTTCCTAATATTAAGTTCGTTACTTTTTTATTTTCCTCTGCTGCAAAACAGCTGTGATTTTAATTTGCAATTTTTATAGCTATCCCCTCATTTTTATTCTGAGAAACAGAAAAAAGATTAAATGAGTCACAACCTCAAAGCAAGTCAATGTCAGAATCAAAATTATTCCAGGTCTCCAGACTTCCACGACTCGGTCTAATCCATAGCACTGCACAGATCCCAGCAAATCATTTAACCTATTTTTGTCAAACCTTGCTCCTAATGGAAATCCTGCAAGTGCTTAACCTATTTCAATCATCATTTCTCCCTCTTTCAAAGTAGAAAAACACCAGTTTGAGACAATAAGGTAACAGTGAATTATTGCACTCTTTCAACATAAGGAAAATCCTTTAAAACATCCTGCCAGAAGCATTTTTGGGTCAGAAATCTGCCATGGAAAACATGACCCTCTAGACACAAAAAAAATCTAAATTTCCTGTGCACAATAATGGATGTTTATCTGTTAAAAAAAAAATTAAAATATCAATTTTGAGTCGAGGAATAATTCATGCTTAAAAGTTAACATATATCACAAAGGTGTGGTTTAAAAAAAAAGATTAAGAGAAAGTTTTAATCTCTACTTGCCTATCAATGCCCATATCCAGCTTCACTTCCATTTGTTCTATGATGTCCTTTTTCTTCTGAAGGCATTCAGATAATTTAGGAGAAGAGCTGCAACAGTACAGAAGATGTGTGACAGTATTAAAACATCAAAATTAATTTGTCTGCTGCGTTTGCTGCTTCCAACAGGATCTAGTGAAGATTTCTCACCCCAGCAGGAAAAGGGCACAGCCACAAACCCCCTTTAGTCCCACCTGGAATGCAGCAACAAAATCTCCATGGAGCAACATGTTTTTCCTTCCTCTCAGTATTCCTGGAGCTCACCCTCTCCCATTTGTGTCCAAAGGAACCAATTTCTTTAAACTTCCCTTCTTCCCCCTCCCACAATAACTACTCCAAGCATAAACTCCTCTTAATAAATATGAGAAATGAAAAATTTGTTTTCTTCACCAAAAAAAAAAAAAAAGACCAGAGGAAATGTTAATCAAAACAAAGGTACCTGATCAGTGGCATCAGATGATCATTGAACTGCTTGTCAAATAAATGGAAAATTGTATTGGCCTGGTGGACAACATCCAAGAAATAAAGATTTGCATTCTTTGAATCAGAAGAGGGAATGCCTGAAGCAAAGGAGGTTTCATTAGAATTGTAATGATATGCAGTTCTTATAATTAGCATGATGACTTTTTAAATATGCAGATTTTTTCCATGAATGCTTAAATCACAGGCTTAGAGTTTCAAAAATTTACCACGGTGCCATATATAGAATTCTTCTCATAGCTATATTGGTAACAAGCATAAGAAATACTTTATTGGTAACATTTCTGATGGCAAAACAGAGCAGTCAATTTAAAAACTCCTTCAGAATGTGAGTTTGATGCTCTCTCACAAGACAGGTTCTCGCTGTCAAGATTTTAACTTCTTTAAACAAGCAGTTTTCTTATTTACTGTCACTCTAAGCACACAAATATACAAACAAGCATGGAATTTCTATAAATATTATGATTTAATACAAAAATACTCTCCTGTTATGACACAGAATACAGAGGCAGGGAATGCTGATGTCCCAGCTTCTGTGATAAAAATGTTTCTAAAGACAGAAGCACGTTTCCATCTGTACATCAATTCCCCAAATGAAAGTTACACTTTAGAAACCATTAAATGTCAACCCCCAAACACACAAACCAGATTTAATTTAACCAACACATCCTGAACAAGGCCAATCAATAAGGCACAGCAAAGATCATCTGCACAGAAAGGCCAAGGAGATGAAATGCTCAGGAAATTCTGTACTCACCAGCAAGGCCTGTTTCTAATGCATAATCGATGTGTTCAGTACATAAGAACTCTACAAGCATAGAAAAAATTCTGAAAGCATTCTTGGGTAAGTCAGAGGGATCAGAGAGCTTTAAAGAAAAAGAAAAAAAAATATCCTAAAGGTCAGTTCTACATAGATTTGAAAGTTTATTGGATATTGCATAGGGGATAAGCTTAAAATGTAACAAGTACTCCAGAATAATTGGAATTTTACTCAAAATGAAAAGTACCCATACAGAGAATTATTCAAGAACTGACTGTAATAGCAATAAACTCCTCAGCATTTACAAGTAAACTGAAGGTGCCAGAAGATGCTACAAATAAAAGCATTAACAGATGATGATAATAATAATAATAAATATTAATTAATTAATAGTCCTTACAACAGTTTTCCAGATGCAGTCTCAGAACTGCCTAACCTGCACACCACTGGATGCTGGAAAATGCATACAGAAGTGATTATTCTATGCCTACCCTGTATTTTTTATTCTTTTACCACTCTCCTGGCACTGGCCACAGTGAGGAGCAGGACACTGGGTTAGCTGGAGCTCCAGTTTGTGTTCTCTTAGCACTGCAGCAAAAATAATGCAGCTGAAGCTGGGCCACATTTAGCACAGTTCAGCTGGAGTCAATGGAGCATGAACACTTTTATTAAATGCAGCAATGGCCACATTTACACTCAGCATCTGGACTTTGATGAGCTGTAAGCAACATGGGATTTTGGACAGCAACCTGTCAGTAAATCCCTTTTCTAAAGAAAAACGTGACAGGGCTTTTGTACCCAAGAAAAACAGCTTTGGTTCCTAAGGAATTAGGTGAAGACTTTTATAAAGCTTCAAGGAAGAAAGATTACTACTGCAACTGCAGGTAATTTACACAACACTCACAAATATTTCTGCTGTATTTCCCCCCGAAAAAACTCAAAAACCCAACAACAGAGGTTCCCAAACAGGGAAATGTTTCAATATATGGCTACATCAAAATTACCAATTTATTTTTCCTGAAGCAGTCACAGCTGGCAGAACCCTGCACACATCTGTTATGTGACATAAATACCACAATTAGTTAGCCAGGGACTAACTTATCTTTTGCACAGTGAGTTGCTTTGTCCACAAACCCCTAAATTCTAAAATCCTCATTCTAGAAATCTCCTTATGTGCCAAGATCCATTGGGGTTTCCACTCAAATAGAATTCTTCTAAAATAATTTATATTAAATCTGATCCCAACAGAAAGGCAGAAACAAAAGGTTGTGCACATGTGGAAAAAAAAACAAAACAGTTTATATCATGAATTTAACAACTGCTTCTAGCAACTATGATGTTGAGAAAAATAATGATCCACCTGCTTGCCTTAGAGCACTGATTCTCACCTGAGGAAGGTGATGATCCCAAGGGTGTGCAGGTAAAGTCTGTACCCTGGTCTGTCTTTGGCACCACTCAATTTACAAAATATTAAAACATTTAAATATCTGAAGTTTTTCTGCCATAAGCTCATTGAGAATGTTAAAGGAATTAAAATTTCCTAGAAATCAGTGTGTTTAGCTAATAAAAAAAAATCACATTTAAGTCTGCAATTAAATTTCAAGGGTTTTCATTTACACCAAGTACCACACAAATATGATTGACAGGCAGTAAAACCAGCAATTTAATCAGAAGTAAAATGCCTTTTTTACGTTAGACTGAAGCATTTAAAGAACTGTAGAGGGTTACAAAGGTAAATAATGTTTAAGACTATTCCTCTCAGCATTTTATTGGTGATCATTCACTAATGTAAGAAGAAATTACACTTGAGGCAGGAAAACAACTGTTGAACTATTCAGTGTATTTTTAAAGCAGGGAAAGAAAGCAACACTAGATGTTTCTCAGGTTTTGGGGCTAATTTAGTAAGAAAATCAATGCAGCCAGTAGGTTTAACCATCCCCACTTCTTCCTAATCCTAATACTCACAAATTACAACCAGATCCACATGGAAAAACAAACCCTCAGCCTCCACTGTGGCTCCATTTCCATGAAAAACACAGGAGACAATTGAAATATCCTATCTTTTCCAGATTTACAACAACCAAAAAATTACAAATTTTTACAAATTTTTCTTTCAAAATTTACAACAGCCTTCCTATCACACCTCAACCAAAAACTTAAGCTCAAGATTTAATCTCACACACAAAATGATACCACTACGGGAGGTGACAGGAAGCAAACTTACCCTGTGACATCTTTCAAAAGCTTGCTTGGTTTCTTGCAAAAGGTTAACCACCACTTCTTGGGACAGGAAAGTTTCCCCATGTGTGTCAATGCTTGGCCCCAGGGGTAAGTTTGTTCGTTGCCTTAGTCTCTCTTTGAGGTCTTGAATACTGGAACAAAGACAGACCCCAAGAAGATTTCACCAGGTGGAAATTTTGGCACCCAAACTCAACAACAATTCAGGTTCTTTTAGTTGTTAACTCAAAAAACAGGACCCAAGACACAGTTTAGGATGTGCAAGCATTAAGACAAGTCTTGCAAGCTTTAAAAACAAAAATTGGCAGTAAATGCAAAACTACCACCTCTGATTCCATGGTCAACTGTGTTCTGGAATGGCACATTCACACATGGGAGCAGCTGTTCATTCCCCTGTGGGATGAGTGATTTCACTGGAATCCTGCAGCACTTCTGCTCTCTGGACAGATTTAACCTCCATCCTCTCTGTCACCTTCCAAACACTAATGAGAGCTTCCTATCTCATCCACACCCACAAATCCTCTCATCCTCATCCATGATCTCAGCAGTTCTTTATTTAGTCAAGCATGCTTCGACACATTTCCATGCATAAAACAACCCATACAGTTACGCACCACAATAAATTTAATTTTCCCCAAGAAAATTAAATTTTCATCTTTGCTTTATTTTTTAATTACTTCACTGCTGCTTTCTCCATATCATTCCTCATTCCTGCCACACTGAACCCAGCAGCTCTTTGAAAGGTGCAGTAGCCTTAGCACCTCTGCTTCACACAAGTTTTGATACTTCCTATCCCACTTCTCACTACTCCTGCATTAGTTTTTCTACCCTGAGGATAATGAAGTCTTGTTTTACCTTTCTCTAAGTCCATTGCATCTTCTGGGCTCACTAAGAGCTTTCTCACTGACATTGCTATGGTCTTTTCCCCTTCCTAGGTCTTGGGAGGGGACCACAAGACCTGGGCAGGTGAAAAAAAATGTATGCTTTTAGATACACACATATACATGCTTTAGGTACCTTAGTTTTGCTTCAGTCCTTTTGTGGATCTGGATCCTAAGTTGAAACATAGGTTTAACTGGTATTTTTCATTTCCAGTATGTACAAATACCATGCACTGAGTACATTTCACATGTACTGAGAGCAACACACTTTTGAGCAGAACATAAATTGAAAGCAAATAATAAAAGGCTGTAGGTCTTTGGCAGTTCATCACTGTGCATCTGACATGGCAAATACAGCTTTTCTCCCCTCACCACCTCCCTTCCACTTCAAAATTATCAAACTTCCCCAAAGGAACTTACCCTCCAGTGCCAATGGACCTCTTCTGGTGGTTTTTGGAATCATAATAGCGCTGCAGAATCATTGCACTCCTACTTTTCAAATAACCAATTTCCACCTCAATGTAATTCTCCAAGTAGGAAATGAAAATGGCCTTGATAAGCTTAGACAAGAAAGTCTGCTTATCAGTACCCAAGTTAAATTCCATCAATTTGCTTGACAGATTAGTGGTTCTTTATGCAAAAGAAACAAAGAAGGGAAGGGGAGGAAAAGGTTGAATGTGGATGAATTACAGCATTACACGTTTGTAAAGTACACAGCACAACAGAACCCTGATGGTGATTAAGACTTGGAGCAGTTTCACATTTAAGTAAAGAATTTCACATAATTCATGTTTAATTACACACAGCACCACTGCAATCAAGTTGCCAGTGAGATGGGGAGGACTGGCTTTTGCACAGTTTTAAAATTACTCTTGAAGATCACAATAATACCCATTGAAAATAATAATGGCCATTTTGAATTTTCCTTAGGAAACCCATCATTGTAAAGGTTAATAGACAAAAAAAAATTCACAGCTTTTATGAGAAGTTTACATTTTTGGCTCCTTTTCCTTGACAATAAATCTGTTTATTTTCCAATAGCTCCAATCCAATAATTTCATCATTGATGTATACATACCTTGTATATAGATCATAGAGGTTTTTAAGATATTGTTCTGCATCTGACTTCCTGTGTTCTTCCAGCTGATCCTTCACATAACTCTGCAAAATTTGGAATATCTGTTAGAAGATCAACTGACAACCAAATGAAATACTCACTACTTCCTAGATTATATGGAATTTCCTGTAAAGTGTAGATCTTAAAGGAAATTCATCTTTCCTTTGGCTTTGCATCTCTAATTTACTCTTCCTGTATTATCCACAGAGGGGGGTAAACACTTGTAGAAGAGAATGATTTAATAATACAAAACAGTAATGTGTGAAGCAAAGACAAAAGATAGATGGCTTTGAAAATATGTCTGACCAAATAACACAAAATCCCCTCACTTTAAGAACCAAAAGCACCAGAGGCCTCAGAGCATTTCTGCAGTGGACAAGGCAAAGGACATGGTTACATATTTGCTTATCATAATACATACATAAAGCAGATACAAGCCTAGAGCCTTCTTATCATGGAATATTTGAACAAAAATATAATTTAGTATAAAATACTAATTCAAAACTGACACACAAAATTGGGGGTGAAACACAAGCTCAATCTCTACACTATGAGAACAACATCTACTGGGAAATTGATTTTTGCAAGCAAAGTCATGCTGCTGACTTTAAGAACTTAAGTGAGTGTATTTGCAGGATGAAAAACTTAGTATTTTCAATTATTCTAGATTTTCATAAATATTGCATTAGCTGCAAGACAGTACTCACAACATAAATAATTTTCACTTATTCAATGCTAACCTCACACACAACACCCAAATCCAAGAATGAGCAAATTAAAGATACAAAATGTGCATGTTCTTTTCCTGACATATTCTTGGAAGGGGGCATAGAGAAGAAATCAAACTCATGTATGACATCTCATGAATTACCCAACGAACACAGCAATTCCCTAATAATTTTACATATTGAGTTTGAGTATTTGCAGTCACCCTGTATTCAGAGCTCAAGGAGATTTATTTGATATGGGTTTGATTATCTGTCCTAATTGTTACAGAGCAATGAATTGATTCTACACCCTTATACAAAGATTACAAATACTTTAAATTCTCATTAATTGCTATCACTAGATAAAATATTTTTTTATTAAGAGGCTCCTCAATGAACTTCAACCTGTTAAATTTTGAAATACCTGAAGTTTAACTTCAAATATATTTTGAATGAGTTTGGCTAGCACGGTCTCTGGATTGCTGAAGATTTCTCCAACTTGCTTATTCACTCTCTGGCAGAGAATGGCTGCATCTTCAAAGACATCATTCCTCAGGAATGCACCCTAGGGATTGAGAAGCACATTTTAGAATATATTTCCAACAACCTATAGGACTAAATAAATCAAAAATGTAATATAAATAAAGAAATTATGTAAAACAAAGTGCATTACCTCCTGACACTGTTTTATGTACACATCAACACAGTGGGAATAGCCCTGTGGAAGGAGCAAAACAGTGTTAGAGCAGGGTGTTCATGTTTTCAGTGAAAAACAAAATCAAGGAAATACAATGCTTGTGAAAAAGTTAATTAAAAAAAAAAAAAACCTCAAACAGAATTCATTCAAAGCACAGACTTTTCCAAACCCATTTTCTTACATATCTAACATAACTCCACTTAGCACCACTCTACATGCATCTACACCTCAAGTTTCAACATTCTTTCTCAAGCAAGAAAGTCAGGTCACACCGATGCAAGAAAAGATTATCTCAGAATGTTCCCCACTGATGCTGCCCCCAATCCCCCTCATCTCTCTCCTTTATTCCCCTGCACTTGATTTCAGATTGAACACCTCAGTCCTGAAGTGACACATCATCTTGACATGAGGGTTTGCCCACACAAATACCTTCACTCAAAACAGGCACTTATTGTGCCGTGGGTTGATTTTATTCAAATATTTAAATTAAGCCCCTCAGCTTTTACCTTAAAGTGAAGCAAAACTGCTGCTACTTCTCTCATCCTGGAGATTTCTCCTCTGCGCTGAGCACTGGTAAACTCTTGAATTAACTGGCACTCTAAATCATGGTACTTACCTGGAGAGAAAAGGGGATAACAACAAAAACCCATCAGGCAAAAACTGTAATACTGACAGTATTGCTTACTTCTTTAATCATCTTTAACAATTCAAATACAGCAATATGGATTGAACTGGATAGATAACTTACTTGCTATCTTTGATTTTACTTCAGAAAACCTGTTAACAACAACAAAAAAATAGCATGATTAAATTCAAATCCACATCACATGAGAAATCACAGGCATCCTGGATCATGAACAGCAGGCACTCTGCTTAAAAATGAAAACATGCAGCACAAAGACGACAGAAAAGTTCCCTGCTTTATATCCCTAAAAACCTACAAGCATCTAATTCAAATCTAGCATTAAGTCAGCAAAGCAAAATTATCCCATTAAAAGTCTGTTAAGCAGTTTAGGATGTGTATGTAAAGATGATCCTACAACATGAGTGCGTGAACACAAATTTGAGAATAGAGGAGAGAGAAATAAGCACACAATCCAGCTCAAAAGCTCCATGAATCCCTAAGCACAGCACCAAAAGGGGAGACAAGGGAAGCATCAGGAAAATCATAGCTGTGCGAAGATTTGCTTTCTTAAAAAGATGTTCAGATAGATTTTTACCTGTCAAAAGGCAGTTCCTGTGCAATCAAATGCAGTTTCTGAATAATATCAGCTGCCTCTTTAATCTGGTGAGAGGAAAACATGACAGAGTCATTAAAGGAGGTCTGATTTGGGGCTGTTCCTTTCCTCCCCCTGCACTGTCCAATTTTCATACACAAAGTTCCTATCTCTAAAGCTGGTTGAGAATTGACATACCCGTGGAAGAGATCAGCCCCTCCAAGTTCCCATATCTACTTTTAAGATGCTTAAGGTATTTTTCTTTAAGATAAAGTAATATAGGTCAAAATATGAAGAAAAGTCACATTACATGTTCCCATTGGGGATGTCTGTGGAGGTGTGTGAGCTGGCTGGACAAATAGCTCACACCAAAAAAAAGCCATGACCATGCTTGGCATGGAGAGGGGAAAAAGGGGATTAAAACAGAGAATTCTCCCAAAGAAGGTGAAATGTAAGATGGATTAGAAACTCTGAGGTCCAAAGCAAAAATCAAGATGGAAGTCAGGTAATTACAGAGCTACAAAATAAGAATAGCTGCATGAATACAAAAGTTAATAGATAGATAACACAACATGCAAATCTGTGCTCTGCTCTGGGCAGCAGAACCTTTTATCCATTATTCTTCCACCACCAGTCAGCACAGGAAGTGCATCTAAGCAGTGCTTAGTGACTGCTTCTTTAGGCTGAACAAAATGGTGGAAAACCCAAATTCCAAAGTGTGGGGAAGGCAGCTGGTTGCAACTGAACTTGAGTGGATTTAAGCAGTGCTGCCTGGGCCAAACCTGACCCAGCCGGAGCACATCTGATCAGGGGGAGCTGGGGGGCTCAACCTGGAGAAAAGGAGGCTCAGGAGGGACCTTCTCACTCCCCAAAATTCCAGGGGGCAGCCAGGGGGATTTGGCTCTGCTCCCAGAGAACAAGGGACAGCACAAGCGGAAACAGACTCAAGTTGTGGCACGGGAGGTTTAGATTCAGGTTAGGAAAAAATCCTTCATGGAAGGGGCTGTCACTGGCACAGCTGCCCAGGACAGCGGTGGAGTGCCCATCCCTGGGGGATCTGAAAGCCTTGTGAATGTGGCACTTGGGGACAGGGTCAGTGGTGGCCTTGGCAGTGCTGGGGGAAAGGTTGGGCTTGAGGGCCTCAGAGGTCTTGTGCAACCTGAATTATTTGATGACTAAAAGCTTTATAGGCTGACACAATGGAGAACATGCAGAATTTGCAGTTTATCTCGTTCCTCCAATTAGTGATGATCCAGGGAACTGAAGTGAGAGGGAAGGAAGCAATGAAATCCTATTCTGCCACCACTTAGAGCAGGCTGGATTAAAACTTTTCAAGAATAGAAGCAGACACACAGGTAAGAATAGAGAGCACAGGCATCACACCAGGCTGGTTGTTCAGCAAAAATAGGGGCACTCAAAGTGTATCCATTCTGACTATTAAGAGCAGCTTATGTTTTGAACTGTCAGCTTACAATAGCCTCTTAAGGCAGAAGCTGCTACACTCCTCAAACAAATCCAATGAAAGAGCAGTTATTTCTATTAGCTTGCAGCAACATTAATACCTAACACCTGGGATCTGTGCAATTGTCCATATATTAGCAGTTATTCACCAAAGCTGCAAAATCAAAACAAACAAAAAAAAAAACCAACCAAGAAATCCCACAAACACAACATTTTCTTTGTTTCCTCTTCACACTATAGCTGTTAACTAACTTAGATTTTATTGAACCCAGGACTTTTTCTATGCACAAGAGAGGCCATGGCAAATCAATTCTCCACAGTTTCTCCTTAAACCCGGACATCTTTAATTTTTAATTGAATCAGGCTTCTGTAAACCATTAAAACCAAAAAAAAAGTATTAATTTTTTAAAATACAACTTAAGGGTTATAATGTATCTGGGAAAAAACAAATGAAAAATCATGGAGAAATAAATAACAGCAAGACAGAATTTTAACACAAAACATGCACAAGTGAAAAGGCAAAATGAAATAATATTAAGAACAGAACATAAACAGAGAAATGGACATAAGAATAACAGTAAATATAATAAGCAGGACAATGTTATTGAATGATAAACAAGTGAGCTGCTGACCATTTTTACAGTTTAATTGTGTTGGAGTGATTTGCTCACTTCAAGAATCTTCAGTACAGCAGAAAGATTGGTTAGCTAGCAGCACAAGGGAAATTATAAGGATTCAGAGGGTGAAGACACAATGCACAGAAAGGGACAAGCCAGCAAGGAAAACCTTCACAGAGGCAAGTCAGAAATTGCTCAGTATGGCTGGGAGAAAGTGGGAAGCAACAAATGGAGTGCAGGGAAAGAAAGGAATCCAACAGATTTTAAGAACAGACACTATTGAGAAAAGTATCAATTATAACACAACTGTACTATGTTATTTTTTGTGCCTCTCCTTTCACAGTGTCCCCTCCATGTCTCAAAGAAAAGTCCACACTTGTGAGGGCTGGCAGAGCACAAAAAATCATAACATCCTCTAAAACATTATCTAAAACCCCCATCAGTTTGAAGATCAGAAGACATTGACAAAGCACTAAGGCTTCACATTAAGAAAGTTTGTTACTATCTTGTACTTTAGAAGTATTTTTAGTACAAAGATGCATTAAGATGTAACAGCTCCTGTCTGGGCAGGCTCTTTTACAAACACTTCTTCAAGTTATTGTTTAAATCAGGGGGAAAAGTTCAAGAATCCACCTGGATGAAATTAGCCCCAGTAAGATAACCTGTATCCAGAAATTCTTGTTTGTGTTCCCACACCCTTCCCCTGCAGACTGGCACAAGACTCAGGGCCTTTACATTTGTCTTCCTCTAGATTTGATATCTTACTATTCTCTGGGGTGTACAGAGGTTTATTTATTTACAAATTTCCAGGTTCACCCTATTTATCTCCCAAATGTTACTGGTTCTCCAACAGGATGTATCATGAAATGTTAATTTTTAAATAAAGTGAAAGTTGAATTCTTTGAGCCTCTTGAGCAGAAAACAATTCTCTAAATTATGTTTTGTTATTCACCATGCTGCCATTAAATATTTGTAAAATGCATGTTTCGTTACTCCTTAGGAAAAAAGAATTTATGCAGCTCTGGGAAAGGCCGTCCACAGAAGAACTTCCCTTATGCTGAAACCTTTCTGTTTCCCTTGGAAATCAGGGAAGTTTTTCCTCTGCTCTCTCTTGAATTAGGGCAAGCTATCAACCAGTAATTACCACATATCCACAGACCATGAATCAAAAGGCACTGTGCAAGTGACTCCTTGGGAATACAACTATATAAAATGATTAGCTTTTCATTTCCCTGAGAGACACCTCCAGCTCAGTGGGGAGGGGGTGACTATTAACCTGTTCTCAGGTCTTCCATGAGCTGCACATTTCAAGCACAGATTTTTCTGCTGAATGTACAAATCAAGTGTTTGCTGTTTCCACATATTATAATTTTTTTCCTGACTTCAAGCATAGCACTGCACAGAATTTAAGGAGGAAAGGAAGATTCTTCAGGATACATTAAAAAAACCCAAACAAACCCAAAGCAACAACTTTATTTAAACTGCACTGGGAAATCCAATGTGTCCTTTTGCTTAGAGCTGGGTTTTTTTCCTTCAGTTTATTTCTGTTTGTCACACCACTCAGATTATATTTGCTTCATGAACGTACTCTTGAAGCACAAGAAAAACAAAATGCTTGAACATTTCTTTGAAGTTCTCCTGCCTGGTTCCTCTAAATTCCAAGGGTGGAGACATAACCACAGGACTACACAAAGCCCAAAGGCATGCTGTGACAAAAAGGTATCCAAGGCCAGTGGACTGACCCAGCAGAGCAAAGTTGCACAAAGAAGTTGCATTCAGAAACGTTCTGCTTTACAGGATGGATCTGAGGCAAGGGGTTCAAAGGGAACAGGCAGATATTGTATTGCACTCCAAAGTTGCCCTCCCAGCGTTTCCCAAATCTCCGATAATTTCATAAAATGAAAAATGCCAACATTGCCACATTAAGCATGGCTGAATACAAATGCTTTATCAGCAATCTGCAGCCCAGTGTTGTTAATTTCCATTTCAGAACAATGAAACTTTAACAAGTCAGTCACTCAGTGGTTTGAAGTCTGACCATGGTAAGTCATGGTAGCAGCTTGTAATTAGGGCAGTCCCGCTTATTGCTTTGAACTGCTTTCATCCCGCTGACAGCTCTTACCTTTTCAGAGTTTGTAAAAACATCAGACTTCAGCTCTCCATCCAGAAACTCATTAAAGTATTTCATCAGCTTCTGAGCCTCCACAGCCCGTTGCCGTGGCGTGTTTACCCCCTCCAGCTGGTCACCAAGGTGACAGACCTTAGTTGCTACATAGCTGATGTGCTCATCCAGCTCTTGGAAATGTTGGAAGGCAACCTGGAGAACACAAGACACTAAAATCATGATTTCCATTCCACCTACTTCAGGAAACACAAGATTTTATTCAGGAAGATGCAGGTGCTGCATCTCAGAAGTGTTAATTAATTAATTACACACAACCCAAACAAAGCTTAGTGTTTTTCTTTAAATGATTGTGAAGACTGCTCACTTTCAGCATTGCTAACACTCCTTAATGCAACATTGTCCTGGGTTGACTATATGATGCTTTTATCCCCAGTCCTCTCATTCTGTTTATGTTGAATAATAAGTTTTGCACCTTTAAGAGTGTTCCAGAGAGTGAAGGGGGGAGAGAAGAAGAAGCAGTTTGTTTTCAGACACTGCACTCCTCCTCCACATTCCTGCTCCTGGACTGTTGTTGTCTGCAGACAGACAGCGGGACAGAGCTCTTCTTTTGATTTTTAGTTAGTTTTTAGCTAGCTGAGGCAAAGAAGTTCCTTGGACTGTTTTTTTTTTCCTTTTTCTTTGGACCTCTTGAAACTGCTCTGGACTGAACACCCAGGAGAGCACCAGCAGCTGCACCTGTGGCCCACTGGGCTGGGCCTGGCCTGAGACAATTCCAGCACTGAGGGACTGATCAGAGACTGAGTGAGCTACAACCCGGGCTTTTCTCAGTTTGTCATCTCTTTTAGAGTGGCAAGGGGTCTCATTGTTTGATATTGCTTTGGTTTTATTGTTTAATAAACAGTTTTTCCCACCTTTCTCCAAGGAGGTATTTTTTTTCCCTCCCGGATCAGTTGTGGGGAGGGGCCGATTGAATCTGCTTTTCCCACCGGAGCTCCTCTGGGGGATTCTTCCCCAAATTTGCTCTAAACCTGGACAAATATGCAGATGGGCCTCCTTTGACAGGAGAAAGTCATCAAACCCTCTTTATTCTTATATCAAACAGCTGCACCCTGCACCAAGAAAGGTTAAAGGAGCACAGGATGCTTTGAAAACTTGCACAGCTTCCCACTGACTCCACCCCTTGGATTTACCTGGTTGCTTTTCTGCAGCTCTTGTACTTTCTTGGCAAATTCCTTTGCTTCCTTCTGGCACTGTTGTTCTAGTTTCTCCACCTTCCTCTGAATCCTTTCATCCATTACCTGTAATTCTTGGATATGATTTACAAATTCTTCCAATAATCTGATTTAGAATAAAATACAGGAAAACAGACTTTAGTTTGAAAGATACCATCTTCTGAAGAGTTTAAAACACCTCAAAAAAAAAAAAAAAGCAACTTGCATACAAGGCTGATCTAACCATGTCCAGCTTAGAAATATTTCTAGATTGAAGATTTAAATAAATAAATTTAAATATTTTAGAAAATATTATTATTAATAATAATAACAATATTAAATATTTTAGAAAAGTTCTGTTTCTAAAATTTTGTTTTAAATTACAACACCCTAGTGTAGGACTCTATGACAACATAAAAACTCTGTGCATGGTGGGCCAAAGGAAAGAGGCACACCAAAATATTAATCATTCAAGAACGTGGCTCTGCCACAGATACAGAAATCCCTACATCCCCATCTTCCCTAAATAAGAAAAATGGAAATAATTTGGAAATCATTTCATATGGAGAAAAAAAGCTGAGGCCACTACATCCCTTCATGGTAAGGGATATAGCAGAAAAATATTCTCTACTCTACATGTCACTGGAAAGTTGGAAATCAGCATTACAATGAGTAATTATGAATAAGTAACTGATACAGCCATAAGTTCATAATGTTGTTCTGATTTCACTTCTTCCTATACCCATTTTAGAGGGTTTTTCTGCCCTTTCCCATCATTAACTTTTCTTTCAGACTCACATTTTACTCCTCCCAATCACAGCACATCTGAATGCATTCTTGAATTCCCTCTGTTCTTTTCATTCTGTTCTCAACATCTCTCCCTTTCTCATTAATTTTGTCCATTCTGTCCCATTTCTGTCATACTTTCAGCTCTTATTTTCTAAATATCCCAGTCACTGGTCACAGAATGGATCCTCCACAGCCATAAAACTCATGGTAAGAACTGAAAATATCTGAAACATTTCAGAATTTTGCTGTCCAGGTTTAATGTCAGAAGAGGCTTTTAGCCCAGTCAGTTGCTTGAGGGCACAACTTAAAGAAAACTGGACTGAGGCAAATGTTGGTGACTCCTCTCTCACTCCCTGCTTGCCAGAAGCCCAAGAGCAATCTGCACAATTGCAGCAGATTTCACAGAAAGCTACAAGGAACACATCTGAGTTTACAGAAGTACATTGAAAATCAAATTTAAACAACAGTGACACAAAGCATTCTTTCCAACAAAAGCCTAGAGAAATGCAGGCACTCTCTATTAATTTTAACAAACTGATTCAGGCTGGGGTTTGTTTTTTAAACAGGTCTTGTGGCAACTCTTCACTTAATTCAGCAGCACTGCTCAATATATTTAGAAAGGAAAGAAGCAGAAGAGGCAGCTGCTGGTCAGGTTTTCAGAAGAGAAATACAGACTCCAATACTCTTTCTAACAGAAAACAGAAAAGAAAAAAAATAGATACCAAAATCTGTCTCTTTTTCAATATTAATTTTGGCTCCCTGCCCAATACTAGAAGATTCCACAAGAAAAATATTTATTGTTGCAGGTTTTGCTTGCTTGTTCTGAAAAATATGGAAGTGCCTCGCAGAAGTTCACACAAGCAAACCAGCAGAACGACAGAAAATCTGTTAAATTAAGTAGGAATTTGTGCAAATCATGAACCACCCTAATGTATACACTGGGCACAAGCACAGGGAAAGAGCTCCAGGGAATAATGTTGTGCATTTCCAGGCTTCTTCCTGCTTCCATCACACCTAAAGCTCTGCAGAGGATGCAGGCCTCAGACTGAATGTCAAGAGTTCAGCATTTTGCTAGAAATTCAACAACATCCTTTCTCTCCTCAGATGCCTCCAAAGAGGCAGAGTGCTCCAGAAGAAATGTCCTTTGACTGTGTCAGGTGAATTTGCTGACATTTTAGTCAGTCAGATCAGTTTATCATGAGATCTCATCCCCAGAGCTGCCTCTCTTGCTGTTCTACCTTTTTGTGCCTTTTATTTACAAATTATTGTGTCTTAAAACAAGGCAGCTCAGGAAACTAAAGTAAGGAACTCATTCAATTGGCTTAACTGTCATAGCAGTGATATTTTGCTTGAATCCAGCAACTGTCTTGCAAGTAGAAACAATACCAATTCTCCTTCATTCAAAAGGTCTCAATCAGAAAGTGACTTTCCCTACTCATTACTGAATAATTAGTCCTGAATAATTGGCTCATGGACACAAATGTTAACAATTTTCCCATATAAAAATCTTGGACACACAGCACTTACCATTTACCACTACATACAGGTTTGTGTGGAATAAATATATAGAATATATGTGGAATAAAACAGCACAATCAGAGATAAATCCACTTTGACCATTGTGCAATTTGATTGGTTTTTTTTACCTTTTGGGATCGAAAGCTTCTCCACCTCTGGAACCTCCCCCAGGTGTTCTCCATGCCAGTCGTTCAATGTATTCATCTGCCACAAAAGGCTCCTGGCCACAGAAGAAAATCCCTTTACAAAGTGCCACAGCAGGCTGCTCCTTCAGCAGGTGCTCACACCTCATTCTCAAAGTGTTTAGAAGCTTTGCTATAATCAAAAGTACAGTGCTGGCAATTACTCCATCACCTCTTGGGCTCACATATTTATTGTTGAGAACACAGCTTTTAATATGATGAGTTGGAAGATCAAGTTTAGATATTATCAGGCTGGTGGCAAAGAATGTGCTGCAGGTCTGTGAAGAGCTGGCTGTAAATGACATTATTTGCAGCTGAGTTTGTGGTTTGTCATTCCAAAGGGCCTGATTTGAGAGGTTACACCACCCTGAGCCAGCCATCAGCAAAACATCAGAGAATTCATCTGCCCACAAAAATTATGAGGCAAAATAAGGGGTTTTTATAGTTGTTCAACTCTCTGTCACACCATGGCATCACACACAGAACTGACCAAAAAACCCAGCCCAAAAAATCCCAGCATCCCACTGGATGCAACCCAAGTGCAACTGCAGAAACAGAGCAAATAAAAATGAGGGGAAAAGGCATTAAAAACAGAGGATGAATTTGATTTCTACAAGTAGAAAAAACAGGGTATGAGTGACACTAAAACTCAAGGTTACACAAGTTTCTTCCATAATATTTGCTGGTTCTTCCATAAAAACACCACTCAAGGGTAAATATTTAAGATTATTTCTCCACCCAACAACATTTTCTGGAGGCAGAGGCCTCACTTATAAACCCAAGCGCTCCAATTTTAGCTGGCTTAATACTCACACCAGCTCAAACATTTCATCACAGAGTTAATACTAAATTACTCTAAACACAGTCCAATTTCTATCATTAATAAAAATAATATTTATCACTTCAGCAGCAGTGACTAGGTGCTAACATCAGCACTTCTAAGACCAGTAAGAAAAGTATTTTCACAACCACCAGGATTTTATAGAAAGCTTTTGTATTATAAGAAACAACAGTTTCAAAAGTGTGAAAAAACAACCCAAAACAGAGCTGGGAGTGGCTCTGGCTAATAGGAGTATTTAATGAAACAACTGAATATACCACCACTGCTTTTGGTAAAATTTGGATAAAAAAATGAAAATAGTAAAAAATAAACAGATCTCAACAGGTATTACATTGGTTACTGTATCACAATGTCTGAAACTTTGTCACAAAGAATAAGGAAGCAAAAAGCAGCCTTACAGAGTTAGTTTTGAAAGTAAAACCAAGGGTTGAAAAGCAAATATTGCCTGTTCAAGGTCTGTCTCCCCAGAAACAAATTGTGCCCTATCCAGTCAGAACCAGCCACTAACCAGGAAGATAAAAGATTTTTATATATACTTTGTTACACACTGAATCCTGACAGATATGGCAGAAATTTCATCACTCAGTAACTGACTCAAGTAACCGTGTTGTGCTCAGCCTCCTTGGCTAAACTTCAAAAATAACTGGTTGATCCCACATAAAAACAATTTCCCTGCAAGTCACTCATCTCTTTAACCAGGTCCTTCCTGATACACAAGGTGAAGTTTCCTCTGCAAGAATCCTTTTCATCAGAGCCACAATGCCAAGGTTTTCTTGCCAAGTGTTAATTCCCTCCTTATGCCACCTGGGTATCTAAAAGTTTGGAACACTTTTGTAATTTAATTTGAGGTGAAATGAGTCATTCAGAGCAGTAGCATTCCCTTAGGGGAGGCCTCCAGCTTCCCAATTACCTCAGGGCTGCTTGCAGGACTCCTCCTTTATATGAAAATCCACATTTTTTTCCTCTGAATCCTGTAATTCAGCTGAGGCACCACTCTGCTTACAAGGATACCACAGCCAAGTGTGCAAGAACCCTGAATAAAGGTTTTACTGACACTCTGTGTGTGCAGATAACATTTTCTACACTTCTCACTCCTAAAAGATAATTCACCTACACACATATAATGGCTTGGAATATTTTTCATTTTTGTAAAACAACATTTACAAAGTTTTTCTGCGAGCCTCTTCTCCTAGAGAAATCTGATTTAGATGCCTCAGAAGGCCAAAAAATGTTATAATGTCCATCTTTTTCACCCATCATGCCTCTATACACCTCTAAATAATCCTTGGGTGCACTTTTACAGAGACCACCTGCAGCTCCCTTCCTGGAAAATACCTGTTCTTCCCAGAACACTTACACAGGAGACCTGTCCTTCAGTTTTTTTAATCATATAAATACTGTTTGATATTATTTAAGAAATATTAACTGCAGTGGATATTATGTGCAGGATGTTGATCAACAGAGAAATAAAATGAGCTTTTTCTTCCAGTTTTCCACAAAGGATGTGCTAAAAATAATCTACTTGATTTATAAGGAATAAAGGAAGCTCAACAGTGTCTTTCTAAGACATGATTTTCCAGGTTCCACTGCAGATCCAGAAGTTTTTACTTGAGTTTGCACCTCCCATACACATTTGCTTTTTAAGATGCTATCTTGATAACAGGGTTACTCACAGCTGACAGCCTAACTCCCGTTTTAAGTCCCCTATCCTGTTCTGCAGAAATTGCTGGAAATCAGCTATTACAAATGTCATTTGCAAGTCCTTTGCCTGTTATCAGATGAGCCCCAACAGTCAATTTCTCCAGCTTTGAACTTCCCTCGGGCTGCAGATGAATTAACGTGATCCCATCCATTCAGCCAATACTCCTGATTTAATAAGAGATATGCCTGAAGTGGGTCATAACCTGGTTTGATCTGGTGTTTACAAATGAAACTACACTGGACACAGCCAGATTAAAAACCAGTTTAGAAGTATCCACTGTTAAGTCATGTGAGGGAGAATTCAGACCATGTTGTGCACGTTTGCAGCACAGATCCTGCTACACCATTTCCCATATCTGTACTGAAATTTACTTAAATCACACACTCATGAAAATATGGTAATGAAATTTCAACCTCAGAAGACAGCTTAGGGGTACTCCCATAACAAGCACTTATTTATGTTCTTAAATAAGGCAGAAATTTCAAACTGACCAAGCAGGCGACATTAAATTAGTGGACATCAACAAAAACTCTCTTGCCTTTGGAGTGAAATAGAAGTGAAAGCAGGAGAGACAGAAATACTGAATTCCATGCTGGAAAAACACAATTTCTAGCCCCAAACTTCAGGCAAAAGTCTCACCTAATTTGCTTATGCTTTCATGCTTATTGCTATTGCAAAATGGAAAAAGTTGTTGCACGACCCAAAGCAGCCAAAACACACAGTTTTCTTTCCATATTCAAATTACCTCACACTCAACACCCCACAAAGACCAGAATGGCACTGTCATCATGTTGAGAAACCAAGGGGCTCCTAGAGTGGTGCAGGGAGGGTACAAAACCTGGCATCCAGCTACAGGAACACAGTGTTTTAGTCCTGCCATTTTTTAAAGCTATGCAAACCAAAAGATGTGAGTCATAACACTCGTGTGCCATCACAGTGACTCACAAATTCAAATGCACACAATGCATTTACATAGAGCCCAGATATAGGAACTTCCAGAGAAACAGGAAGACCCTTTCCTGAAGGCTGGGCAGAGCGAGTCCCAGTGACAAACCAGCAGAACAACCACTCTTGAGTGACTTGGAGAGCACATACAGGACACCTGGGGATGGCACCATGTCCCTCTGGAGAGGAAGTGGGGACACCACACGCTTTCTGTTTATCACAGGTCACATCATGAGAGCCCAGGGCCCAGGCCAGAAGCTGAAGCCACAGAATCACTGAAGGGTTTGGGCTGGAAGAGACCTCAAAGATCATCTCCTTCCAACCCTCTGCCATGGGCAGGGACACCTTCCACCATTCCAGGGTGCTCCAACCTGGCGTTGGGCACTGCCAGGGATCCAGGGGCAGCCTCAGCTTTGCTGTGCCAGGGCCTCACCACCCTCACAGTCGAGAGGGCGATATCGTTCTTCCTAATATCTAACCTAAACCTGCTCTCTTTCAGTTTGAAGCCATTCCCCGTGTCCTGTCACTACACACTCCTGTAAAAAGTCTCCCCTCCATCCCTTTGGCAGGCTCCCTTCAGGAGGGAGATGATCCTCGTACATCTCTCCCACCTTAGGGCATTCTGTAATTCCAGGGGAAGAATGTGACAGACTCCTGCTATTCCTGCCCTGTTCTGCGTGGCCTTAGCTGAGCCATTCTCCTTCTGTGCCTCGCTTCCACCGCAGGTAAAGGGAGGGCAAAGTCATTTCTTTATTCCATCCCAGCCCCACTGACACCTCGGCGCCGGGGTCAGACCAGGGGGTGCGTTCGGCAGAGGGATGGCGGGGCCGGGCCTGCCCGTGGCCCTGTCACCCGCCCTCTGCCAGCACCCGGGAGCCGGCCAGGAGAGAGGCCCTGCAGCGGGGCAAGGCGGGCACGGCACCCGCGGGGCGGCACCGGGGCTGCCCCGCTTCCCCAGCCCCACAGCCGCCCGCCCCTCCCCGGGGAGAGGCCGCCGCATCTCCTCAGCCAGCCCAGCCGGCCCGGCCAGCGCCGCCCGGCCCGCGGCGCCCGCACCCACCTCGAAGAGCTCGGCCGTGGTGGCCATGGCCGCAGGGAGGGAGGGAAGGAGGGCGGCGGTCCCTCAGCGCCCCTTCGCCGCCGCCGCCCCGCCGCTGCCGCCCATTGTGTCCCCCGCCCCGGCAGCAGCAGCGGCGGCCGCGGCGCCGCCTCCGCCCGCCGGAAATGGGGCTGCGCCGGGCGGTCACGGCGCGGCCGCGGCTCCTCCCCGGCCGCCATCGGCACCGGCGGCATCACCGCCACCATCGGCACCGGCGGCACCGGCGGCATGGCCCTGCGGGCGCTGTGGCTCCTCAGGCACGACCCCGCGGCCGGCGGCGCCGTGCTCTTCTCCAGGTAGCGACGGTACCGGGCACGGCGGGCTGGGCAGGTCTGAGGGCCGGGCCGGGTGCCCCCGGTGATCTAGAAGGGATCCAGGTGTTCTGAGGGATCCGAGTGCCCTGGAGGGACCGGGCGATCCTGGGGGTCACCGGATGCTCTTGGGGGTCCGGGTGCTGTGGAGGGAACCGGGCGCCTTGCGGAGAGCCCCCTCAGGGGGCGCAGATGTTCCCGACGGGGATCGGGTGCTCTGGGGGTCTGGATGCTCTGGAGGAAATCCTGATGTTCTGGGGGTCTGGATGCCCTGGAGAAAATCCTGGTGTTCTAGGGGTCGGGATGCCCTGAAGGAAATCCTGGTGCCATGGGGGGTTTGGATGCTCTGGATGTCCTGGAGGAAATCTTGATGTTCTGGGGGGATCGGGTGCTCTGGGAGTCTGGATGCCGGGAAGGAAATCCTGATGTTCTGGGGGGTTCGGGTGCTCTGGGGGTCTGGGTGTCCTGGAGAAAATCCTGGTGCCCTGGGGGTTCGGATGCTGTAGGGGTCTGGAAGCCCTGGAGGAAATCCTGATGTTCTGGGGGGATCGGGTGCTCTGAGGATCTGGGTGTCCTAGAGGAAATTCTGGTGCCCTGGGGAGTTCGGGGGGTCTGGGGATATGGGTGTCCTGGAGAAAATCCTGGTGTTCTGGGGGATTTGGATGCTCTAGGGGTCTGGAAGCCCTGGAGGAAATCCTGGTGCTCTGGGGGTCTGGATGTCTGAAGGAAATCCTGGTGCCCTGGAGGGGTTCGGGAGATCTGGGTGTCCTGGGGGACACTGCTGCCCTGTGGGGCAGATGCAAAAACACCAAAACCATCTGATACTGAACAAATCCCTGGTCTTGTCCCAGTGCTGCTGGATGCTGTGCTTTTCTGACTCCGATTTTCAAAAGTTCAGAATCAGGGTCTCTTAATGTGCTTTTAACTAAATATGGCAGCTTTTTCACAGCTTCTGCATTTTGCACGTGAGTTTCCTTGCTCTGTTCCTCTTTCTTTTTTGTCACATTTTGCCCAGCTCTTCTCCTTCCTAACATAGTACAGGACAAAGCAGTAATTGTGAAATACTGTCAGATTAACAAAATGGGCAAAATAGAAAGCCTATATTATTGATTGTATTTTACTTATACTCTCTTCATATTGTTATATAGCTGCACTTAGAGTATGTTCAGACAAATTCTGTCTGAATTTGATATTAATTTTTTGCATATAAATACATTTTTAAAATTATTGAGGGACTTTTAGGTTATTGAACACTTAAGAGTCCTCCAAAGGAACAGTTTTTATTCAGAATTCTTGCAGGTACAAAGGAAGACTTTGGGCTAGGCAGTTACTTTTGTTGGACTGGTAAGATTTGTTATGTTTTTGGTTTTTTTGGGGTTTTTTTTGTGACTTTAGAGAAATCCAGACAATGGGAAGGAAAAGAACTGGGGCTAGGGAAAGTTTGTGGGGAAAAAATAACAACCAAGAAAAAAGTAAGTAGACTATCTTCCATCTTCAGGTGCAGACAGATCTCTCCATTGGACACTCCTCTGATTGTTTCAGGATTAGTATTATGGTCCTTGTATTACCTACAGGACTGGAGATGAGGCCTCCCCTCTACAAACACAGATAAAGAGAAAGCCTTGTCGCCAAAACCTCGGAGAGTGTAATCACCGCGGAGCAGGGGGGTGGTGACAGCGGTGTCTGAAGTGACTTGTCACACAGTGAGCGCCAGAGACAAGGAGTGGCACTCCTTTGAAAAGGGCAAACTATCCTCGATGCTTCAAGTGATTTCCAGACTTAGATCTTTCAAGTTCCCAGAGGAAATAATAGGGCTGTGGAAGCCCCAAGTTTATCCTCCTAACTGACCTTAAATTCAACAAAGCACTGCAGACAATACAAAGAATGCCCGGATCACATGGAAACTGTTGGTTTCAGGACTTAGGCACTCAGCTGGAGATATGTGAGCCCTGATCTTTGACCTCAGGGAAGACATCAGGGACATCAAAGCATTCCCCCCCCCCTCCTTTTTTTTTTTTTTTTTTTTGAGCTGATCATAACTTAATTCAGGCAACAAGGACGGTCTCTCTCTTGAGTCACCGAAGCTCATTCATCCCTGGAAACTTTCATCTCTTTTTTTTTTAAGTTTGCATCACTTTCTAGAAGGGAATACTGAAAAACTGGGATTTGAAGGGCTAAGTAATGATCTAATGACCCAACTGGTAAAATTCAGTGGGAGGAGGAGGAGGAGGCTGCTGTGGTGTGGGGACAGCTTCAGCAAATGGAGCAGAGACACTGAGACTTGACTAAGACTGAAATATCTCCTCTTCCCTTGTTTTGGAAATGTTGGCCAAAAATAAGAGCTGCTCACCAAGGTTACACCTAGCCTCTTATCAACACCCTGGCTCTGCAAAGCCTCATAAATTTTAGAGCTGTAAACCCACTTTGTTTCTTTGCTCTCCAGAATAAAATGTGAGACCACAGGGAGGTTTTGCTGTCATCTGTATCCTGTTTACAAATTGTGTAGCTCTGGCTTTGCTCTGTCTATATTTGCTTTTCCCTTACCAAAAAAAAAAAAAAAAAAAAAAAAACCACAAACCCAAAAGCCCTTGATGCCTGACTAGGAATGAAAGAAAAAAAGCACAGTCACTGAAAATAAGCCTGAGGAAGTTTAACTGCCTGCAGCTACTCAGTTAAGAGAAGATGATGTAGGTGGGACTTGGAGGCCACAGGATAAGATCCATGGGAGTGCTCAGGAGCAGGAGGGAAGTGCTGCAGATGGAGGTCACAGATATAGCAAAGCCCCACACTGCTGGGGCTGCAAGTTTAGGAAGCAGGCTCTCAGTGTGTCCTTAAAAAGATGTAAAAAAATGACACCAAGTGAGGGCCTTTATATATCTGTGCAGTTTTTTCCTCCCATGTTGCAAACAAACATCTGAGAACACCTGCTGCAAGATGATCCATAAAGTGATTTAATTTTGTGTGTGTGACCTGTGAGGGGCACTTTGAGGGTCTGTGGATAACTATTGAGAGGAACCACAAAACAGAATGTAGGAAAACCAGACTTCATGTAAGAAACACTCAGGGGAGTCTGCAGTTCCAAACCAGGGCAAAACCAGTGCATTCATGGAAGTAATGTTTTTTGTTTTCTCAGCTATTTATTAAAAGACAATCCTCAGTTCCTCTTGATGGATGTGGGTTACCTTGAAAAGAAATTCATCCCACTCCCCTTTAAAAAACAATACTGCTGCAGGACAAAAAAAAATCCCAGATATAGTTTTAAACAGTTAATATGATATTCCTCAAGTATTATCTCTAGAAAATTTGAAATTAAATATATCTATTGGTACAACAAAGCAATTCTAAATTGCACAAAATCTCTGTCCATGACATTATCATTACATCTTAAATACATGATAAAATGAAATGATGAAAAAGTCATAAAAGCTTTAAGTCATGGATATTGCATGTGCAGTGTGGAATTATTATTATTGGTATTGGTATTATTGTTATAGCAAAAAAGCTGTAGCACTAGTATACTTTATCTAGGCAAAAAGCTGTTGTAGTTGCATTTTTTTACATAGAACATAATTTTCTTAAATATCTGAGAACAGTGTGATCTCACCTCTTAGAAATATTTTGAAGTTCTACTCTGGTGGGAGTCATTCCTTAGTGTCATACAAAAATCCTGTTTTGTGTGACAGTCAGCACAGATGGACAGATTCACAATTTATTTTAAAAAATAGATGTTTACTCTTGTGAATGTACTTACTCAAAGTTGGGACTTGCTAGAAAGAATCCTAACTACTCCTGTAATGGTTTTATTGACAGTGATTTGTGTTCTGATCCCTCCTCTGCTTCTGTCAAGTTGCTGCAGGCTTCCATGTACACGAGGTTATTTTTAGGCCCAGCAGGTTTTGGGGAGTTGTTTGGACAATGAAGAGAAACCCAATATCAGTAATCCTGAGATTTTCATAATGCTTTTGCAGCCAGAAGAGGGCTTGGGAGGTTCTGCCCCAGAAGTTTTGGGGTGATATTTTGGGTGGCACAAAGGCACTTCATGGGTTTTGCCCCTCTCCTTGGGCCCCCAGGGTACTCCCCTGATGGGGGAAGCCCTCCTGTGACAGTTCTGTGCCAGGATAGAGAGATGCACGGGACTTTTTGGGTCTTCAGCTTGTTGTTTATTGTTATCTTATCAACATTTCTGGCACACCATCTACATCAGACTTGGCACGCAGGAAAGCACCACAAAATGGCTGCAGATGTACTATGGCTACATCTGTACAGATGTACAGGTTGCTCCAAATCCTGTCTAATAAGTTTCAAGGTATTTTCAAATTGTTTCATTCAATTAACTCTTAAAATTTACTTTATTTCCACCTTTCTACCAATGATTCATCCCTTGTCTGTCCATGTAACCTCTGCACTGAGGCTTTCCTCAGCCAATCGTCCTGTGCCACCAGCACTGCAGAAAATGGAGTAAATGAAGAAGAAGAAACCTGAAACAAGGCCCAAAATCCTCCATCTTGCTTCCTATCTACTTCCATACTAAAAAACCCCAAAACCTACATTTCTCATCCTGTGACAATCTACACTATTCTCTATTATCTGTTTCACACTCTGGTAGGCTCTAGTCTATCCCAAACTCTTGGAATCCTTCTCCATGGGCAAAGGTTAAAGGCAGTGCTTCTGTGGGAGTCAGGACCCCTCAGAGCAGACAGAAATATTCCCTGTGCCCTGGGTTCCAACAGCACATGGCAGTGCTTATCTGGGAGTCTGTCAGAACCCAGGACATCCCTCTGGCTGCCCTGGAGGGCTCAATCCCCTGCCCAGGGGGCTCAGAGACCCTGGCACAGAGCCCAAGGCCCCTGTGCCTTTGATCTTGACCCATGGAAAAAATTACCGACCTTATATGAAGATTTGCAAGCCACAAAAGTTTAAGTAGAATGATAGTTATTCTGGGTGAAAAACAGATTTTTGAGGTTTTTAGAATGGGGGCTTGGGGTCCCAAGATGGAGGAATTTGGGTGGAAGTATTTTACAGAAAGAGTGGTCAGATACTGGAATCATTTACCCAGGGAGGTGGTAGAGTCACCATCCCTTGAAGAGTTCAAAAAAAGACTGGATGTGGCACTTGGTGCCATGATCTAGTTGAGGTGTTAGAACATGGGTTGGACTCGATGATCTTAAAGGTCTCTTCCAACCTAGAATTTCTGTGATTCTGTGTCTTTTCCTTTTTCCTTCTTCCTAGCCTCCATCTTCTGGATGATTTTGGCACTTTTAGAGTGGTTTAGAGTAGAAGCTCACTGTCTAACATAGGTGATAGGTATTGAGAATTTATGGTAAATAATGTATGTGACAGTATTCACAGGGCTCTGAGGATGAGGGAAGAGAAGAGGATCTGACACCATGTTTCAGAAGGCTTGATTTGTTATTTTATCATATATATTATATTAAAACTATACTAAAAGGATAGAAGAAAGGATTTCATCAGAAGGCTGGCTAAGAATAGAATAAGAAAGAATGAATAACAAAGGTTTGTGTCTTGGACAGAGAGTCTGAGCCAGCTGACTGTGATTGGCCATTAATTAGAAACAACCACATGAGACCAATCACAGATGCACCTGTTGCATTCCACAGCAGCAGATAATCAATGTTTACATTTTGTTCCTGAGGCCCCTCAGCTGCTCAGGAGGAAAAATCCTAAGGAAAGGATTTTTCATAAAAGATGTCTGTGACAAATGTACACGTAGTTTTTAGAATAAAAAGACAACACCACCTCTGAGGTGGGCAGTGTGCCTCAACCCAACCTGACAGACAGACCTTGGGGGGGTTGGAGAAAGAATGTTATAGATAAGAAACAATAAACAACCTTGAGAATGAGAACTGGAGAATTCTGACTCCTTCTTCAACTGCTGGGCTGGGAAAAGAGGCTTGTGTGTATCTCAGAGTGACTCCAAGAGGAGTCAGGACCCCTCAGAGCAGACAGAGGAACACTCCCCGTGCCCTGGGTTCCAACAGCTCCGATTCCCTCCCCGCAGGCGCTACCCCACGGTGGAGCTGCGCGCCGAGACCCTCAACGGCTCCGCGCGCGTCCCCATCCCCTCGGACAGCGCCTTCCTCGAGGCCCTGCTCCTGGAGCTGAAGCTGGAGGACGAGCACCTCTTTGTGGAGCACAGGGACACCTGCACCAGGATCAGCCGCTCGTGCGTGCACTCCGTGTCCACCGCCGCGGGCGAGCTCTGGCCCGTGCTGGCGTTCCGCAAGAGCGGCCTCATCTACGCCTGCGTGCCGCTGGTGGAGGGCGGCCTGGAGCCGCGGCCGGCCCTGCTCACCGTCAGAGGGCTCTCCCAGGGACTGGCCCTCCTGCTGGGCATCATGGACTACGTCTCCCCCAGCCGCAAGAACGAGGCCGAGCTGAGCAGCAAGGTCGGGCAGCTCCGGACTCTGCTGATCCAGGCCTGTCCCCTGGGCACCCCCCTGAACACCAACATCCGCGGCCTCAGCAGCTCCTTCGAGGACATCCAGGAGATGCCTGTGGACAAGGAGCAGCCAGCCTGGAGATCCAGCAGCTACAAGGGCAAACCCCAGGTCAATGTCTGCATCGCTGAGAAGGTCAAGTGTATGCAGTATGACCAGAGGGATGTGGTGGACACGTGGCAAGTTTATGGAGCTGTGAACTGCAAGGTGTGTTGCGTGGCTTTGCAAGGGTTCCCGAGGGTGAGAAAGATAGATGAGAATCTTGATTTGAATCCAGCCTTCATGATCAGAAGGCTGGATTTATTAATTTATGATATATAATACATTATGACTATACTAAAAGGAATAGAGAGAAAAGTTCAGAAGCTGCTAAGCTAAGAATAGAATAGGAATAGAATAAACGAGAGCTCTCTGTGAATCTGTCCCAGAGAGCTTGGTCCTGATTGGCCCTTAATTGTAAACATGGAACATGGGCCAATCATAGGTGCACCTGCTATATTCCACAGCAGCAGATAACAATTGTTTACATTCTTCTTCTGGGGCCTCAGCTTCCCAGAAGAGGAAAAATTCCAAAGAAAGGATTTTTATGAAAAAATGTCGGTGACAAAGGTGAGAGCGTTTGATGTGCAAAGTAGTTTTTGTGCAAAATAAATACTCATTTTGTGCAAAATAAATACTCATTTGTGATGATCTCTAAGGTACCTTCCAAACCAAACTGTTCTGGGATTCTACAATGAAAAGCACTGTCACATACAAACCATCCAGAATAATTATACAACCAGTTTCTTTTACCAGGTTCATTATCAACTGTTCTTATGTCATGAGACACCAGCTTTTGTGGGATCATTTACAACATTTGATGTAAAATGATGTATTGAGTTGAAAATTTTCCTGATTTTTGTTGTCTAAGTCACATTTAGGAGTTACTGGTACCTTTGACTGTATGGGGATAGAGTATAAGAAAATAAAGATAGTGTAGAAAGTAATCTTACCCCTAAGGAGTTGCAGCTGGGCCAATTATCAAAGATTAGGAACAGGTCAGGGATGTGGCTGACAGGTGGCAGGTTTATGGAGCTGTGAACTGCAAGGTGAGAGCGTTTGATGTGCAAAATAAATACTCATTTGATGTAAAATGACGTGTGGAGTTGAAAATTTTCCTGATTTTTGTTGTCTGAGTCACATTCAGGAGTTACTGATACCTTTGACTGTAGGGGGATAGAGTATAAGAAAATAAAGATAGTGTAGAAAGTAATCTTACCCCTAAGGAGTTGCAGCTGGGCCAATTATCAAAGATTAGGAACAGGCCTGACTTTAACAGGCCACAGCTGTAACCAATGAGAAGAACAGTGCTATAAAAGAGTGGGTTGGCTGGTTGAGAAGGGAACTCGAGTCAGTTGGCTGCTTTGTGAAGAAGAAAGAGTCATTGCTCTGAGACACTGCCCATGAGAAACATCAAGAGGGTATGAAACTTTTGTGATAAGGAGACAGCAGCATGGAACCCCTGCAATAAGATGACAACATTTGACTGCTTGGCCACACTGCCCTTACTTAAAGTAAACCACTGAAATGCCTGAATTAGACAAAATATATCCAGGCTGAGATGTCTAAATGCCTTCTACAAGTGTCTTTACTTGAGCATTTTTAATTATTTTTCCTGCCAAATGAAATTTTAATCTTTTGTCCTTCCTTATTCTACTACAACAATATTTTGATCCCTCAAAAGGTGGTGTTTCATGACATAAGAACAGTTTATAAAGGAAACTGGTTGTATAATTATTCTGGGTGGTTTGTATGTGACAATGGTTTTCATTGTAGAATCCCAGAATGGTTTGGGTTGGAAGGGACCTTAAAGATTCATCACATTCCAACTCCCTGCCATGGACAAGGGACACCTTCCACTAGACCAGGTTTCTCCAAACCCTGTCCAACCAGACCTTGGACACTTTCAGGCATGGGCTTCCCTGGGCATTGTTTAATATTAAAATATCTCATTGTTTAATATTGCAAGCTGGGGACTATTTACTCAATACGTCCATAATAGTTATTAAATATATTAAAATTTGTGACTATAATTTGTACTGCCATTCATTCTTTGCTCTGAATTGTGCTTAGGAAGCACACAATATCATCTTGGCACACTGTATTTGGAACTGCCAGTGTTTTCCAAGGAGAGAGACCTGCTAATCAAGTGGGAATTTAATTATTTGCATGCAGTGGGAATCTCATCTCCAAAGGAGGCCAACCTAAATGCTGCACTTCCAAAGGCTGGGTCATCTCCCACCTGCCATGCTGGTAGGGATTGTGTGAGTGAGCAGCTTCCTGAGGGACAGGAGCAGCTTCTCAGAGGGACAATTCCCAGGTCACTTTGCAGGGTGGGTGGATGGCCTTATGCAGAAAGAAAGCTCAGGTGTGATCGTGGCCTGCTGGGGATGAGACAAGGGACACTTTGCTGTGACAGAGCTGGCATGGAACCACAGAGGCCATCCAAACATGCTGGAATCCATTAAGTGGATGTTGTGAAAACAACCTAATTAATTAAATTGTCAGCAAATGTGTGAGACTGATGTCTTAGTACTGGTGGTTAGTACTAATGATCGAAGCCAGCTGAAAATTGGTGGGGATTTAATTTCTTTTTAATGCTGAAAATGTGGTTTGTTTTTGAACATCTCACTGTGACTCGATTCAGGTACTTTAGAATAATGTCTTGCCTCCTTTTGCCCAGTGTGACATCGAGGGAGCTGCACCAAACGTCACCCTGAGCCTGGCGCTGCCCAGCAACGCGCCCCCGCTGCAGGACATCGTGGTCCATCACTGCGTCACCTCCGTGGACCCTGCCATGCTCCTGTCCACCAGTGCTGAGCCCCTGCACGACTCTGTGTACAATGGACCCTACAAATTCCCTTTCATTCCTCCTTCAGACTCCTTTGACCTGTGTTACTACACTTCCCAGGTAACAGCACGTTCCCAGCTAGCATTGCTGTTAGTGTTCAAACAGAAATGAAAACACCTGTGTGGGCATCAAGCCCACATGGGCGTGCTGGAGTGAGTTGGAGTCCAGTATAGATAACAAAACATTATATAAAATGGGTTTTATGTAATATACTGCTTGGAAGGCGCTTAAGGACTTGAGGTGTCTGAGTCACGTTCAGGAGTTATTGATATCTTTGTCTGGCAATGCTGCTCTTACTTTAAATCAGCCACTTAAATGCTTGAATTAGGCAAATTCAATATCAGCCTGATATCTAGGCTGAAATGTCAAGTGCATGCCCCCCCGAGTCTCTGTTATCACAAGCAGCCTGCAGAGTTTAGCACAGTCACTAATTAATGTTTGGGGTCTTTTTTGAAGTACTTTATCAATGAACATAGTGTATAACTAATCTTGTGGTGATGGTGTTAATATATCTTGAGAATGAATATAGTTTTTTCCAGGTTCCTGTTCCACCAATTTTGGGATGTTACCAGCTTGTTGAAGAGGGATCACAGATAAAAATAACAGTTAATTTAAAGCTCCATGAAAGCATAAAGAATTCTTTTGAGTACTGTGAAGCTCGTATACCTTTCTTCAACAGGTAAGAATAAAGAAAACCTAAATAAATTTCTTCAATTTCTCTGTTATCTTCCCAAGATGAACTTGTTAGGAGTCAATATAACAGATTATGCTCCATCAAGGTTCTACCAGTGAACACCAACCTAGGTGGAATACAGAATTATGCCAGAATATTTGATGACATTCCCAACACTTAGTTTCTCATCTTGTTTCTCTGTGGTATCTTCTCACATGAAACACTGTCACAATCCCCCAGGTGGATTAAGCTGGAGATCACTTCCAGCTCAGGGTTACCTGTTCCTTAAGACTGCTAATCCTAGCTGCAGATCAGCTTATCAAAAATATAGTTATTTCAAATTAAAACGATAGTTTTCATCTAAGCCTCCCTGACAGCTGCCACGACCGTGCTGCCACCTAATTATCATGAAAATTCAAAGATGGGATGATACAAAGTTGCTGATGCTGATCATAGTGTTAGTAAAACACTATCAGTGAACTAAAACATCAACAGCTCCTTTATGATTACTGGGCTGAGAGCACAGTGATTTATTTCCTCCTGCTCTGTAATTTCTTCTCATAAATTAGCAGTGTGCTCAGATAGGTGTGATTGGTCTGTATGCTCATAAATACCATCTGTCAGCATTTCCTGGCTTTCTGTAACAAAACAGGCATTAACAAATGCTGAATGATGGTGACTGCAGTGGCTTTGTTTCTCCTCTCTCCCATGCAGGGGCCCCATTGCTCAGTCAGAGCACAAAGTCAGTTATGGCCAGCTGGATGTGTTCAGGGAGAAGAGCCTCCTGGTTTGGGTCATTGGTAAGGACCTCCCTTCTGTGACTGCCCTTCCAGCTCCTTCTCTGCAGCCTGGGCACAGCTGTGGGACATGTAATGGATGCTGTCTCTGCCTTTAGGACAGAAGTTCCCCAAATCTTTGGAGGTTTCCCTGACTGGAACTCTGTCTTTTGGCACCGCAGGCAAAGAGCACCCGACTGATTATGTGTGCACTGGGAACACTGCTTATGTCAAAGTAAGTAACAGGCTCTGGGAAAAGAGGCCTCAGTAGCCAATTCTTATTGTCTTCAATTGAAGATACATTGATTTAAAATCTCACATTCTCAGCATGGATTTTTGTTTTCCTGCCTAGAGGATTTGACATCCTGTCACTTTGGAGTACCCTTGCACACGCAGAGTGTGTGACACAGATTGCCAGATTTGCACAGCAAGGGTGACAATGTGCATCTGATTGTGTTTTCCCTCTCTTTTTGTAGCTGTATTTCAGGATCCCAGACTTTACACTTACTGGATGTTATGTAGACCAGCATTCTGTTCAAATCTTTGTTCCAGGGAAGCCCAAAATTACTGCATGTGAGTTGCTAAAATTGAATTGAAGTTATAAACTGACTGAAGTTATAAACTGAAGTTATCAGAGACTAAAATTACATAACTAAAGTTGGGCTTTTGTTCTCTGCTTTTGAGTTGGGGTTTTTTTTTTTGTGATGTTTAAAGCATTCCTGGAGTAGGGACAGGCCTCTCCCTTTGAAATGAGAGCTCTTACAAAGTCAGCCTCTCTGGGGCTCTCTGCCCTGTGCTGGTTCCTGTGCTCTCCATAATGGCAGAACTTTTTTGGAGGACACAGGAGTGATCCTCCCTAACCTGGCCCACCTTTGTCAGAGACATTTCAGGTGGGTTGGCAGTACCCAGGTACAGAACTCAGCTCCTGCGTGCAAGGTGACACTGCTGCTGTCAGTGTCACCACACCAGCACCTCTTGGTGGATGTGGCTCTACACAGAACGTGTGAAGCAGAGCCCAAATCTGCTTTTTGTTAACACATGAGCACTGCCAAGCCTGCACCAAAAATACCCTAAATGCCACACAGAAGGCACTCATTAAACCTGAGCAGCTCTGCCTAATGAAAGCACTTTTATTTGTAGCTGTCCCTCTCTGCTGCAACTTCTGCCAGTCATGGTGGCAGAACTCAGTAAAAGCCTTTTGAAAAGCATGGTCTAGACTGTTAATTTTGTGACAGGTCACACTCAGCCCTAAATTGTAACACAGAAAAAGCAGCATTTTCATGTTTTATATTGAGTGTGCAATTTATATTCATTGAACAAAATCCAAGCCATCCACCTGCTTTTGACTTAACCTCTGTTTGAATTTTAAGCTCATGACTGATACATTAGTAAAGGTAATTGAAGCTGAGACTTTAAATGTCTCATTATCAGAAACGATTTTCAAATAATAGTAAGAGTCTTACAGTTTAAAGAGGCCATTATACCTTTTCTGTAAACTGGTAAGGATGGATTAGTAGTCACTTAACTTGGATGAAGGAATGTCTGATTGTGAGGCACCCTGTAATGCTTATTTTTCTTGCCTGTTTTTTCCCTTTAGCCCGGGAATTGATTTCTTCTGATTACTACATCTGGAATTCCAAAGCACCAGCACCTATGGTATTCAAACCCTTACTTGACTAATGTACTTGGGAATAATTTTAATATTTAAACAAAGCACAGTGTTAATAAGATTTATGTCATGATACAGTAAAATAAATGTTCTTCAGCACTTTTGCTTTCCTTGTGTTCTTAAAAATTTCTGTTGGTGGAAAATGAGAGGTCACTTGTCTTAAAAACATGAGTTGGGTTTAAATGGTTGAGTTCTGGCTGACGGCCCAGAGAGGACAATTTGAAATGTACTTGCTGTGGTTGGTTTTACTTTCCCTTCTAACTTTAACTGGTGGTACAAAATATGTCCCTGGTGTTACAGGTACAGACATTGAGATTCCCAGTTAATTCACTGGTTTCCCATTGCAGGATGGGAAAGGTTTCAGCATCCTATTCCTGTCCTGAAGTCACAAGAATCTCATCAAACTCCAGACTCAGAGAACAGTTCAAAGCAGAAGTTGTGTTATTTTTACAAGATGTGTACAGAATACACACCAGGCAGTAATTCACAAGGGATGTCAGGAGGAGGAATATGGCATGAGCAGCACTTCTGAAAGTGGAGGCAATTTTAATGAAGGAATCTTTATTGCCTCTTCCAGCAGAAGTGGTGAGTTCCCTTGCACACATGCCTGTGATCTGCTTGCTCTGGAAGCAGAGGTGGGAACTGGGTTTTCCAGCTCACAAAACTGGTTTTGAGGAGGCAAAATCAGCTAAATTTGCTGGAGGTTCCAGAAACCTTCACTGAGCTGTTTTTCCTGGAAAAGTAGATGGAAAAAGGTCTCAATTTACAGATGCAAACCTCTGATTTTGAGATCTGCAGGAACACAGGACACGGACTTTAGGAAATGTGCAGATTCTGAAGGGCTGGTGAGGAGGTGCCACAACCTGGGGAGCAGCACAAAAGCAGAGGATGCTGATCCCTAACAGAGCTGCTCCTGCCCTGCCTCGTGTTCACTCTGCTCTGTGGGGTAATTCAGATCAGGGATTGTGCAAGGAGGGAATTTTAAGCTGTAATCTGAAAAATACTTTGATGGAACAATGTGATGGGTTGGTAAATGTTCTAGAGGGTGGAGATGCTGTTGAGCGTTGAAACTGCTGTGCAAACTTGGAGCTGTGCCCTGTTTCACACAGGTGATGTGTCTGTTTTGTTTAGCAGCAAAGTGAGTTTGTGATTTTGCCCGGGACCCTGCTGGAGTTGTCCACGCGCCTGGACACCACGGTGTGAATGGGGAGAGGAGCTCTCTCTGCTGGAAGGGTTTAGAGCCTGTTCTGGACACCAGGCCATGGGGTTTGCCTTCCACCTGCCCATGAGAAGGGTGGGAGCTCTGCTCTACACAGCAGCACTCTGCAGGAATGGCTTTTCTTACTCAAACAGCCCCCTGCAGATTCTGGGAAGCAATGGCACTGCCTAAATTAGTGGTTGTTTAGGAGACCCTTTACCCTTAATAAAAAGGGACTCTTCTAAATCCTGATCCTTTGTATTTCCCTCCTGCCCATGACTCTCTCATGCTTAGGGGAGTTGAGGAGCTCAGGAATGGAGTGCTCTGGCTTTGCTAAGCTAAAAATGCCATTTATTCTACAGAAGCTGTGAAAGGAAATAATGAACTGCTTTGCACACACTCAGTAGGGCAGGTTTGGAGGGAGGGAAAGGCAGGTGATGCAGTTTTTCACAAACTGCTCAGGGCTAGGAGGGAAACATCACCTGCCCCCACAACCTCACATCAGCCATCACCTGTTTTGATTTGTTATCAAGGTTTGCTCTGTAATTGCTGCAGTGCCCTGCTCAGGGACAGCTCAGGAGTGAGAAAAGTGGGGGAAGGAGCTCTGGCTGTAAGAGTGGAGAGATCTCTGTGCAGATGTGGGTGTGCAGCACAATGGGGAAGGCAGCAAAACACAGCAGGTTAAAGGCACACAGCTTCACCCAGCATTGTGCAACCCCTGTGGGACACCCACAACGGGGAGAAACCACAGGGGGAGCTTCTCCTGGCCCAAATGGATCTTCCCTAAATATTTATAAGGTAGGAAAGTAGTAAACTCAGCTTGGTAAACTCACTAAGTTAGGGGACACTGGGTAGAGATAACATGGGAAGAGTTCAAGGATTTACAAATTACTAAACCTTTCTGTGTTTCTCTGTTCCCTCTGTAGTTTCCCAGGTAATTTCACTGTTTCTTTATGTGCTTTGAGCATTTGTCTTGTTTCATAAAAGGAGAAAAGCCCTTCAAACCCTAAATCAGGAAGATCTGATGTGGAGCTCACACGAGCCTGAGGACTCCCAGGGCAGAACTGGTACCTCACAGAGGTTCTGCTGGGCTCTAAAGGCCATCTTTAATAAAATGAACAAGCTTTTAATACAACAGTTTCCTTAAAAATGTGTTAAAGGGAAAAAACAAAAAAACCAGAGTGCTGTTTCTTCTACCCGAGTCTTTGCTGCTTGAAGTGCTTCTATTTATGATTTTGTCACAGGCATAGATTATATGAGACCTTTGTGAAGGTAACTTTGCAAAAAGACTTTCCAAAAGAATTGGCCAAAGAGTTCTCCAGACTTTGCATTGTGTTTCAGAGGGCCAGAAGAAAACTAAGATGCAAAGAAGTGAAAACAATAAATGTGAAGACTTAAATAATGGGTTGTAAACCTGACATCCGCCCTCCAAAAAAAAACCTAAAATACTGGGTATAAATATCAAGGATTAAACATGGAACTCACTTCATTACTGAAATTAATTTGTTTCATTTCATTAAAATTTGGGAGTAATGTAAGAAACAGTGATTAAAATTAATTTAAAGCAAATACACTCTGTCAAAGCTTGTGAGGTGAGACTGAACATTAGTTGGCAATGAGAATTGATGGAACAGACCTCCAAGAAATTAACATAATTCAAAATCCATTTATAACACAGTAAAAATGGCTGAGGTTTCCAAATCCAGTTGTGGTGAGGAACCCTCACCAAACTTGTTTTATTTAACACTTGTGGAAGGTGTGGAGGGAAATGGGGAATTTGCACTGAGGTTCCCAGAGGCTGAGAAGCTGCAATTCCTGTTCCTCTCACCACAGAGGGGAATGAGTATCCTAAAAACAGTTCCATGTTGACAAATCTGTCACTGATCACTACTCAGTGATTTGATGGTTTTCCAATTTTCTGGAAGCCCCTTCCTCCCCCAGGGTATTTGGTGACAGCTCCAAGATGGTTTATGCAGTTCCTCAAGAACTTGGGGGTAAATCCTGTTCCTTGACATAATTTGAAAGCTGTCACTTTTTTTCATGCAATTCAGCCCTTCCCACCTCTGCATTTTTTGCTGTTTTTACCAGCATTAACTGCTGTGGCCATTTGTTACAGTAAACACTGAAACAACGAGGCATTAAACATTCCATGGCTGTCCCCAGTTTATCCATGCTGTCCCAGGAATTGGCCACACTGTGTCCTGTTTGCACAAGCCCTGCTGAGATTTCAGCCACAAGAGAGTTTGTGAGTCCATGTTTGTCCCTCACTACTTTTGCTGACTCCCTCACCACCACCTCCCTGTTCTCTCATCCTTAGGGGACAGACAAAATAAAAGGTTTTTATTTTTAACACCTTTTATTTCCCCACTTTTACAGTGGGGAAAACCAAGCCCACACAAAGCTGAATGCATCCTGAGAGCACCATGGTGGAAAATCTCTGCAGCCCTCAATCCCAAATGAGACATTAGATGAGAATTTTGTGCATCCCAGTTTGGGAAGTGCAAGTTTCCCTGGAAAAGCTGCTGTATGGCTGTCAGTGGGAATCCCACAGGGGCACCTTGGGATTGTTTCTAAATTACATTCCCATGCCTGAATTCCCCTCTTGCTACCAAAATCTTGCCACACAAACCCAATGCAGCAATTCAGGTGCAGGGAACAGAGATTTAACTCTGACTGTGGCTCCCCTGGACATCCTGGGGACCCCCAGCATGGGGATTGGTGCCGTTCACTGACCACCTAAAATTCCTCTTCCTTATTTCCCCTAAGATGCACCCATCTGCTGATTTTTGCAGGAATGAGGTGGTAACTCAATAAGGTGGTAATTCAATAAGGTAGTAATTCATTAAGGTGATAATTCCCCCTGCAGGTGAGCAGGACCTGAGAGAAAAAAAGGCTCTTTCCCCCCCTAACAATGGGGATTCTCTCTCTTGTGAGCAGGCTGGCATTAAAGCAGGGTCTCTCTCCACCCGCAGCCAGATCCAAAGGACTGTGGGGTCATTACTGCAGCCTTGCAGCAGGCAGGACACCCAGCCAGAATTCCCAAGAGGCTTTCCCAGGAAAGCAGCATCCCTGGAACTGCAGTGAGCAGCACGGCAGTGCCACCACTCCATCCCAAGTCAAGGGGGCCAGGGAGGAGCTGGAAAGGAGAGGATTGGGATGGCTCATTGCTCCCCCAGCCAAACCCCACTGTCCTCAAAGGGTCTGGAGGGCTCTCCCAAAATCTTCCCACTAAAGATGCACCTGTGCCCCAGGATGCCACACCCTCAACAAATCCAGCCAAGTATTCCAGGGACATCTCCACCCTCAGAGATGCTTTTTTTCCTAAGGACTCCTGACCCACAGTGCAGCTGAAAATCAGATGTTTTAAGGCACAGGCCTGCCCCCTTTTCTCCTTCTTGCCTTTATGAGGCCTGCAAGAAACCTGGGCGAGCTCTAGATAATTTTTTGTAGAGACACGTAACAGCAGAGAACTAAACCCAACCCATTTTCCCCCCAGAGATCAGCTGGTCACTTTTGATTTTCTCTAGAAACCTGTCTCTTCAGGACCTTTCTTTTTGCTTTTTCTTTATTTTTTTGAAGTCAGAGTCTGTTTCCCGTTTGGTAGGTGACCTGTTTAATGTTTTCCCTGTGTCTGGGAACTCCTTAGTGTAATTAGCGACCTTTGAACTCCACAACTAATCCTGAGCTATTTTGTATTCCTTACTCATCTTTAAGGCTGGACCTTTCTTTTCTTTTGAGTCTGCTGCCACAATTAAAGAAGAAACAGCTGCATTTCAAAGGGATTCCAATTCCAGAAGCTTAATCGTGATTGACATGTTCTTATTCTAAGCTATAAGAAACTCTAAGAGTCCTTTCTTGGGTTAAAACTTCAATCATTTTCTAAAAAATTATCTCAATATGGATTTTATTCATTTTCTTTGATAACCATTCTTTGTGATTTTTTTTAACTTGAAAGATGCTTTGAGTTTGTGATGAATATGAACTGCGCCCACCGAAAGAATGAATGGTGTCGGGCTCGGGCCGGGTGCAGAAGTGCCTAAATTCCATTTATTGTCAAAATCTGATTATGAAACCTGACGTCCTCCATGTAGCTTGACATCATTCCACATGCCCCAAAGGAAGGAGAGGTGGAAGCTCTTGCAAATGAACCCCAGGAAGGCTGGGGAGGGAGATGGCATAAAGCATTCTCTAGAAATAGACATATTTTTTAACAGCTTTTCCCAGTTTTTATAGCACAGATTAAGAAGCCTTCCAGTGTTGGAAGGGCCTCTCTTCACTCTTGGAGAAATGAATTCCCAATGAAAAGTCACTGCCGAAAACAGCTGCCTTAAAACAGGGATAATTCTTGAGGTTTAAAATTATTGCCACAACCCCACCACAAACCCTGAGCGAAGCTGTGGCACTTAAATCTCCTCCAAGGGCTGATCCTAGAAAATGATGGGAGCCTATTGGGTCCGGTTATTTAATTATCTCCCTCTCACTTACACTCAAATTCAGCATGACCTCAGAAAGATGGGCTTAGAAAGGAAAAAAAAAAAAGGCAAAAAGCCTGAAAATCTGTTTGTGTGTTTGCCCAGATCAACCTGATTTTTGGCACACAGATCCATGGGCATCACTGATGGTCTAAACCTGCCCAAAATCATCCCAAGGAGCCCCAGGAACGGCAGCAGGCGAGACCTGGTGTTCCTAAGACAAAGGTCAAATAAAAAAAAAGGATGTTAATAAACATCCCTCCATTTAAAGGGACTTTCTTCTTCTTCTTTTTTTTTTTTTACCCCTTTTTTTTTTTTAAGGATTACATCTTAAATTCCAACAAATCAGATTTAGGAGCTCCTGAAAGTGAAATTGATCCATCCCTCAGCCAAACTTTGCAATACTTTCCTGTTCTGACATCATTTAGATAGTTAGCTGCATTATCAGATTAAAAACCATTGTACAGGGCCGCTGAAAGGAAAAGGAGCCAAAAAGCTAAACACTGCCTGAATTCTGAACCTTTTAACCTGGCTGAAGTGCGGTGGGGTCCCTGTTATGCAAATACCTTCAATCCTCTGCTAAGTTCAGTGGAAATAATTTTCTTGAATGACAGGTTTATTCAGCAAGGATTCAGTTGGCGATTAATCCCCCTTTGATCTAAGGTATTTCACTTAACCAGCAGTTACCTCGTCCTGACAAAGTGCAACCGAGATTAGGGAGATCTCCCCACCAGCGGCCGGCCTGCCCGTTTATTCTCCCCACCGTTCAAAGGGAAGGGCCAGGAATGCAATCTATTCCCACTATTTGAAGATGGAAAGTGCTGTCTCCCGAGTTAGAAAGTCAATTGAATACCAAGTGGGGCTCGCTCCTGACCGAGCTCCCGACCCCAGATATTCCCATCCTCGGGATGTTTTTGTTCTGACCCCGCTCTCACACAGGTTTTCACTCTGCCAGAGCTGCCTGCTTATTATTTATTTTTAATGATAAATATACTTTCATTTATTGTTGTTATTATTATTTAGTTTATTATAGAATTATTCTTATTATTATATTTTATTTTTATTTTTATTATTACTATTTCTATTATTATTTCTATTTCTATTACTATTACTATTATTATTACTATAACTATTATTATTATTATTATTATTATTATTATTATTATTATTATTATTATTATTATTATTATTATTATTATTATTTAGATCAGAGCGCGGCACTGTGGAAAAGAACGTTGCTTCTGGGAAAAGAGGATAGTTTTCCCAATTTTGAGCTGGTTTTGAGCTATTTCCCAGTTTTGAGCTATTATTCTTTCATTTTTTTTGCTGAAAAAATCCCTTTTGCACTTCTCCAGCTAGTATAAAGACTTATTAATATTTAATAGACATTAGATAGATAGATAGATAGATAGATAGATAGATAGATAGATAGATAGATAGATAGATAGATAGATAGATATTACATGTATTATAAATGTATATACTTATGTGTATACATTTATGCATATACTTATGTGTATATATTTATACATAATACTACATGTATTAAATGTACACACATTTGTATATATAAATGTATATACTTATTTTTGAACTATTTCCCAATTTTGAACTATTATTTCTTCATTTTTTGCTAAAAAATCCCTTTTGCACTTTTCTGTTGAGTGTATAAATTTATTAACATATAATAGATATATAAAGGAATATTACATGTATTATAAATGTGTAATTTTGAGCTATTTTTGAACTATTTCCCAATTTTGAGCTATTATTTCTTCATTTTTTGCTAAAAAAAATCCCTTTTGCACTTCTCCAGCGAGTATATATATTTATTAATATATAATAGGTATAATGTATAAATTAATATTACATGTATTATAAATGTGCATATTTTGAGTTATTTTTGAACTATGTCCCTATTCTTGAACTATTATTTCTTAATTTTTTGCTAAAAAATTCCCTTTTGCACTTCTCTGTCGAGTATAACTATTTATCTGTGTATAATAGATATAATATATAAATTAATATTACATGTATTATAAATGCATATATTTTAAAATCTGATAATAGAGCTAAACACCCAAATTACATCACAACAAGAAAATTTAGCTGAGGGATGGATCAGTCTCACTTTCAGTAACTCCTAAATCTGATTTGCTGGAATTTAAGATGTAATTCTTAAAAACAACCAAATAAACTTCCTTTATAGCTGGAGGGCTGTTTATTAGCAACCCTTTTTTTATTTGACCTTTGTCTTAGGAGCACCAGGTCTTGCCTTCTGCCATTCCTGGGGCTCTTTGGGATCATTCTGGGACAGGTTTATATGGCTGGATACATATTTATACCTCCAGCAGGCGTGGTGTAAA
Organism: Melospiza melodia melodia; assembly: GCF_035770615.1. Classification (NCBI taxonomy): domain Eukaryota; kingdom Metazoa; phylum Chordata; class Aves; order Passeriformes; family Passerellidae; genus Melospiza; species Melospiza melodia. Next base: position 4,504,619 of record NC_086199.1, read on the forward strand.
ATTTTAGTGCCAAAACCTATTAATGAAGGAAAACACATCACTAGAAATGACAGAATCCTCCCCTAAAATAAAAAAAAAATTCATGCAACTGCTCCATGGCTGCCTGACATCCGAAAAAAGCATTTTTTACTCTGCTTATTCAATCACTGATGCGTTTTCCCTTTTTTTGCTGAATTATGACATCATTTTGGAGCAGCATCAGCTCCAGAAATGCTGCAGCAACCACGGGAGCACGGTCCTGATCTGGGGCTTAGCTGGGCCAGCCCGTGAGAAGCTGATTACAGGATTGGGCACAAAGCTGCATTTCCCCATCCCAGGGGAAACAAAATCATTTGTGGGATTCTCCCCGTGGTGAAAGTGGCTAGTGCCAGGATTTCCACTCGGAATTTGATGATTTTAGGGGGGTGTTTGTATGTAAATAGGGCTGAGAGAGGGGAGGGAAATTATTTTATTCCCTCACTTTTAGGACTTTACCATCCTGAGATATCAGGCAGCTGCTTAAACAAATTCCTTGTCTGCAGAATCTGTTAACATCAACCTCCTAAAGAATAGCTGTGCTTGTAAGTCCTTGCAGAATTGGGGCTGTAATTGGGAATTTCTCCACTCCACATGTAAACCATCCTTCATCTGTGTTGTCATTTTTTTCACTCCCTTGTGTGAAATAATTGGAATTATTAAATTGCTGCTCTGCAGGGTGAGCTCTGCCGCACGAACCTGCCCTGGCGTCCCCCCATTCCAGCTGCATCCCCTCCTCATTTATTCCCATTTTATAGAATCCTGGAGTGGTTTGGGTTGGAAGAAACCTTAAGGATCACCCAGTTCCAACCCCTCTGCAAGCCACGGGCAGGGAAATTTAAACTTCCAAAAAAAAAATGAGAATTTCCTGGTGGGATTCCACAGCCTCGAAATTCCCCCCCCCCCAAGGCTCATTGAAGGCCCCCATCACACTCGATCAGGTCAATAATACACAAACTAAGAAGGATTTGCACTCGAGACAGTAACAGCTTCTCAAGAGCCATTACACTGTAGTGGCTTTAAGAAAGAAATCCCTTTTAAGAAATGCCAGGCTCTGGAGTAACGTGATAGTCCGTAAGGCTTTAGGGTCTTTCTAGCAAATATAATGTTACACGTGCTTGCCAAGGGGAGTTCACCCACTGACAAGTCAGGGAAAAATAAGATGGGGGGGGGTTTTAAAATATTTTATGTATTTGTTTTATTGACCATGTGAACTCTGCAATGAGAAATTTATATTTGAAAATAAGCCCAAATTGTTGTCTGCATAATAAATACAGAGGGACTGCAAGCAGTCAAAGCAAAGAGCCACAAACCCCATGCTGGTCTCTGTAGTGCCTCATCAGTGACAGATAATTGATTGGTTTAGCTAAATCAAACTATTTGGAAAATAATTGTAGTCAATTTGACTTACATTAAATTATTTAGAAAATCGGGTTGTATCTGTATGAGATTCAGAAAATGTTTGCTCCTGTTTTGAGCAAAAAGAAAAGTGGGGAGGAGGTGTTGCTGCTTTGTGATATTTGTGTGAGTCTATGCTCATGTCTATACAATAAATACATATATATGTACATAAATAAGATGGGAAATATGGCAAAACTGAATGGTATTTATCATTTTTGTTGGCCGTTTTTCCCAATTTGAGCACTTAAAAAATCTTCTTCATATAAATAATATAGGATGATATTCTACGCTGATTACATTAAAAACTATTTGCTGATTATTTATAGTAATCTGATGGTTAATTGCTGAATAAACAGGGTTTTGTTCAAAACCAGGAGGCATCCCCAACACCTCTGAAACATGAATAATTTCTATTTTTCAGCCCTCAGCAATATTTCTAGAGGAGAAACACCTCAAACCACCTCTCAGAGCCCTGCTTTAAATGCAGCGTGCAGTAGGTCAACCTCCCAATTTCAACAGAGGGCAGGGACATTTTATTACAACAGATGGATATTTTCAGGGATATTTTAATAACGGCAGAACTTCCCTGGCTGCCGCTCTTTCCAGGGGAAGGCTGATGCTCTCCAAAGGCCGTTCCTGCCCCCCTGTGGTGGCTCAAACCAGAGCTGCAGCCCCAAGCCAGCGCCAAGGGATGGAGCTGGCTCTGACATCTATTTCTGTGTGCTCTGGGTTGCTTGAGGGTCTCTGGGACACTTGATTTTGGAGGGAAGGACATTTTACAAATGTCATTTCACAAAAGTCATTTTACAAATGTCATTTTACAAATGTCATTTTACGTTTTACAGAGTGACAGGATAAGAGGGGGTGGATTTAAACTAACAGAGGGAAGGTTAGATGGGATATGGGGAAGGAATTCTTCCTTTTGAGGATGGCGAGGCCCTGGCACAGCTTATCCAGAGAAGCTGTGGCTGCCCCATCCCTGGAATCCACCAGTTTGGACAGGGCTTGGAGCAGCCTGGGATAGTGGAAGGTGTCCCTGCCATGGCAGGGGTGGAACTGGATGAGTTTTAATGTCCCTTTCTAGGATTCTGTGCTTCACTAATTGCACTGATTCACACTGCAGCCTTCCTGGTGTGAGCACTGCAAACATCTTCACTCTGCTCTTTGAACCACCCTCATCCTCACCCGTTTTTATTTTATTCTGATGTGTATTCCTCACCCAGGCAGACATTTCCTCAGAGTTTGGCTTCATTTTGGGGACAGGAGAAGGTTGGGAATGATTTTGTTATCACAGCTTGGCCTTTGCAAGCATTTATGGTGATTCTCAGCCTCCTGCCACAGCAGCTCCAGCCCCATCCCAGGCCATGGCAGCTCCCTGGGATGGCCCAGGTGAGCAGAGGTGCCTCACTCTGGGAAAACCACAACAATCTGAACAAAGCTCAGAAGTAGACTCGGGATTACATTCACAAATATCTGCAGAATCACTTTGATACTGGCAGGGCTTCTCCAAGGTTTCTTCCCATTTTCAGAAGAATTTCAAGACTCGGGAGTGCAATATTGTGCACCTTTCACTCCTAAACCTCACTAAAAATGCAGTAGCGATCATGAACTGATTTTTGCATCCATTTTTCTACTTCCTGGCAGAAAAGGTGTGGCGACCTTTACCCCTGAGCTTTAGTGAGTGCCAGGAGAATCATTGCCAGGCTGGTTGCATTTATTGACACCAGAGGGTGAGCTGGGATTGCAGACTGGCCAATTAGGAGAAATAACACTTTGCACTGCTAAAACAGACACATCTGGCTTGGAGCCACAGAGGGAGCAGGCAGAACGAAGGGAACATCGGCCCATTGCTACAAAACCACTGCTCTCCTGTGGGATTCCCATTCTCTGAACCTGAGAGAAGCAGTGAGAGAAGCCGAGAAAAGAGCGATCAAAACAATTCTTATCTCATTTGCTGCTCCTGCGTTTGTGCCAAAGTAGAATGCAATGCGGAGATTGTTTGTTGTGCCAAAGTCAAATGCAATGTGGAGATTGTTTACCCAAAGTGGTGTTTTTTTTACCCAAAGTCATGGTGTTTTGTTTCCTTGCCCTATCAGGGCTAAGCACGTGTCCAGACTGTTGGTCAGCAGACAGTCACGAGACTCTGGGCAGTGGAGTTGAGTTGGGTGCTTGTGCAGATTCAGTTTAGATTCAGTGTAATATATTCTAGAATAATGCAGTATAATAAAGTAATTAATTAGCCTTCTGATATCCCTGGAGACAGATCCATCACTTTCTCCCCATCACCCTGCTTTTCCTCTCCCAATCCCTGCTCCAACACACCCACCCTGCTCCTCAGCCTCCTCTGTGCTTGCCCAGGGATCTGGCTGGAGAAGGAATGATGCTAGATGAAGGGAGCTGCATTGTCTGAGCAGTCTGAGAGCAGAGCTGGGGGCTATTGCCACGGGAATAAATCACCTCCAGACATTTCTTCACCTCCTCACCAGGTGCCCGTATCCGTTTCTGCGGCCGGCGGGAGCCGCTTTTCCGACATGAAACCGTAGCTCCAACAGCCAGCGCCTGGTGGCACTTCCAATTCAATTAACTTACTCACTGGAACTCCCAGAGAAACTGAATATGACCAGAACAAGAGGGGAAGCTGGGCCAAATTAATAGGATGAGATCCTTTTACAGCCCCGGCCAGCAATCCTGAGCAGCAGCCCTGAAAAGCAAATTGGAACAAGCAAATTGCTGTTGAAAAATTCTTTCAGCACTCGGCTGTTGCTACTCAGCCGGTCACTGCTGGGAGTCAAAGGTTGAAAAATCCTGGGATGGTGCTGACAATGGAGGCATTCTCATGACAAACATTTACATTTTATTTATTGGAGTGTTGGAGGTAGATTAGTCTCATCTTCGGCCGCTCGGGATGGGCTGCGCCGTTTGGAGAGGAGAGCAATGGGAACAAGCATTTTATTGTGGGGGGAAAAAACAATAAAATCATATTTCCTGCTCCCAGCCTAAGGAAAGGGTAGTCAGATTTTGAAGATTACCCTCAGGAGAAAGCTTTTGTCCCCAAGGACTCCTTTTAAGGAAAAAAAGCACATGATGGGGGATTTTTTCTGATTCCAAATTAAGTTCTCTTCAAAAATAATGTCACTTTATGTATATGTCTGACTTTCCATGTGCTTCATGCAAAAGTCCTGCTGCTTTCCCTCATGGAGACCAGGGCACAGAGCAAATAATTTACTCAAAAAAGTGTCTAATCAATGCTTTGTACAGATGCAAACTTGTGTGTGGCCATTGTTTAATTGTGTGTGGTGGTGTAGCCCCATATTCATGGGAAATTCATTAGTTTGTAAAAAGAATAATTCCAAGCTCACAGCTGCAATTTCACTGAAACTTTTTGACTTTAAGCGAGCTGTGGAGAGGGAGTGAAATCTCTGCTGGGGGAATGGACACAAGCAGGAAATCATAAGCACATCATGAGACATCCTTCTTCTGAATTATGCCCCAGACTTCATTTTATAGATAATAAAGAACCAATACACCTGTAGGATAAAATGCTGGGGGAAAGAAAAGGGAAAACGCCCAGCTGGGAGCCAGGTGAATGGTTTGAACTGGAAGAACAATCACAATGACCAAGTTCCTCACGGGGCAGTGCTGGTCCCATGGAGGCTCCGTGGGATGTCCCAGTGGGTGCAGCATCTCCAGGGCTCTGCCCCAAAAACCCTGGGACAGCTGCTACAAGGGGACAATCCCCTTTGGCACCCTCCTTCTCAGCACACAGCAGAGAGCAGGGCTGCTCTTGATGCTTTCTGCACCTCAAGTCCAGCTCTATCCTTGCCAATTATTTGGGAAAGCTAAACCCCAAATCCTTTCGCTCTCTCCTGCTGCTCCTGCCTGCTGGCCCACAAACAAGAGCTGAGGGAATGCTTGTTCACAGACAGAATTTGTCTCTTTTTCTGTGGTTTCCTTCTCTTTCTGTGGTTTCCTTCTCTTCTGTGGAAGGACAGACCAGAGAGACCATCAGCAAGGGGGGTGTTGGTTCCAGGGGCAGGATTTGTGTGCTGGCTGCTCTTGGCCACCTCTCTCTAGAAAGGCAAGATGATGATCACTCCTCTTTTGGGGTGATCTTTTGGGGGTGATCTTTTGGAAGTGATCTTTTGGGGGTGATCTTTTGGGGTTGATCTTTTGGGGGTGATCTTTTGCCTGTAGATCCCCCACTGGAGCATTCCATGGGCCACAAAATCTCTCCTGCCCATCTTTCCTGCTCCGCACTCCAGAAGCAGCAGGAGAATGAATCCCAAGGCAATGCAGCAAGGTGAGCCCTGCAGCAGACACTGGATGTTCACTCTGGCTCTTCCCAGGAAGCAAAGAATGAGCCATAACAACTCCAGACCATTCTGGGGGGTTGCTGCCACACTCAGCCAGCCCTTGGATGATGAGCAAGGTCCATTTGATCTCCAAAGCTGCCCCAGCTTGAGTTGCAACGAGGCCACTCTGGCCAGCAAAGCTTCTGCTGCAAGACTCACCTGCCTACAAGGAGATTTTGCTTTGTTCTCCTTCTGAAAGCCCAGAACTTCCATAAAACACCCTTTGTGTCATTTTCCTCCCACGTTTCGTCTCCCCCATCTTTGCTTTGTGTCTGGCACAGCGCTTCCATCAAATTCCACAAAAGCCCTACCTTAAACAATTTGCTCAAGAAAAAATCAACTCCCGTCCCTGCCCAGCTAGATTGGATTCTGCAGGAAAACTTGGAATATCATCATACACTAAGAAAGGATGGAGAGGAAAGGTGTACCCTGGTTTTCTTTTATCCATGACCGTGTATCCATGTATGGAACAAAATGAGCTCACTGGAGAGGGACTCTAGCCAGGAACTGTAGGGGTAGGACAAGGATAAATGGGATAAGAATGAAAGAGGGGAAATTCAGGTCAGATATACAGAATAAATTTTTTCCTGTGAGGGTGGTGAGGCCCTGGCACAGGCTGCCCACAGAAGCTGTGGCTGCCCCATCCCTGAAAGTGTTCCAGACCAGGCTGGACAGGGCTTGCAGCAACCTGGGATGGTGGAAGGTGTCCCTGCCCAAACCATTCTGTGTTTCTGTACTGTTCAATTCTCTAGGTGGGCGTTCCAGGTTGCAATGCAAGATGTTTTCCATTACCACCTGTATGGCAGATCACCTTTGTCAAGTGAGCAGTTTGCTTTATCTCTCTCTTTGAGTGACCACAATCACTCCTCCCTGGGGGGGGGACATTGCTGATAACAGCTATTGAATGTCACTGCATGGCTGATAAGAACTACAGCATCCCATTGGGAGATGTGAGCCCAGAGGGAGGAGCCAAACATTCCTACACAGATATAATCTGGAGATTCTGGAACACCAGCACAGCTTCTGCACTGGATTCCCCAGAGGAACAGCAGCTGCCTCTTCTCCCACTGGATCTTCAGAGGAAGAATCCATCCTTCTCTACAGGATCCCTGCTCCAGCAGAACCACCCCTGACACTGCAGGAGGGCTGAGCCACAATTCCAATGGGACTGCTGCCAACACCCTGACCCACAGGGTATCAGGTTGGGTTCTGACTCTTTCAGTGTTGTTCTAGTGCACTGCATTGTTTATTTTATCCTTTTTTTTTCTTTTCTATTAAAGAACTGTTATTTCCTGCTCCCATATTTTTGCCTGAGAGCCCCTTAATTTCAAATTTATAGCAATCCAGAGGGGTGGGGAGGGTTTGCATTCTCCATTTCAGGGGAGGCTCCTGCCTTCCTCAGCAGACTCCTGTCTTTCCAAACCTAGACAGTGGGATTTGCAATAAATCTCCCTTTATCCCCAGAGAGGGGCTGTAGGATTCCTTTACATACCCTTGTGAACCTAAAGCAGCCCAGCACTGTGAGTAGCTGGACTCCTGACACCTGATCCACAGAGCAAGGCCACTGCATTAAACACTTTGCACCTTTTTAATTCCAGCGGCCTTATTTCTAGCATTCAATATTTTCTCTCATTTTTGACTCAACTTATTTTTAGCTATTTTTTTCCTTCCACTGTCAAATGTATTGAAGCTGACATAATTATCGCTCTGCCTCCCCCAAAGGCATGTATTTACCTACTTGTTAAAAGGCTTTTTCCATGCTGCCATGCTGTTGCTGTGACAAGATGACTTTGAAGGCACAGTAGGTAAAATAATATTGTATATTGCACAGCAACCCCAACAACAAAATGTTAATTTAACCAATAAAGTAACCACATGGTAATTATAATAATCACTGTTCCTTATCTCTTAACAGGGCTAAAAGTGGAATTCAGATTTGCCATGTAGTGCGTGTCAGCTCAGAAATTACTACACAAATCACTCAGAGCAGGGAAGTTTGTAGCCCCACCACCTCTAACTCATGGAAAAGATTCTCTGGAGAGTTCAACGTGGTCTCAGGGCCATCATCTTCCTCCCCTCTGCCCCAGCACCACTCTGGCAACAAATCACCCAGGGGCTGTGCAGGGACACCCTCTCTGAGCAGGTAATTAGGATTTAGCCATCATCCCTTTGTGCTTCCAAACCTCTCTGCTGCCTTTGAGACTCCCATCCTGCTTCTCATTGCCAATGTCACACAAATAAATGGATGCCAAGTTCTCTTTGAGACTCAGGAAACGAGTTACCAAAAATAAAATAAATCTGTGGCAGTGATGGGCACCTCAGAAGGCAGAGAGCTCACAGAGGGAAAAAAGGCAAGGACAGGGATGGAGAGCCTTTTTGTGCTTGTAGGCATGGCAAAAAAACTGCTTTTTGCCCTTTTGCTGAGCAGCAAGTTAGGAAAAGTGTGCAGTGCAGCTGAGGGAGGGTGATCCAAAGATGTACAAGGAAATTAGTAGGGCTTAGCCCATGGCTGCTCCCCAAAATGGCAAAGCAGGAGCATCTCAGGCTGAGTACTCAGCCCTGGAGAGGAAGGGGCTGCAGCTGCACATCCCAGTGCCTGGGGGGCACTGAAGGGACCCCAGCCTGTGCCCACAGGGATTCCCCAAGGATGCAGAACTGCTTGGGAACCATGCCCAGTTCAAGCACAAGGGGCTCCTCCTTCTGCCTTTACAACCCCTTCCATGGCAGAGATGGGATGATCCAGCTGGGATAACCCTCCCAGCTTAAAAACCTCTGCTGGGAATGTGCCACACACCCTCCTGGGATGTGGGGCACTGTCACAGACATCTTTTTATGAAAAATCTCCTCCTTAGGATTTTTCCTCCTGAGAAGCTGAGAGGCCTCAGGAACAAAATGTAAACATTGATTATCTGCTGCTGTGGAATGCAACAGGTGCATCTGGGATTGGTCTCATGTGGTTGTTTCTAATTAATGGCCAATCACAGTCAGCTGGCTCAGACTCTCTGTCTGAGCCACAAACCTTTGTTATCATTCCTTCTTTTTCTATTCTTAGCCAGCCTTCTGATGAAATGCTTTCTTCTATTCTTTTAGTACAGTTTTAATGTAATATATATCATCAAATAATAAATCAAACCTTCTGTAACATGGAGTCAGATCCTCGTCTCTTCCCTCATCCTCAGACCCCTCTGAACACCATCACAGGGCACAGAGTCCTGCACAGATGGAACAGGGGCAGCTGCAGACAGCAAACCCCACAACCCCATAACAACACCATGGGTTAATTCCTGCTCCTGCTGCAGGATGTGGCTCCCAGACCAAAGCTGCCTGGCCAGGAGGCCCTGGTAAAGCAAGGTTGTTGCTCCCCTGAGGGAAGGATCTGTAAGTGATCCCAAGAAGGTCCTGACATCCCCTCCAGAGGAGCTTTTTGAGGATAATTCTGTTACAGCCCGAGAAGCGTTGAGATTCTCCAACACCACCAGTCTGTGTGAGGTCCCAAAACAGATTTTTCCCTTCTCACATTTTACGGGGCGTGGAAATAAAGCCAATTCCCATCCCAGGCCAAATCCCCCAGCCAGATGCCAATCTGGCTCCTGACTGTGATCCTCAAGCTGATATTAACGTGACACTGAGGCAACAGCAGAAGTGAGGAGTTTGAAGAGCAGGCCTGGCTCCTTGCTAGTGTGGGTTTGGAATTTTAGTCCAGAACTTTTGGTCTGAGAATTGATCTGTGGCTTTGCAACACGCCTCAGGAGCCACCATTAAACATCAGAATATCCAATGCTTGCTCTGGGCAGATTTTAAAGATATCAGTCTTTCTCTTCCCTTAAAAAGTCCTGGAAACAGCAATATTTCAGGAGAGCTTGGTAAATACTGCACTGACCAAAGCACCCCAGGAGAAATGCAGCAGCTCTTGGCATGGCCGCTGGGTGTTCTCAGCCAGGGCTCAGGTTTTCATTTTGCCAATATCAATCCAGCAAGATATCCCTTATATTTCCCATTTCTACTCCCAATGTGGATCTTTCTCCCTTTTTTTCTGCTCTGGGGCTATGGCAGGGGCTGGACAGCAGAGAATTCCCCATCCTTTCCTAATGAGGAAATGCAGCAGTAACTCTTTCCTCTGTGTTAAATAGAGGGGGTTTAAGCCATCCCCACACGGCTTCTCCTGTCCCCAGCACTCCCAAGAGCATTTTAACACCAAATCCACATCACCTGTGGCACTTCCCAGGCCTCAGAGGTGACAAACCTTCATTGTCACCTGCAAATGCCACTTTGTGCATTCTGATGACCAACGGTGAGAAAATGCACCCGTGCCTCTTTTTAATTTTCTCATCAGATTAGAGGCATGCACGTGGCAGGGGTTAATTGCCAGCAACTTTAATTGTTACCCTATGACTCCTGCTTCCCCTGTGTGTTAGTGGCACACAGTCAGGGCTAATAGTGAGAAAATTTGACTGCAGCTCCACCACTCTCTCTTCATTAGGCTAATGGAACATTTTCCTCTCATTTTCTCCCCGGGGTAGCTGTAGGAGTGCTACCTTATAATTGTTGCTCTTACTGTAATTGGCAGTAGTAGGAGGATGTATAATCTCATTGTCTTTCCTGTGCAGTGCTGGATTTATTTATGACCTATTGACAATTCCCAGCCAGCAGCAGAGGCACAGTGAGGGCTGCATTAGCCTTTCCCCCCCAGCAAAGGGGAGACTGCACAAAGGCTGTGATTAACCACAAAAATCAGGAGCCCGAGATGTCCCACAGGACCAAATGTTAACATCAGGAGTGGCAAACAAAGGCACTGCTGACCCTGAAGGGATGTTGGCATCCAATTGCCAGGATTCACAACAACATTTGTGGGTTCTCATGGCCCGCTCTCATCTCACAAAGGGTTAAATTCCTCTTCAGAGCTGCTTCAGCACATTGACACCAAAAGTGTTTTCCACACTGCCTTCCACCATAGCTGGGTGAGAAAATGAGGCTCCTCAAAGCCTGCGGGTGAGGGGGGACATTCCAGCCCCACTCAGCAAAGAACGTAAACTTGGGCTTAATTTTCAAGGTCTTGCTTTGGGGTTTTGCTTCACAGGGCCCTAAACTGGTTTGGCAATGGTTTGGATGGCCTCACTTCTCCAGGATGTAACAGTTTGTGCCATCACTGAACATAATCACAGAGTCCCAGGATGGTTTGGGTTGGGAGGGACCTTAAAGCTCATCCAGTTCCAGCCCCTTCCACACCTTCCATGGGCCAGGCTGCTCCAAGCCCTGTCCAACCTGGCTTTGAAAAAAACCTGATCCTTCCTCCCAAACATGACTCTTGGATCCAGAAGCAGCTTGTAGGTCGCAGCTGCTGTTGCCAGGTGGATGGAAAAGGACAGTTTTTCCATGGATGACACCCTGCAAGCAGCTATTTCAATCGCAGGCTGGCAGAGACCTCATCTATGTCTCCATGTCTTCTCTACCCAGAAGTTGCTGCTCCTTTTGGCTGCTGCTCCAGAGGAAAGCTCTTTGCATTTAGTCACAGACCAGAATTTTCACACAGCAGCTGCCACAGATCTTTAGCAAGTTGGGGTCAGGGCAAGCCATGAAGCTCTCCAGGCTGGAGGAACCGTGAGCAGGCATTTATCCAGTGTTGCCAACAGAGCCAGGATCAGGCCCTGAGACCCTGAAAACCCTGGGTTATCCTGCTGCTCCTCAGGTGGAGAAAATAATGAGAGGTAGGTCAGGATCAGAGCTGGGATGGAGCTCATGCAGAATGATCCCATCAGGTTTTTCCAGGGGCTGAAATGATGCTCTTTCTTCCACCTCTCATCCTCAAGGCTGAATCATCAAAGCAATGCTTGGAAAATCCCTGTGTCTCCAAAACAGGGAGAACATGAAAAGCAAATCTCTGTCCTCCACATGTGACCGTGTTCACAGGGGTCTGAGGATGAGGAAAGAGATGAGGATCTGACTCCATGTTTCAGAAGGCTGATTTATTATTTTATGATATATATTACATTAAAACTATACTAAAAAGAATAGAAGAAAGGATTTCATCAGAAGGCTAGCTAAGAATAGAATAGCAAAGAATGATAACAAAAGTTTGTGGCTGGGGCTCTCTGTCTGAGCCAGCTGGGCTGTGATTGGTCATTAATTAAAAACAACCACATGAGACCAATCACAGATGCACCTGTTGCATTCCACAACAATTTTACTTTTTGTTCCTGAGGCTTCTCAACTTCTCAGGAAGAAAAAACCCTAAGGAAAGGATTTTCCATAAAAAGATGGCTGTGATACTCCACACTGTTAGCTTTATTTATTTATTTTTCCATCTTCTGTCTGTTAAAAAAAAAAAAAAAGTAAAAAGAGAACAAATAAACAAATAAATTAATAATAAAGAGGGAAGCAAAGATAAAAATACTGACCCAAATCCACTAGCAAAGCAGAAAAAACAAAAGAAAGAGGGAGGGCACCACAAGATGCATCCTGGTTGTGTGCTCATGCTCACAACAAGGCTCCTGCTCATCTCCCTGAGATGGTGTTCACAGGGGTCCCAGGATGAGGGAAGAGATGAGGATCTGACTCCATGTTTCAGAAGGCTTGATTTATTATTTTATGATATATATTATATTAAAGCTATACCAAAACAATAGAAGAAAGGATTTCATCAGAAGGTTGGCTAAGAATAGAAAAGGAAGGAATGATAACAAAGGTTTGTGACGGACTGAGACAGTCTGGACAGCTGGACTGTGATTAGCCATTAATTAGAAACAACCACATGAGACCAATCACAGATGCACCTGTTGCATTCCACAGCAGCAGATAATCAATGTTTACATTTTGTTCCTGAGGCCTTCTCATCTTCTCAGGAGGAAAAATCCTAAGGAAAGGATTTTTCATAAAACATGTCTGTGACACCTCCCTGCTGCTCAGCCAGGTCTGTCTGTGCTCCCACCTCTTCCCAGCCCAGGAAAGGCAGGTTTAGGGCTGGTTTAGGGCATTCCACAGCAGGCAGGATTTTCCCTCACAAAGGAATTTGCCAGCTAGGCCCCAGAACGCGACCCAGGTAATGAGCTTTGTCATTTGCCATGTCTCGTGCAGGAGCTATTTTGGGAGCCAAACCAGCTTTTGTGCTCTGCTGAAAGGCTTTGAACTCGGAGGGGCTGTCTCAGGGATGCCTCTGACAGTGACAGCCATAACATCCGCCCTGACACATCCAGCACAGTTGGTGGGGGAAGCTTTCCCAGGAAAACCTGGGATTTTCCAAGCTTTCCCAGGAAAAGCTGGGATTTTCCAAGGGAACATCAGTCTTTGGGTAGGAGGGGAGAGCCAGGCTCTCCAGGGAGGTGCTCAGACGGAGCTCAAGGAAGGTTTGGGCAATGCTCTCAGGCACAGGGTGGGATTCTTGGCGCTGTGCAGGGCCAGGAGTTGGACCTGATGCTCCTTATGGGTCCCTCCCAGTCCAGGATATTCTGTGATTCTCTGACCCTGCCCATCCAGAGGCAGAGATGCTGGAGATGGGGCTGCCCATGCTCAGCTGCACTGGTGGGAAACCCAAGCATGAAGATGCTCTGCAGGAGCAAGAGCCTGGATTCTCCCATGGGAACAGCACCCTGGGAGGCCCCATGGTGGCCCTGGGAAAACAAAATGTTCCAAGAGAAACATTCATGGTTTATCCATAGGAGATGGACACAAACACCCTCTTGAGTCCTGCATATCCCAACATGTGGAACAACATGACACAATTTTGGAATCCCACCACTGATCCCACTCCTTGCTCTTTGTGCATGTCCAGGCCCTGAAGCTTGTCCTTCCCAGCCCTGTAATGCAGTGTTGAAGATTGCAATGCAAGGTGTTTTCCATTACCATCTGTATGGCAGGTTACCTCTGTCAAGTGGGCAGTTTGCCTTATCTCTCTCTCTTTGAGTGACCACATTCACACCTCCCTGGGAAGGGGACATTGCTGATAACAGCTACTGAATGTCACTGCATGGCTGATAAGAACTACAGCATCCCATTGGGAGATGTGAGCCCAGAGGGAGGAGCCAAGCATTCCTACCTGGATATAATCTGGAGATTCTGGAACACCAGCACGGCTTCTGCACTGGATTGCCCAGAGGAACAGCAGCTGCCTCTTCTTCCACTGGATCTTCAGAGGAAGAATCCATCCTTCTCTACAGGATCCCTGCTCCAGCAGAACCACCCCTGACACTGCAGGAGGGCTGAGCCACAATTCCAATGGGACTGCCACCAACACCCTGACCCACAGGGTGTCAGGTTGGGTTCTGACTCTGTCAGTGCTGTTCTAGTGCACGGCATTGTTCATTTTATCCTTTATTTTTTCCTTTCCCTAATAAAGAACTGTTATTCCTGCTCCCGTATTTTTTGCCTGAGAGCTCCTTAATTTAAAATTTATGGCAATTTGGAGAGGTGGGGAGGGTTTACATTCTCCATTTCAGGGGAGGCTCCTGCCTTCCTTAGCAGACTCCTGTCTTTCCAAACCAATACATGGGGTCAAGTCACAGAATCTCAGAATGGTTTGGATTGGAAGGAACCTTTAAGACCATCCAGTTCCACCCCCTGCCATGGGCAGGGACACCTTCCACTATCCCAGGTTGCTCCAAACCCCATCCAACCTGGCCTGGAACACTTCCAGGGATGGGGTAGCCACAGCTTTCCTGGAAACCTTTTCCAGGTGTCCCAGTCTGGGCCTCAGTGGATGCCAGTGGAAGTTTTACTTCCATGCCATGAGAGGGAAAACCAGGATCAGCCCCTGCCCAGAGCAGCAGACACGTGTTGATGGACAGGATGGATTTTTGTGTCAGAAGAGTGGTTTTGCTTATCTTCCACTGCACACAGATGAGCTTATTAAAGCAAAGTAGGTCAGGCACATGATATAACAGTGTGATCTGTGTGAAAGGCACTGGGAGGTGTTCATTGTGCTGAGACACTCCACTCCTGATGGATTTATTCCACTTCACACAAAAAGACTCGGCCAGAGCCAAATCCCCCCAACAAAGCCAGGAGCAAGCTCCCCACTAACTTCAGTGAGACCAAGATTTCAGCATCAGCCCCTGGTTTCTGCAGAGAATATTTCAAGTACTCCACAAAAGGAATTACTATCCCTGGATTCTATGGAAAATAAAAAGACAACAAATAAAATTAAAAATTAATAAAGGAGTACAGTGCTGACTTCAGAAGGAGCATGACTTTACTTCTCCAGGCTGTAACAGGTTTTGTCATAATTGAACACAATCACAGAGTCCCAGGATGGTTTGGGTTGGGAGGGACCTTAAAGCTCATGCAGTTCCAGCCCCTGCCATGGCCGGGTTGCTCCAAGCCCTGTCCTACCTGGCTTTGAACACTTCTGCCACACTTGCAGCTCTGCAGGAACATGAACAGCCAATCTGTGCCTTCACTCAGCTGAAAATTAACCAGGTTTTGTGTGACGGTGTTCACAGGGATCCGAGGATGAGGGAAGAGACGAGGATATGACTCCATGTTTCAGAAGGCTTGGTTTATTATTTTATGATGCATATTACATTAAAACTATACTAAAAGAATAGAAGAAAAGGTTTCATCAGAAGGCTGGCTAAGAATAGAATCAGAAAGAATGAAAACAAAGGTTTGTGGCTTGGGCTTTTGTCCAAGCCAGCTGGGCTGTGATTGGCCATTAATTAGAAACATCCAACATGGGCCAATCACAGATGCACCTGTTGCATTCCACAGCAGCAGATAACCATTGTTTACATTTTGTTCCTGAGGCTTCTCAGCTTCTCAGGAGGAAAAAACCCTAAGGAAAGGATTTTCCATAAAAGTTGTCTGTGACAGTTTTGTCCTCCCTCATTCCCAGCTTCCTCCTCTCCCTGACCTGGCTGGCACAGATGCCGACACAGGCCCGGAGCTTGGACTCAGCCCAGGACTTCATTTCACCTCCCAGACAGAAGATTACTCTCATTTAGGCATGAGCAAGGCCTGACTCCTCGCTGGTGAGCAGCTGGAAGTGGTTCCCCCTCCAAGGGGTGTCAGATCCAGCAGGAGATGCCTGCCCTGGGCTGGCAGGGATAATCTCTCCCTCCCTGGTGACAGGCACCATCCAACGTTATCAAATCCAGCTCGTGGCTCCTGCTCAATCAGCAGCTTATTTAGAAAAGTCAGCTTGCTAATTGAGAAAAGTTTAATGAATTTTTGGTGTACAGGAGAAGAAAAAAAAAAAAAAAGATTACTTTATATTACCGATGTGTTCATTTGAAAAATTCATTACATTTATGTATTGTGTTTTCATGTAAATACCTCAGCCAAAATGTATTAGCAAAGAATACAATATTATGGTTCATGGTTCATGTGGTATCTGAAAGGAATAATTGTATAACTAATCAGTGAAAACAAAGTAAATGTTCCTCTTGAGCTTGTACAATAAAAAACTGAATTAAAACTATTCAGGCTCAAAAATGCAAATATGCCATGTTTCTCATCAGCAAGAAAATAAAAAAAAAATTAATATTTAGAAACCCACCTGCAGTACTGGGTTCAGGTCTGAGGACCCAGCTTGAGAAGGATGTGGAGATGCTGCAGGGAGTCCAGAGGAGGCCACAAACATTCTCCTATATCGGAACCCAGGACATCCCTCTGGCTGTCCTGAGCAGCCCAGACCCTGCCAGGGGGCTCAGAGACCCTGGCACAGAGCCCAAAATGCCCCTGTGGGTTTGGTTATGACCCATGGAGCAAGTTACCAACCTTAGATGAAGATCTGCAAGCCACAACAGTTTAAGTAGAATAATAGTGAAGTTATCACAGGGTGAAAAAGTAGATTTTTGGGGCTTGGATGGCTTCATGGGGGTTATGGGGGCAAGATGGAGGGATCTGGGCATGTCCAGCCTTTCTCCTTCTTCTTCTCCTTCTCCTCTATCTTCTGCTGTGGTGATGGCACTTTTGGATTGGTTTAGAGTAGAAGCTCACTGTCTAACATAGTGATAGGTATTGGGAAGTTATTGTAAACATTGTATAGGTAGTTTTTAGTATAAAGACATAACAACACCCCAGAGGCAGGCAGAGTGCCTGGAACTGTCCTGCTGGATGGACCTCGGCAGGGCAGGAGAAAAATTTTTATAGATAAGGAACAATAAACAACTTTGAGACTGAGAACTGAAGAGCTCTGAGTTCTTCTTTGAGTGCCGGGCTGGGAAAAGAGACTTTTAACGTTTCTCAGGGTCACTCTGACCAGCAAAAGATCTGGAGACTCCAAGGGCTGGAGCTCCTCTGCTCTGAGCCAGGCTGGGAGAGCTGGGGGTGCTCACCTGGAGAGGAGAAGGCTCCAGGGAGAGCTCAGAGCCCCTGGCAGGGCCTGAAGGGGCTCCAGGAGAGCTGGAGAGGGACTGGGGACAAGGCATGGAATGAGAGGACACTGGGAATGGCTTCAAACTGACAAAGAAAGGGTAGATGGGATTTTGGGAAGAAATTCTTCAGTGTGAGGGTGCTGAGGCCCTGGCGCAGGGTGCCCAGAGAAGCTGTGGCTGCTCCATCCCTGGAAGTGCCCAAGGCCAGGTTGGATGGGGCTTGGAGCAGCCTGGGATAGTGGAAGGTGTCCCTGCCCATGGCAGGGGACAGGGGATGGAACTGGATGGGCTTTCAGGTCCCTTTGCAACCCAAACCATTCTGGGGTTCTGGAATTCAAGGACCCAGGGTCTCTGGGATTTTCTGTTTCATCACAAGGCACTGCCCCTGTGGTTTGTTCAAACCACAGCCCCACCAAACAGCTCAGGCCTGGACTTGGGCAGCTCGGTTTTGGGGATGGTTTTTAAATGCAACTTTCTCAAATGATGCCTGCAGTGTTAGGGCAGAACGGGAACAAGGTGATCAATACACAAGGACAACCCCAGGGTCTCTCAGAGAACATCCTGCGTTGCTTGAATGCACCCAAAGCAGACAAATGATGCTGGCATCTGTAATTCCACTTCAATCCCAGTGGTTTCCTGTCCATTCTTTTCTTTTCATGTACATATGTAGCTCAAACTGAGACAGCTTTTCTCAGGGCTGTCTCAGGGATCCCTGTCCTTGCACAGCCTGCTCTGAAACCCACAGATCAGAGCTACACTGAGATGATTTTTGGGAAGCACAGGGTCTGGATGAACAGCACAGCCTGTGGAGTTGGCACAGCAGGGCCACAGCCTCTGTGTTTTCCAGAGGGCAGGGAAATGTTGCAAGCACGTAGGAAGGAGGGGAAAAAACCAAGGGAATCCTCCTGACTCTGTTCACTCCCAAAAGTAGGGGAAAAGGAGCTCAGACTACGAAGAACTCAGTGGGTCACAGATGCTCTGTTGGACCCCAGGACCTCAGACAATGCACAGTGGAGCCTCCTGGATGGGACCTTCATGTCCTGACAGCAATGGAAAAAATTTTTAAAAAGGGAAGGGAAAGAGAAAAAAATCCACTTTCAGCATCACTGGTGACAATGGGATTTTCACAGCCAATTGCTGTAGAAGCAGGGCTGATGAGCTTTCACCCAGGCTGCCAGCAAGGAAGGGGTTTGCTGCTCCTTCAGCAAAACCCCAAAGAGCAGAGGCAGAGGAGATCCAGCACCTGCAGCAGAGGGTGGAGATGGAGGATGGAGAACATCCAGAGCAGCTCACCTGGGCGGGATGAGGAGGCATTCCCAAGATAAATAAAGTCATACAGCATGCCCTGTGTGGGGTGACACGAATCCTGTAACTCTTAATGGATTGGGGACCCCAAACCCCATCCCCAGCCCAGCAGCTGGGTGTTTCTTTTCCCAGAACCAGGCTCATTCCCGAGGCACAGCGTTAATATCAGCAGTGCTAAATTATTCACTGCCTCAAGGCACTCTGAGCCAGGGCTGGATGAAAGCACTCAGGAAGGCTCTCACAGCATCCTTGGGGGCTGCCACAGTGTCCTGGGTCATTGAGGCGGTGAGGAAGGAGCTGGATCCTTCTCGGAGGGGCAGGAGGAGCCTCCAGGTGCCCTCGGAGCTGGCCCCGAGCAGCGTGCACTGGCTCTGAGCAGCCACAAGAGTGTGCCTGCAGCACAGCTTTGGGAAAATCAGCGGGATGATGCTAAAAACTCTCCTCCTCTGCATGATTTATTTAAAAAATGCCCGAACCCAGGACATCCCTCTGGCTGTCCTGAGCAGCCCAGACCCCTGCCAGGGGGCTCAGAGCACAGAGCCCAAGATGCCCCTGTGGGTTTGATTATGACCCGTGGAGCAAATTACCAACCTTAGATAAAGATCTGCAAGCCACGACAAATCAAGTGGAATGACAGTGAATTTATCACAAGGTGAAAAAGTAGATTTTGGGGTTTTTAGAATGGGGGTTCAGGGGGCAAGATGGAGGGAACTGGGCATGTCCAGCCTTTCTCCTTCTTCTTCTTCTTGGCCTCCATCTTCTGCTGTGATGGTGGCACTTTTAGATTGGTTTAGAGTAGAAGCTCACGGTCTAACATAGGTGATGGGTATTGGAAAGTAATTGTAAACATTGTACATGTAGTTTTTAGTATAAGGACATAACACTGCCCTGGGGGCAGGCAGAGTGCCTGGAGCTGTCCTGCTGAATGGACCTCAGTTGGACAGTAGGAAGAATTTTACAGATAAGACACAATAAACAACCTTGAGACCAAGAACTGAAGAGCTCTGACTCCTTCTTCAAGCATCAGGCAGAGAAAAGAGACTTTCCAACTTTTCTCAGGGTCACTCTGACCAGCGAGAGATCCCGAGAGAAAAATATGGATATTGATCTAGTGCTGATATCCAACTGTGAAGGACAAACACTCTCTAACAGTTTACAGTTAGAAAGTGTGTGTTTATTGTGGGATAGCTCCCAAATACACACCACAATTTACAGGTGATTCCAGAGTCCTTTTATGTATACAAGTATTGAATACCCAAAATACAAATGCATATTCATAACTTTAGTAGATCCCATTCCCAATATAGATATTGATCTACTATTTTGGAAGCCTTATTCATGGCCTCAGGTCAAATATAGTATTCTCTTGAGAGTCTGTGCCCTTCAGCACAGAAAGTTTAAAATTCTCAGCATTCAGGATTCCAACAGCAGCATGTCTGGGTAGGCATTTTCTGCCTCAAGGATGTTTTTATTTTCAGGCTCCTTAAAGCTGTAAACTCCAGAGATGGGTCCCTGCATCAGCAAGTTGTTTTCCCAGATCTTTAAGAGGTGTCTGAAATTCATCCTTGGCAGAGCTGCATTAATTGTTGGACTTGATGACCTTAGAGATCTTTTTCAGCTTTAATGATTCTATATTTCCATTATCTGAGCTGGTTACTCAGGTTCTTTATTAGGAAATTGCATCCCTAGGGCAAGACCATCCGAACTTCACCCAGTGAGTGTAGGATGAACACAGACCTCAGGATTAAAAATGTCTTTCCTGGCATGTAAAGGGAGCCAAGGGTGTTTATCGCTGTTCTAGGGGTTGGTGCCTGTAGATATTGTGTTTGGCCAGGCAAACTGGTCTAAAAATTCACTCCTATTGTCTGAGACCTGCTTTCACAGAATCACACAATCATTAAAGCTGGAAAAGACCTACAAGATCATTGAGTCCAGCCTTTGACTGACCACCACTGTGTCAACCAGACCAGAGCCCTGAGTGCCACATCATTTCCTGAACACCTCCAGGGCTGGGGACCCCATCACTTCCCCGGACAGCCCATTCCAATGCTTGGCAACCCTTCTGTGAATAAATTCCTCCTGATGACCAACACGAAGCTCCCTTGATGCAGCTTGAGGCCATTTCCTCTTCTCCTGTCTCTTGTTACTGAGAGAAGAGCCTGACCCCCTGGCTGTCCCCTCCTGTCAGGGAGTTGTGCACAGCCAGAAGATTCCCTTGGATCCTCCATTTCTCCAGGCTGAGCCCCTTTCCAGCTCCCTCAGCCTCTCCTGGTGCCAGGATTTCTTCTTCTGGGAAGCTGAGAAGCCTCAGAAAAGAATGAAAACAATAATTATCTGACTGCTTGGGAAAGTGGTCTGGAGATCATTTACCAGCAGGTGCATCTTTGATTGGTTCCATGTGAATTGTTTTTAATCAATGACCGATCACCATCAGCTGTGTTGAGGCTCTGAGGAGTCACAGGGTTTTATTATCATTCTTCTTGTTTTAGCCTTCTGGTGTATCCATTCTCTATAGTTTTAGTATAGCATATAATGCAATGCAATGCAATGCAATATAATATAATATAATATAATATAATATAATATAATATAATATAATATAATATAATATAATATAATATAATATAATATAATATAATATAATATAATATAATATAATATAATATAATATAATATAATATAATATAATATAATATAATATAATATAATATAATATAATATAATATAATATAATATAATATAATATAATATAATATAATATAATATAATATAATATAATATATCAGCCTTCTGAGAACATGGAGTTAAATTCTCATCTCTCACCTCATCCTGGGGACCTCACAAACACCACAGTGCAGTGAGTCCATGCAGTGACTCCATGAGCCCACACAGGACCATGGAAACCTCTTTCCTACCTGGGAATGACAGCTCTGAGCATGGTTTGGTGTCACATCCATTCAGCATCAACCCCCACCCCTCACTGCAAGTGCTCTGCTCTGCCAGGGTCCTCTGAGTCTGCCTGTGCTGGTTTCTGCCAAAAGGAGGAGGCGGTGGAGCAGTGAGTCAGTGCTGATGGCTTCTCCCTCGGCACAGATGGGCAGCTTCTGCAGCCAGCACCAGCTGCAAGGCCCAGCACGGAGGGGTTTGTGTGCAGGGGCTTGGGAGAAAAGCTCTGAGCTTTAAATTCACATTATCAGTGACTGCTGACCCCCCCAGGGCTGGGAATTCCCACATGCCATAAAAAAAAAAAAAATATTAGGACATAGATTTTTCCCTTGTCTGCCCAGTGGTTTATTTATCTTCTTGTATTTTGCAGGGAATTTTTTTTTAATTCCATCAGAATTACTAATAGACTTTAAGTAGCCAGGTAGCTTCAAAAATGTTCTCTGCTGTCATATTCTCACAGTACGAGCATTCACATGTTCCAACCTCCCTTGTATTTGTGCAAGAAAATGTGATGTCAAGAGCAATGGAGAGATGGAGCTGGTCAGTGGTTCTGTTTTGGAGCAGCCAGCAGTGAGCACAGCACCCAGCTCCATCTCCCAGTGAGGAGCTATGTGGCTGCACTTCTCTTCACACAGAAAAGCAAGACACAACTTCCCAAGGATATTTTCTGGGAATCGCAGCAAGGCACCTCAGAGAAAGAAGAAATAATTCTTATTTCATTTGCTGAGCCTGTGTTTGTGCAAAAGTAGAATGCAATGTGGAGATTGTTTACCCAGAGTGATGGGGTTTTGTTGTCTTGGTTTGGAAAGACAGGTGTCTGCTAAGGAAGACAGGAGCCTCCCATGAAATGGAGAATGTAAACACTCCCCACCCCTCCCAATTGCTATAAATTTGAAATTAAGGGGCAAAAACATGGGAGCAGGAAACAACAGTTCTTTAATAGGGAAAGGAAAAAAATAAAGGATAAAATAAGCAATGCAGTGCACTAGAACAACACTGACAGAGTCAGAACCCAAACTAACACCCTGTGGGTCAGGCTGTTGGCAGCAGTCCCATTGGAATTGTGGCTCAGCCCTCCTGCAGTGTCAGGGGTGGTTCTGCTGGAGCAAGGGGGTCCTGTAGAGAAGGATGGATTCTTCCTCTGAAGATCCAGTGGAAGGAGAGGCAGCTGCTGTTCCTCTGGGCAATCCAGTGCAGAAGCCGTGCTGGTGTTCCAGAATCTCCAGATTATATCCAGGTAGGAATGTTTGGCTCCTCCCTCTGGGCTCACATCTCCCAATGGGATGCTGTAGTTCTTATCAGCCATGCAGGGACATTCAATAGCTGTTATCAGCAGATGTCCCCTTCCGAGGGAGGTGTGACTGTGGTCACTCAAAGAGAGAGATAAGGCAAACTGCCCACTTGACAGAGGTAACCTGCCATACAGATGGTATTGGAAACATCTTGTATTGCAATCTTCAGTATTTGTTTTCTTGGCCTGTCAGGGCCAAGCACGTCAGTCAACTTGGCAATCACGAGATTCTGGGCAGTGGAACTGAATTGAGTGCTTGTGCAGATTTGGTTTAGATGTAGTGTAAAAGAGTACAGAATAATATAGTATAATAAAGTACTTAATTAGCCTTCTAATATCAATGGAGTCAGATGCATCATTATTCCCTTCATCAGGGGTTGGTTTGAATCCTGTAGAGCTGAGGTCTGGCTTGGAGCTGAGCACTCCACATCCCTGGGAATTTGGATGGAGCTGTTTGGGAGCCACTGAAGGAGCCAAGCCAAGCTGCCAAGCCTTGGGCTTGGTGTGAAGCTGATGTCCCTCCCAGCACAGGTGATGGGGAAGATGGGTCAGGGCTGGCAGCAGCTCCCTGTCACCTCCCATTTGTGAATGAAGACCTAACTCTGGCTGCTGCCATCTGCACCAGCTTGGACACGGCCATGGCATCCAGGGAAAACAGGACAGCCAAGACAAACACTCGCTTCCAAAAGTGCTCACAGCTGACATATTGCTCATCTGAAGGCCAAGGAGCCTCCTGGTCACTGCTCACTGCTCCAAAACAGGGCCAGTGACAAACCCTATCTCTCCATTGCTCTTGATATCACACAAATACACAAGAGGTTGGAACACATGAATGCTCACCCTATGAGGAGAATATGACAGCAGAAAACATTTTGGAAGCTACCTGGCTACTTAAAGTCTATTAATAATTCTCATGGTATTTTTTTAAAAATAAATAAATCATTAGGTCATAGATTTTCCCTTCTCTGCCTAGTGGTTTATTTATCTTCTTGTATTTTGCGGGGAATTAAATTCTTGTCTCCATGGAGTTATCAATACTTCCACCCAGATTTCTTTCCTGAGCAGGTAATACCCATCAGAGTCTCTGATTACATATATATGGTTAATTACTCTTTCCCATGTTTATTATTTGGAGCTTACCAAGACAGAATTCCCCTGGAGTTTACCCTACAGAAGTGGGGATCCATTATCTTCCCTTGACACAAATATTCAGGTTAAACCATCCCACATAATTGTGTGATCCCAGCAAGGTGTGGCACCTCAGAAATCCCCTTTTTTTTTCTGGTCAGTTCCTGAAGAGCTTATCTAGACCTTTAGGGGATCTGCTTGATAACCGCTCTGCAGTGAAAAATGACCATTGTTTCTGTATTTTCTCTCCTTTCTTTAAACAATTAGAAATCCTTGACAGGGCTTTCATCTTATACCATAATAAAACAATTTATTTTTAAAATGATTGCAATAAAACTGCTAAAAATGTTTCTGTAGTGACTGATCTTCCAGAGACTCCAGGATATCCAAGTATCCCAGGGGATCCCTGCCAGTTTGTCTCTACAGAATGAAGAGCTGCCAGGCTGTGGTTTCCAGGGCACCTCTCCCTGTGGTGGTGTTCACAGGGGTCCCAGGACGAGAGAAGAGATGAGAATCTTGGCTCCATGTTTCAAAAGGCTGATTTATTACTTTATGATATATATTATATTAAAAGAAAATGATATATTAAAACTATACTAAAAAAATAGAAGAAATAATTTCACCAGAAAGCTAGCAAGGAATGGAAAAGAATGATAATAAAATCTTGTGTCTGCTCACAACCTCGACACAGGTGGCCGTCATTGGTCATCAAGTAAAAACAATTTCCCATGCTGGGTAAACAATTCTCCAGATCACATTCCAAAGCAGCAAAACATGGGGAAGCTGAAGCTTCCCAGCTTCTCAGGAGAAAAGATCCTGGCAAAAGGATTTTTCATAAAATATGTCTGTGACATCTCCCAGCTCCACAGCCACACTGATCCAGACTCATCCAACCCACACTTGCTTTTTGTCTCGTCTCCAGCACTGGCCAAAGTGAACATCCAGGAAAAGTACAGGAGCAGGATGACCATGAAGTAATGATTCCTCTCATACTCTCTCAGACTCCAATAATTTTCCTCTTGGGAGCTCCTTGAGCCAAGTACTTGCAGATAGTTGGAAATCCTCAGCTGCTGCTCCTCTTGAACACACATAAACTGTTGTCATTCCCAATTCCACCTTATCTACAGCCATTTGCCACCCCCCTGTATGTATTTATGCACATACACCCCCTCCACATCCATAAAGGAACCAGAACTGGGGTACCCAAGAAGGATTTATGAGTTATGGATTTCCATCATGACACAACAGTGTTAAAATCTGGTGCCACATTTACCACTTCCCTGCTAAGTATCACCACATCCAGGAGATTTCTTGGTTACACTTCTGACGCTTATTTTTTCTCTTTAAAAGATTCAAATTCAAGCAGTTTGACATTTTCTACCCTGAACATTTCAGAGGATGCTGGAAAGCATCCAGTACTCATTTTATCACTTTACTTTTTGGCCAGATTTCAGTGT
The DNA here is from genome assembly GCF_035770615.1 of Melospiza melodia melodia. Classification (NCBI taxonomy): domain Eukaryota; kingdom Metazoa; phylum Chordata; class Aves; order Passeriformes; family Passerellidae; genus Melospiza; species Melospiza melodia. The sequence goes on from NC_086199.1 coordinate 4,529,820, forward strand.
AGCCTTTTTTCTTTTGCACAGAATTAAAAGATCACACAACAGGTTAGTTTTCCATATGTTTCATTGTTTTAAATTATTAGCTTAATTTAGGCTCCTTTGGTGTTCTCCTTTCACAGACTTTGCAATCAATGTGTTTACTAGCAAGTGAAGACATCATGAATGTATGTGTGTATTAGAGGGTAAATGTAAAAATTGCATTTTGAATTCGCTGACACGAGCAGTCACCCCTACAACACAGTTTTGAGAGTTTAATCAAGAAACAAAAACTTGTGAGCCCAAACAAAACATCTTGACTTTCTCATTTCAATTGCTAAACACTCACCCAGGCTGCATGTGAATGAATTGCCGACCCTGAAATTATGTGCATAAATTATTTGGCAAACAAGTCTGACTAATGAACAAATGTGGGTGAATTGCTGTGTTGGGGAAGAGAAAGTGAGGCATGATTCATTCAATCACCCACTCGTTATGGCTGAGTCCCCAGGCTCAAATTAGGCAATAATCAAGGATCCTTCAGTGCAGGGGCTGGAGTGAGCTCAGCTGGGCTGTCAGCCTGTCAGCAGACACAGGATTTGGGAGTTCTGCGTGCTGGGGCCAGTGTCTGCAGCATCCAGCACTCATCCATAGGCTGAAGTGCCCAGCCAGTCCTGATGCAGCCACTTGGACACCCCTCACGCATCAGGAAATTGCAAAATCACACATCTCTGGGCCAAATGATGGTCAATCCACGGCCTAAGCCAGACTGGTTGTTCTCATGCAGTGTAAGCAGGGTTCACACTGGCAGAGAGTAAGATTAGATGGGATATTAGGAAAAAATTCCTGGCTGTGAGGGTGGTGAGGCCCTGGCACAGGGTGCCCAGAGGAGCTGTGGCTGCCCCGTCCCTGGCAGTGCTCCAGGGCAGGTTGGATGGGGCTTGGAGCACCCTGGGATAGTGGAAGTGTCCTGCCCATGGTGGGGAAGTGGATGGGCTTTAGGGTCCCTTCCAACCCAGGCCACTCTGTGGCTCACAGGCACAAGAAAAGCTCACCTCATGCCATCCCTGATTTTCAGTACTCGCACTGGGTACCACCACCTGAAAGTGTGGAAATGATCCACAGAGTGAACTGGATCCAAACCTGTACTCCCATTTGTAATTGTAGGAGAGGTTTGAGTTCTCTGCCTCTTGAATCAGGCTGGCTTCTGACCATTTCTTCTTTTCCACTCACACTCATTACTCCTCTGGGTTTTGAGGTTTGCATGGAGTTTCTGTAAACCTTGTTCTTGATGAAGGGTCTGACAAACCTGTGCCCAGTGTGACCAACATCCAACAGCTGCTGTCCATCCAAGCATGCCCTCAGCCCCACCTCCTGCCCTCTGAGCCAACAAAACTCAAAGTTCAGCTTCCCAACCTCCCAGCTGCCCTTTGCCCTCACCAGGCTCGTGTTCAGACCTCTGAGGGTTTGGGCAGAAGCATTGCACTGCCTGTGCTAGGTGGTCACTCTGTGCACGCACAGAGCAAAACCAACATCCAGAGATTCTCCCGGAACCAAGGATCAACAAAACATCCTCTGTCCTGAAGCTTTGTGGCTAAAACCTCCCCAGTCAGACTTTTGAGAGAAGGAACAGAGTAAAAGCACTCACAGCAAAAAGTGCCTTTTCATTTTTCTTTGGCTTTGCTGAGCATCAAAACAAGTGCAAAGGTGAAATTCCCAGGGAACTTTTATTCCGACCATCCTCCTTCAGCCACTCCTGATTTCCAGAGTATCACTAGCAGGTGGTGCAGAAGACACTGCCAAGGCTCACTTGGAGGATATTTTTGAAAGCATTAAAAAAATTCCCTTGAACTATTCTGAGCACTGCAGGCAGCTCTTTTCTGCCTCGGAAGAGTGTGTGGAAACTTGGGTTTCCTCCCCAAAAGCAAAATACCTCTGCCTGTCCCTGCCCTGCATGAGCCCCAGTGTAGAATATGAGCTGGATTCCTCCCCTGGGGAAACCAGAGCTGAGTTATTGTTCAGTGGCATCAGGAATTGGTTCAGTGTGAATGGGAGGATAAAAAACCCAAGCAAAACTATGAGATCCCAGCCAGCAATACACTTTAACCCACATCTAAGCTTAAAGTCATGAACAGTCCCAAGTAAAATACCAGGACTGGATGTACTGGCCTTAAGTGCATTAAAATGGGTTTATACATGCACAGTAATAAATTTTAGCAAGGATGGTGGTTTAAATTGCCTAATTCCCTGCAGCACTTTGGAGTTTCTGTTTCTGGTTATCTCAAATATCTATGCCACAGTGAAGGGAGAGTGACAGGCCCAGCACTGGTGCAGTGTGGTGTGGAGAGCAAGAGTTTCACTTTCCAGGCCAGCTATTTTCCCTCTGCTCCCTGAAGAAATCCTGTTGAAAGGGGAATTTGTCCATGTAGCATCATATAAGAGAAGAAAGCAACAGTTTTGTACGCCACTTTACACTGGAACACTGATTAACACTCAGGCAATGTAACTTTTACTAAATTAGATTGGCAGTCATAAAACACTTTGCTAATTCTGTTTTCAGTGCTCTGCCAGTGACATTAATGTGAGCGACATGGCCTGAGCTCCCTGTTGCACAGCTGATTCTGTGGTGTAAAATCCACTCCAGACAATCAAAGATTATTATATGGCTGGAGTTTTAATAGAAGCAGAGTACAAAAAGACCTCAAGAACCTTCTCTATTCTGTTCCTGTGTAACAGGGCAGGGATGAGCTGAGTGATTTTTGAGAGCTTTCCATTATAACCCTCTCTAGTTTATTACAGGACTTCACTGTTCATACAGGTCACATTTTTCAGAATTCTCCTGGTCAGTACGCATCTCTTACACCTTCCTGGTGAATCTCTGAAACTCTTTGCACTCAGCTCTTTCTAACTCTAACATTTACAATATTTCCTTGTCTTGTTTATGTCTTTCCCAACAAAAGTCTAACTAATGTCAAGGCTCACAACTTGAATGTTTTCCCCTCTGTCCCAAAGCCTGTTGCTCTGCCATGGAGGGAAATGAGGTTGATTTGATATGATTTGTTCTTGACAAATCCATGTTGACTGTCTCTAATCTCCTTGTCTTCTCTTACATCCTTACAAATTGTTTGATTATTTGTTCCAGGATTTCTCAGGAAATTGAAGGTAAAATGATGTGTCCATAATTCCCTAGATCCTTTCAACCCTCCCATTTTTTATTAAATTTCCATCCTCACCTGCAGTTTTTAAGGCACTTACTTATCAAATATTTCATTCCTTAGAGAATCTATCAGCAAATTAGGAACTAGCAGAGGATATTCATAAAAAGAATGATCATAGTTTAATAACCTAAATTGCTATGTGGTATTTTAATCAGGTTTAGGCAGATTAATATTGGATTTTGGTTTGCTTTTTTCCCAAAACAGTGCAGTTTGGGTCTGTCTCTATTGTACAGCTTTCAGCAAGCTCACTTACAGCATAACATGATTTTTTAATATGCTGTAACTGCTCTCCTTGACAGCTACAAAGCAAACCCAGCCAAGGGGGCCAGACTGAGCCTGACACTGCTGGTGGCTGTTACTACACTGAATTTCCTGCCACTGTGCTCCTTTCACACCATCAACTGGGATGGGTCACAGTGTGTGGGTGAGCAGTTCATGCAAGGAGAGCAACACATTGGCTTGCCCAAGTGCAAATCCCTCCTTGTGCAACGCTGGGAGCGGGGAACAGCGATGGATGAGAAAGGCAGACGTGCCCAATTCTCACAGCACCCTCCCTGCTGAGCCAGGGCTGCTCCCAGGGCAGCTGGGTCCAGCTGGGATCAGCTGCCAGCATCAGCTTTGCAGCATACATTGAGATTTCCTGGAAGTCACACTTGCATCTTCCTTCTTTCCCATTCTCAGTTAAGGCTTGGGAAGAGGAGAGCTGTCTCCAGCCATCCACATCATCTGAAATTAATCATTCCCCATCAGCTTCCCAGGCCAAATGCCAGGCACAGTGGAGTCAATCCTCTTGCATGAAATCATCTCTGAAGCAGCACCTCTGCTCTTAAGTGCATTTTCACTGGGTTTTTAAGCACACATCAAACCTGGGCTCAACAGAAAGAGATTTTTCTCTGCTCTTTGCATTGTTTTTTCCAGCACTACTGAAGGGCACTGTGTTCTCAGGAGACAGGGAGGAGTAAAAGGAGTCTTGGCAGGGTAGCAGACAGAAGGAAACTCTTCCTGAAAAGCTTAAGAGCACCTTATCAGAAGGAGAATGAGGTTATGGACACACCTTTTCCTCATGCTGAGTCATGACTTCTTCCTGCCACTGACAGTAGACAGGGAAAAAGCAGCCAGCTCCCAGTCAGTGATCAAAGACTCTCATGATTTCACTTGTAGGATGAAAAAAGAGACAAGGCCAAGAAATGAAATAAATATTGTCACGATTGACTCATCCTTCACACATCTCTGGTTTGTATTCCTTTTTTTTTTAAACTGTCAAACCCCTCACTGTCGTTTCACACTTGGTTTCAACACAGCTACAGAGGTGGAGATGGCAATTCTCCTGCTTATTGATCTTGACATGACAAATCCTTGTCTGACACGGAGAAAAATGTTCCTGCTGTCAAAAGAGACGCAGGCAGTGACTTTTGTATCTTCCTCTGGTAAAATAAACTTGGATTGTGGCACGGGGTCAGTGCTGTGGGAATTGCAGATGCTGGAGTGCTGTACAACACTCCCCTCTGGTGATTTCTCTGGTTACAACACTTCCCAAACCGCAGCCTTTCCCCATTAACCTCTTTTACATGGCAGATTCCCTCCCTGAGCACCAGCCCTGCCCTCAAACAGCCACTTCCCTCAGTGGGAACTGAACGATTCTGTCTGAAACATCCACACACACTTTAATTTTCCTGATTTCCTCCTTCCCTGTGCCTGTAGCTCTGCAATGTTTTTATATACTAAATTCTTGGCATTTAGAATAAATTAAATTTTATGATGTTAAATTATAAAAAAAATCTATTTTTTATAATTTTATAAAAATTTATATCTATTTTTTTTTCTATTTTAAATTCTCTATTTGCTGCTTCAGGAACTCGGACAGACCTGGTATTCCCACCTCTGCCAGCACACATTGCATTTCCTCTCCAAATGCAGAGTTCAGTGCAGAAATTGCAGACCTGCAGGTACATCTTTGCTATTCTCTTGTATTTATTGGAGCTGCAGAGGATCAGAGCCAGGCTGCTTCAGTGGAATGACAGCATCTTTGCCCACACAGTGCCTGTCTCTAAATTTAGGATTCCTGCTCACCATGGCAAGGTGTGGGATTGCTCTGAGGGAATGGCAGAGTTGGACACTGCTCGGGAAGGGAAGGGAAGGGAAGGGAAGGGAAGGGAAGGGAAGGGAAGGGAAGGGAAGGGAAGGGAAGGGAAGGGAAGGGAAGGGAAGGGAAGGGAAGGGAAGGGAAGGGAAGGGAAGGGAAGGGAAGGGAAGGGAAGGGAAGGGAAGGGAAGGTGGGGACTGAGTGTGGCAGAGAGGTGGGATGGGTGGAACAGGTGAGGACACCAGGGTGGCCTGGCTGTCACAGACACACCTGAGCAAAGCAAGCAGAGACACCTTGGTGACAGTGACCAGGCTCAGCTGAGAGCCCAGATGGCTCAACAAGTCCATGGGGAGCACAGGATGAAGCAGGAATGGTCATGCTGGACCTATCTTGATGCCTCAGGGTTTAGCTTTTATATGTTTCAGATTCTCTACCGCTGTAGTGTGTAATTCTGAACTTCATATCAGGGGATGGTGAGCTCTGCACAGAGCAGGGAGACAAAACAATTCCTGCTCCAGCTGGGCACCAAGGACAAATGATCCAAATCTCAGCCCAAGAGCACAAACACCGTGGGCTGAAAAGGGTGGGACTGCATGGGCTAAAGCTGGAAATGGACAATGCACTCCAATATGCAAATGGAGCAGAACTCATAAAAGTGAGAGACCCTGTGACTGGTTGTCCATTTTGTGACCATTTTGGTTCATTTTGGGTGCAGCCCTGGCTGGGCTCTTGTGCTGCCCAAGGTGGATCCATCAAGGCCTTTTAATAAATCCCTGCTTTATTCTTTAGTTCAATCCAGTCTCTGTTCTAGGTCAGCCTTCACAAGGCATCAGTCTCTAAGCTGACCTTGACTCCAAATGAGCAAACCCCTGTAAGGGGAACACCCTCAGAGCCATAGCAATGACAAGTCCCACAAAAAACTTTTATTTGCCCATGTGTAAAAGCAGATTCCAAAATATATACTTTATTTTTTATTTGGACAGATGGAAAGGAAAAATAGACTTGATTACTGCTTTACTGGTGTGGCCAAGTAATGCAGTCACCATTAGGAGTAACTTTTTAAAAGAATTTTTGTTAATAAGTGAAGAACAACAGAGAACTTTTCAGTTCTATTTCCCTGTCACACCCTCATGTCAAACTACTTCCCCTTCTTTGAGAAAAAAATCCCAACAATTTCTTTATTAAGCATTGACCTGCTCCTATATTTTATGGCCCAGATTAAGCACAGCTCAATATTCTGTCCCCAGCATCCTTATTTCTGGTGCAGCTGGGATGTCACTTTGTTACCACAGGGAACAAAGGTGAGTTTAGATGTCCATTTTCTACTATAATACCTTGAGAGCAACTGTGAAACTAAATCAAAGTGTAGGTTCTTCAACACTGAAGAGAAGAGGAAAGCCACCAGCAGCTCCCTTTCTTTTCCCAGACACTGGAACTAAGTTTCCAAAGTTTGCCAAGTTGCTGTTTTCTTAACAAATTAACCATGGGCACCTCCAAGGTCACAGAGTTACTGAACAAACAATGACAAACAGCAAGGTTTGGGTCTGAGCCCCGTCCCTGCCTCAGAACATGTGGTTTGTGATGGGCAGTGTGCTCAGGGCTCAGGGATGCTCAGAAAGCAGTGAGAGGAAAACTAAGGAGCAAAATGTACCTAAAATTAGGGGCAAGAGTAAAAAGGTGTGGATTCTGGTTGTGAACATGCATTTTCAAAGCAGCTAAGCAGCTATTTTCATAACAGGAGAATTAAGACGACCTTAAACTCAGACTGAGCATATCGCAGCAGTAGCAATAAAATCATAAAACTGTGGAATGGTTTGGGTTGGAAAGGGCCCTAAAGATCTTTTTATTCCAACTCCCCTTCCACTAGACCAGGCTTTCATGATCATTTAGATCATCTTCACCCTCTCTAACAATGTTTCCTGGTCTGGATTGTCTTCTTCACACAGACATCACCCTAAAATGTGGCTCTGACTCTCCCAATCCCACAGCAGCAACATGGTAAGTGAGAGCAGAATTTGGGCCAGTCCTACATTAACATTTGTTTGCTCTTTCTCTTTAAACTACCCCAGGCCAGTGAACTTGTGCCAGAGCAATTCCATCGGGCCCACAAGGGTCCTTTGGTGCCTGATAACACACACAGAAAAATAAAAATGAAACCTTTGAGCACAGTTTTGTATGTGAGCACCTCTGTGGAGCAGAGAGAAGTGTTTAAAAAAAGATCTGCAGAGCACAAAGCCAACATGGGTAGAGATAATATGAATTAACCTTTCTGAATCAGAGAATAATCACTGAATGGTTTGGGGTGGAAGGGATCTTAAAAATCATTTTGTTCCAACCCCCTGCCATTGACAGGGACACCTTCCACCATCCCAGGCTGCTCCAAACCCCATCCAGCCTGGCCTTGGATACTCCCAGGGATGGGGCAAAGGAGACTTGGAAAAGAATAAATAATTGTAAAAGGATTCAGAATAAATAAATGTTAAAGGATTCATTTCTTTCTCAAAATTTCAGTATTTCCATAAGTAGTTACTTTGAATAAAAGCCTTTCATTCCCTCAATTTCCAACAAATCTTCTACTCTTTTCCCACTTTACTTCAGCATTAAGCAGTTAATAAACAGGAGGCTGTAACCCCACACTAATAATTCTTCCTAATTAAAGAATCCTGTTAGGACATGTGGAACAGTCCTGGATTTTACTTTTAAGCCCAGACCTGTCACTTCCTTGAAAAATAACTGTAGCAAAAGAAAATGAGCAAGTTTTATGAGGGCCCTGCAAAGCTTGACATGAGAAAAGGAAAAAACCCCACAATTTCTCTGCATTTTGAGGGGCTTTGTGTGCACTTTATTATAATATTCACATCTAAAGGACTTGTTTGTTGCTGTGGTATCTTAAAAGAATTTATTTCAGGTAGAAGAGCAGCAGAGATGGCTTGAGATTCTTTCAGCCTTGCTGAATTTTCACTGTTACCAGTCACACAATGCAGCCCAAGGCTCATCCAGGCGGGAATGGATGCATCTCATGCAACTTTTGGAAGGAAAAAGCAACAACTCCTGAGCTCTGATCTGCAACAGTGTCACCAAAACACCTCTGATGCCTGTCCCCAGACTAAACACAGCTGGCAACATCCTTGTCAGCAGCGCCCGTGCCTGCTCAGGCTCGGGCTGGGCAAACAAAATCCAGAGCAGGCAGTGACTGTCCCTGGTGCTGGGCACTGCTGAGCCCACACTGCCAGCCCTGGGTGCCTCCATCCATGTGAAAAACGCCAATCATCTGGTTTTTAAAATGTTAGAAGTTTAATAGTAATAAAATGGTTATAAAAATAGCAATATAATTAGAGTAATAAAAATCTGGACAATTAGGGTTAGGACAATATGAGACAACAAAAACAAAGAGTTACAGACAGTCCAGGTACCTCTTTCTGGGCAAAGTAAGCCTGAAAAAGGACACACATTAATAGAGGATTAACTCTTAAAAACAACAGCCTGTTGCATATTCATACACCTCATACATGCTGCATAAATTCCATTCAAACACACGATTCTGTCTGGTCATCGTCAATTTCTTCCTCTTAATCCTGACGGTGGCTGAGCAGGCAGGAAGTTCATTTCTTCTGATAATGGAGCAATAAATTCTCTTTCTCTGAAAGATTTAGGTGTCCTGTGGCTGCTATCTCGCTGCAAATCCTTTCTTTAAAAAAAGTATCCTACATAGCATAGCTTCTATTTTAACACTTTGTTATAACCTAAAACTGTATTTAACACACTGCTTAAGAAAATTAACACACAGCATAACTTTCTAACATAACACATCTAATATTCATTTTAATATTTGAGAAAAGCCAATCATAAAATATGCATTTTTCACAATCGAGGATGAGGGACTGGAAGAAGTCTGGGGATAGGGAATGGAGATGGGGAAGGGTCTGAAGAACAAGGAGACGCTGAAGGAGTTGGAAGGGGGCTCAGCAAGAGAAAAGGAGGCTCAGGGGGGACCTTGTGGCTCTGCACAGCTCCTGACAGGAGGATTGGACTCTGCTCCCAGGGAACAGGGACCGGACAACAGGACACACTCCTAAGATGTGCCAGGGGATGGATATCAGGAAGAATTTCCTCACTGGAAGGGTGATCAGACCCTGGAATGGACTGCCCAGGGGGCTGGCGGGGTCACCATCCCCGGAGGTGCTGAAAGCAAAAATAACTGTAGCAAAAGAAAATGAGCAAGTTTTATGAGGGCCCTGCAAAGCTTGACATGAGAAAAGGAAAAAACCCCACAATTTCTCTGCATTTTGAGGGGCTTTGTGTGCACATTATTATAATATTCACATCTAAAGGACTTGTTTGTTGCTGTGGTATCTTAAAAGAATTTATTTGAGGCAGAAGAGCTGCAGAGATGGCTTGAGATTCTTTCAGCCTTGCTGAATTTTCACTGTTACCAGTCACACAATGCAGCCCAAGGTTCATCCAGGCGGGAATGGATGCATCTCATGCAACTTTTGGAAGGAAAAAGCAACAACTCCTGAGCTCTGATCTGCAACAGTGTCACCAAAACACCTCTGTTACGAAGTTATTCCAGAGGATCCAGAGAGGCCACAGGGATGGGGAAGGGTCTGGAGGGGCCTCATGAAGAGCAGCTGGGGACATTTGGTGTGTCCGGCCCGGAGCAGAGGTCAGACCTGAGCAGCCAGAGCTCCCTGAGGAGAGCAGGGCAGGCCAGGGGCTGATCTGGGCACTCTGGGGAGCCCAGGGAGCAGCAGGAGCTGAGGCACGACAGGGTTAGGCGGGATATCAGGAAAGGCTCTTCCCACAGAGGGTGCCGGGCACTGCACAGGCTGAACAGGGAACGGGCACAGCGCCAAGCTTGACAGAATTCGGATCTGGGACAACGCTCCCAGGCACAGGGGGGCATTGCTGGCGTGTCCTGTGCGGGGCTGGGTGGGGGACTCCATGATCCCTGCCTGCTCAGGACACTCCGAGTCTATGAAAGGATGGATGTGTTCAGTAATGGGCTGGGCTCAACGACTTCAGAAGGCTTTTCCAGCCCAGCTGGTTCCGTGATTCCGTGACCGACTCCGTCCCCCTGTCCCTGTCCCTGCCCCGCTCTCCCCGCCCCGGGTCCCGTCTGAGGGCGCCGGCCCCGCCCCGCCGTCTCCAGGCGCCGCCGCCAAGGGAGGAAGTGTCGTAAGGGCGGACAGGAACTGGCCGCGGGTTTTACGGCCGCGGCGGCCGCGCTTGGCGGCGGCGGAGCGGGAGCTGCCCAGACGCGGCGGTGAGTGGCGGCGGCGGGGGCACCGCGGGCCCCGAGCGCTGCGGGAACGGCGCCGCCCGCGCCCGCGGGGGGAGCGGGGCAGCCGCCACAGGGCGCGGCGGGGCGGCGAGGCGCGGCCCGGGCACCGTGCGTGCCTTTGTTCGCGCCCCCCCCCACTCCGCTCCCCGCCGAGCGCGGCCCGTGAGGCCGCCGCGCCTCTCCTCCCCCCCCCCCCCCCCCCCCACACACCTTCCCGTGGCCCCCGCTGGGTTTGGCGCCTTCCTCCTCCTCCTCCTCCCCGGTGAGTTTGTGTCGGTCTCTCCCGTAGGATATGGCTGAGGTACCGCCGGGGCCTAGCAGCGTCCTGTCCCCGCAGGGGGACACGCTCTCCCCCTTCCCCGGAGGAGGAGGGGGGGGGGGCTGCTTCCTCCTCCTCCTCCTCCTCCGCCGCTTCCTATGCCGCCGCCGCCGCCGCCTGCACCGGCGCCCAGGACGAGGAGGCCGAAGAGGAGGAGGAGGAGGAGGAGGAGGGACCCGCGGGCGGACGGGAGCAGCAGCAGCAGCGAGGAGGAGGAGGAGGAGGAGGAGGAGGAAGCGACGGCGGCAAGGGGGGCCCGCAGCACCGCCGCCACCACCGCCACCACCACCACCCCCCGCACCACAACCACCAGCTCAACGGCCTCATCAGCCCCGAGCTGCGGCACCTGCGGGCCTCCCTCAAGGGCAAGATCCTCGGCTCGGAGGCAGGGGCGGCCCCCGAGGGGCTGGAGAACAAGCGAGCCAGCAAAACAATGGGCTCCGGACAGCAGCCGTCGTCGCCCCCCAGCGCAGCGCCCTGCTCGTCCCCCCACGCCAACCACCTCCCTCCCCAGGGAAGGACTGCACCCTCTCCTCCTCCTTCTCCCCCGGCTAAAGGGGACAGGAGCCAGCCTGCTGCCACAACCACGGCTGCTGCTGCTGCTAAGACTGCAGCCCGCAATGGGCTGGCAGGAGAGACTGGCTTGGAGGAGGAAGAGCAGGAGGAGGGGGATGAAGGAGGGGAGGAGGAGGAGGAGTCCCTGCAGCTACTCTCCGGGTCCTTAGAAGCAGCGTGCAGTTTGAAAGGCTCGGGAACGGACTGTCAGCCCGAGGAGGACCTAACGATACGATACGTCCAGTATGAGTCAGAGCTGCAGATGCCCGATATCATGAGACTGATCACCAAAGATCTGTCTGAACCCTACTCCATTTACACATATAGGTATTTTATCCACAACTGGCCACAACTTTGCTTTTTGGTAAGTGCCGGAGGGAGCAGGGAGGGCAGGAATTGGGAGTGGCTTGGGGCTGGGGAGGAGGGGATGGAAGGGTTGGCGTTTGTGGAAATACTTTTAGTCATCTTTTTTGGGAATACCTGTCCCCTTGTGACCCGTGCAGGTACAAGTAAAGCACGTGGCCGAAGTTCTGCATTTGTTAACGCGTGTTTTAAATGGTGGGGAAAGGGTTTGAGCGCAGGGCTAGGATCCAGGAATTCAGGGCTTCTAATCTTGGTTTTGACATTGACTTTTGTGACCTTTGGTAGCTCATTTTATGATTCTGTCACAGTTCCTGGGCTTGGATTTAAAAAAGAAAGTACTTAGTCCGCTAATGCCTTGTAACTGCTCGCTAATTCTTGCACAATGGTTTTAAAACTGACTGAAGCGGGGCTGGCACATAAATGCTAAGTGATAGGTGGGGAGGCACTGTGAAAGGTTTAGCAGACTTTTTGATCTGCGAGCTTACTTTGACAAAGGCAAGTCCCACTGCGTTGCTTTTACAGGTGTGAGAGTGCTCGCAGCACGCGGGAATCCTCACGTTGGCTCCCTGCACTAACAGCGTATTTAGCGTTGTATTCTTCCCAGTGCACTGTTGAAAGGCTGCTTTAGCTGCCCCCCTGCCTTCCTAAATGTTTAGCACTTTTTGTGTCTCAGTTGCAAGCTTTTAGGATGACAATGCATCCACAGGTAAATGAAAGTGAGTAGAAGCTGGCCTGAGGAGTGCGTGTGCATAGCAAGGGCTTAGCTGTGCTTGATTTACTCACACCAACACTCCCAGCTGCAAAACAGAACGTTTAGGGGAGTTTGTGGCACTTCCTTGCTAAAGAAAATGTGGAATTCTTGTCTCTTGAAAGCTCTGTTTTAGCCAGAGCCAGGTCACCCTTCAGTTCAGGGCTATCTCTGAAATTTTGGTAGAATATGAGCACCAGAGGTGAGGCCAATGGAGCCCATCTGGCCTTCAAATTCCTGAATGCTCCTGTTTTGGGATCTGCTGGAATTTATAGCAGGATGGGTATGGTTTATAGGAGGATTTTCACAACTGTGCCCCTTAAAACCCTGCAGAGGGAATACAGTAGGATTCCAGGAAGTTGAGCAAAGCAAAATGTTGACCTTCTGGAACAAAACAGAATATGAAAATATCGGAGAGCGTTGTTGGATGCAAAGTCATGTTTGCCATTACAGGGATGCTGATCAGAGCACAGTGATGTTCAAACACTGAGCTCTGCCTGGGACAGATTTACCTCACGCTGGGAGTAAAATACTCAAGAATTACATAAGTCCATCCTTAGAGCATCAGGTGCAGCCCTGGTAATGCCAGGGCAATGTTGGATACTCTTAGATCACAATGCATTTATTTAGACTTTCACTCATTATGGGGTTTTTTTGGTCAGGGAAAAACTGGAGAATTTTGTTGTGAGAAGAGCAGTGACAAGTTGTTTGACAGAAAACTAAAACAGATGATTTCTAATAAGCATATTTAAAGAGTAAGATATCACTCAAAGGAAAGAAAGCTTATTTTGTAGTGACAGCTTCATTTTTTGATAGCCCTGAAGAATCAACAAAACTCTTCTTGAACTCAATGCATTTGCCATTTTTTTAGAAAGGTGAAACAATGTAAAGCACATAAAAGTGTGGAGAATAATATATGGCTGTGAATGTCTAAAGCCAGCAAATTGTTATCTGCTTAATAATTTGAAGGTCTTGCAGCATGTTGTGTTAGATTCATGTGTGGGAAGGTTGGGGTTTTTTGTGACTGGTTTTAATGTTTTTGAGGTTTGTTTCTTAAAAGGTTGTCTTGAAAATTTTCTGATCTATAAAATATAATTAGTTCCTGCAGTTAATGGACTCCTGAACTACTTCTCTCCAATAAATAGCTTTAAAATATTTGTCTTCAGTCAGGGACTGCATATTTCAATTAGGAAGAAGTGTCAGGATGGTGAGCATGAAGCTCAGTGCCTGATCTCACAGAATCATTTGATTTAATGCATTGTGGCCCCACACCCTTCTGGTTTCTGGTTTTGTGAAGAGGGGTTAGCCCATGATTTGACTGTATTTGGAAAAAGATCTGTAAGGGTTCAGCCAATTCCTTTGCTGGATTTCACCATCACCTTTGGAAACTCGTCCAGAGCACATTGACCTGTCTGCCCTGTCACGGCACCTTTTCTTCCCTCTCCCTGTGGGGGGAAAACACTGACACCCCTGAAATTGAAGATGGGATGTGTGTTTTCCCTAAACAAACAGCACTTGTCTCTTTCTGGTGGTTTATTTGGTGAACCACCTGAAACGTGATTTCCCCATTCTGACCATGCAAAGCTAATTTCTGGGGACGTTATTAACTTTATTACATGGATCTGAAACTGGCTGAATTTTGGCTTGCCCTTCCCAAGCTGCCCAGTTGCTCTAAGGGCTGGTGCTTGTTTTTCCTTGTGCCAGCCCCTGTGTTCCTGTGGTTTTGGGAGCCAGGTTGTCCCTCTGACAGCTTTTACTTGTAAATGTGTGTGTATTTAGCTGTTTTAGGGTGATGCTCTGTTGGTTTACAGCTGCAGATCTATTCCTGTAGGATGTCCCAGGTGCAGGAGGAGAGGTGGGAGGGCAGAGACCAACCCTGACTGGTCAGTGGTGAGCAGAGTTTTGCAGGCTCGGACCACTTCCTAACTGTACACTCAAAGAAGAAGTTAATATCCACTTCAAAAGGACCTGGAGATACTGGAACTCTTAAAACCCTATTAAATTCAATATCTAATTTATCCACATAATTATTATCCTGACTTTAGGGGTAGCAGCTTGGGAATACTGCTCAGTGCTGAGCAGTATCTGGACTGTGGCAAGGTAATAACATTTTCCTCCATAAAATTCCAGTGGAAGGTGTCCCTGTCCATGGCAGGGGGTTGGAACTGATGATCTTTAAGGTCTTTTCCAACCCAAACCATTCTGGGATTCTGTAAAACTCCACCTGTCTGGTTCAACTTCAGTTTTGCCTGTCTTCAGAAGAGCAGGTTTGCAGTGTGTGTGTTAGGTGTGGGTGCCCAGTAAATGTTTGGTTTTTACTTATTCCCAGCAGCTCTGTCAGCCCAGTTTCCCCTCAAATACCCACTCCTCTGTCAAAGAGTGACAGGGGCAAGGGGCATCTTGTGTTTCATGTCAAGTATTTTTAAGCAATGTTACATCTTTGTCCCCAGATGGATTGTAAATGCATTTTCAACGTTGTAGCTTTCTTTTCAAGTGGTTTTGAAGCTTCTAGTCTTAGCAGTGCTAAAGTTCTGAGGCTTGCATTTCAGAGTGATAAATTAAATATTTCAGAAAATTGTTTTCAAAATCCTTTAGCGTGGGAGAGGTGAGCTTAGGAAGGCTTGCTCTGTGCCAGAGTTTGGATAAGACAGAATGTAATAAAAGGCTGAGTGTTGTAACCTCTCCTGTAATTCACTGTACCACTCAGCTGCCTTTTAAGAAAAATCTAGAAAATCTATGCTTTTATTGGGTTCTTCACTTTGCCACTAGCTCTAGCAGCATTTATAATTTAAACTTTCACAAGTTTAAAAATAACCTATTAATTCCATGTAAGTGGTTTTAAATGTGCTGTAAATCCTAAATGACTGCAGTTAAGTCTTGTTTTATACTAATGCTTTACATTTTTTTAAATTGGATTTGATTCAAGAGTCTTGCTGTGTTGAAATTAAGACTTGTAAGACATCATCCCTGTTCTTCACTTGTGGAAAACCTGGGGCTTAAAAAGGAAGAACCAGAAAAGTCAGGAGGGTGTCTGAGAAGTCTTGTGGCACACGTAGGAAGAAGTTTTGTAGGAGAATTTGCAAACTTTGTACTCCAGTTTGTTTTTAGGAGTGATTTCACTTTCAGGCAGTCTGTCACTGTGAAAAGTGAAGGACATGAAGTCCCTGCAGCACCTGAGCAGGTGACAGCAGCCAGGACAGATATTCCAGGGGGTTTTCCTCACCCAGGAGGGAATTGCTGCTGTCCAGGTTTGTGGGGGGCAGCAGAGGGAGGTGGAGATTTGCCAGGAACTGGGGAGAGCTGTGGCCAAAGTGGCACAATGAGGTTAAAACCATTGCCCTGAGTGGATCCTCTGATGGCACTTGGTGACTTGATCCCTAAATGGGAGCCAGCTCCTGCCCAGCTGAGCCTGGATAGTTGGGATGGACTTTGGTGCAGGTGTGAAAGGAAAAATGCAGTGCAGCTTCTGTGTTTGAATTGCAAAATGTTTCCCTTTTGGGGCTAGTTGGCTGTTTTAATCTGCTTTAAACAAAACTCACAGGATCTGGATATTAAATGCATACTCAGACTGTGGCTGACAGACATAATGCCATCTTTGATAATGAAATTAATACAAATTGATTAATTCTATGAAAAGTAATGTTCTTGCTGATTTACAGACATTACTCTACTAGCTCTTCCAGTATATTAAAATCTGGTTTGTTTTAAGCATTTAAACTTATTCATAGGAACAAAGATGATGCAAATATTGGATTTGGATTCATGTATGTTAATCCTGCTACTAATAACTTACTATTGGAGTAAATCTTATAGTACTCTGTGGAGTTTATAATGTATAATAGTGATTTAGGCTGAATTCTGTTTGTAGAAAATTGCATGTTTAGAAGTACTCTTGTATACCTGAAAGGAAAATTTGGCTCATGATTATCTTTTCCTAAATGATGTTGTGTGGGAGCTGCTTTTCTTCCCTCCTCACAGCTCTCCCTATTTCAGTCTGGGGTTTTTTGTTCACATAGTTTAACTTTCTCCAGGAAATTAAATTACAAAGTTTTGCATCATTTTGGTTTAGGTTCATTTCCAGCTTTAGATAATGTTGGAAAGAAGGAGAAAGGAGAGGAAAGGCAACAAAAACCCCTCAAAATTAGGTGGAAATGCAGCACTCCCTTTGTGAGTGGAACAGCTGTAGATTAACTGCCAGATTTACCTGCCTGAAGACAGAGGAATAAATTTAGGGGTTTGGAGAGCTGGTAACAGTGTCATTCTTTATTCAGCTCTCTGGCAGCAGTGGTAAAACCAGTGGGTATTTGCTTCTTTGATCACTGAGACAAAATTCTTGGCTGTTCATTTACCATTTTAAATACATGATTCATGAATATAACTTTTCTAAAAAGTGCCCTGGACAAGAAAGAGCTCAGATATGAAATGTCTAGATTATCACTACTCCTGAAGCATATAAATATATATATATATATATAAATATATGTTAAAAATTCTCCACATAACTGTTAGAATCAACAGTTTGCACGTGTTCACTCCAGGGTAAAGCACAACTATAACATGCTAGTTTGTGGTGTGCTCTTTTTTTTTTTCTTTTTTTTTTTAGTGAGGGATAAGATTACATCTAGGTACTCTGCATAATTATAGCAATGTTCTGAGCAGTTTGTCTGATGATACTCTTTATTTAACTCCCTGCTTTTCTCAGGTCTGAGCTGAGATCCAGAACTTGCCTTGAGCTGAAACTTTGCATGCACAGCTCCTCTTTCCTGTGGAATAACCTGTGTTTTGGAACAAATGAAAGATTGCTTAGAGGCTCTGTGTTTCAGTCCAGTTAGATCATGCTACAGTTTTTGTTTGTTATTTTAAAAACCACTCATTAGATTGTTCAGGGTTGTTCTTGGATACTGCTGAAATGTGTTTTCCTGCCAAATAAAAACTTAGCAATAGTTATATTTGCTTCAGCTACGTTAGAGATGGGGTTATAATCATGCTGTATCACAGGGCTTTGGAACTGCAGCTTGTACCTTTTTTTGGCTGCTTCAGTTCACCTTTGCTGCAGCTCCTGGTTAACAGCTGACTTAGTTAATAACATCCAAGTGGAGGTGCTCAAAGATTTGATTCTTTTTGGGGTGAAGAGACTGTGCCTGCAGTGTGACCTGCAGGAAGGAATCTTCTGTCCATGGAGCTTTGGCCTCCAGGCTGTGCACGAGGGTTCAGGTGCTTGAGTTTGTCCCACAGCCCGTGGAGCAGTGAGCTCTGGCTTCACAGGTGGCTGCTCTGAGGCCTGGCAGTGCTGCTCTAGCAAGTCCCTTTCATTTGCCATGTCTTAGAGTTGCAAATTTGGATTGTCCCCAGCTCTTGTGGCAGCACTTGCTTGTGCCAATCATGTGCTGTGCTCCTGGTTTAGCTGCTGCACTCGAGCCCAAGGCTGGTTCTCCCTGCAGCTCTGTCAGAGGCTGTGGATCCTCTCACCCGGCCATATGTGAAGTCAGGAGTTTCTTTTTATCTCTGCCCATCTTTCCTGAGTGCACAGGAATTTGTTTTCCCCTTGGATGCTGTCCCACTCGGCAGCATTACTGAGTTCTGCTGCTGCAGGTTATAATGTCATTAATCCCTTGTGCTGCCTAATCCCTCAGTCAACATCACTGAGCTTTCCTTTCTCTCATGGTAAAATTTTGGTGAACACAGTGGGTGTGCAAGTGGTTTGCTGAGTGTTTGGGGAGGAGTTGGGTCCTTTCCTTTTTGGGGTTTTTCTTGTTAATATTTCAGAATTCCTATGTCTCCCTGACCACGGTTGCTGTGACAATGCCACTGGGATTAGCTGCCAGTGCTCTTAACAAACGAAATCCCCAATAGTTAAAATGTGTGAAATTAACTGTGCTTTTTGTTTGTTCTCTGGGTGTCGTGTGACTGAAAACGACAGTGTCTAAAGATTAAATGCAGCAACACTTTCCTCCGATCCTTTGTGGCCTTGACATTAAAACCAGACAAAAATTAAGCATGTTATCTAGCACAGCCCTTGCACAGGAAAATCAGATCACTATAAAACAGGAATGGACTTTTTTCCTCTGCAGAAGCCCATATGAAAGGGTAATTTATGCCCTAACCTGATCTTTTCTTTTATTTGTTTTGCCTTTTATTTATTTATTTTCCCTTTTTAAACATGTGTTCTTACCTGTAGACTTTGTGCAATGATAATGTGGTTCTCCCCAGGAATAATTCATTGGTTGTTAGTTGTCCTGGAACTTTATTGGAATGTAATAAAGCAATTAAATCTTTTAATCTTGGAAATACTTTTGGAGACACTTTTAAAATTTACATCATTACCTTTCATAGCTTTATACAAACAAATTCTGTGGGGCTCTTTCACTTGAAAAATGAAGTGTTTTACTGCTTTTGGTGGCACTGTGGATCCCAAATTGAGAATTCCACCTGTGTGTGTTTGTCTTTAAGGCCATGGTAGGTGAGGAGTGTGTAGGTGCCATCGTCTGCAAGCTGGATATGCACAAAAAGATGTTCCGCAGAGGTTATATAGCCATGTTAGCAGTGGATTCCAAATACAGAAGAAAAGGAATTGGTAAGAATAGCCCTTTTTTGTCTTCTTTCTTCTTTAAATCCTCTCCAGCTGGGATAACTGTAGCTGTCATAAAGATTTAAGCTGAACTGAAGTTCAGGATATGGTGCTTTGTGTGTCATCCTCGCCTTACTCAACCACGCGAGCTCCCCAGTGGATTTTCTGATTTTGTTAAAATAACCTGAAATGCCCTGTGAGTTCACACCTGGGATCTGATAAGGCTAAAAAGAAAGGCAGGCAGCAGCCCCTTACCTCTGCCAAATAACAGTGGGAACTGCTTTGTGTTTTATGTGTGCCCTCATCACTGTATTTCCATGTTGTGTTCAGGCTCCTTTTTTACAGTGAACTTATTCCCTGACTTCCCCCTATAAATTATGCATATATTACCCATCAGGGAGAATGTATGGAGCTCATTATTGTATTAATCAGGGAAGAAAAATAGCTGTGTGTTGTTACTTGAGTGATTGAAATGGAGATCTGTTTTGTTGGGAAGGTACATGGTAAAGAAATCACTCTTGGCAGAGAGTTTGCCCTTTCTCATTAATCAGTTTTGCCCTGGTGAAGGGATTTTCATTCTAACTCCAGTTAGCCAAGTTGGCTTAATTAAATATCTCTTCTTATGGAACTTAATTTTTTCATGCTGGTTATTGTGAAATTACATTATGTAAGGTATTTTTAACTAAATGTAGACGTCAGCTCCAAAGCTTGGAGCTGTGCTTCACTACTCATCCACACTGAACAGCTCATGCTTCTGTGATTAAAGACAGAAAATTACTTGCAATCAAAAAATACAGTGATCCATTGCAGAATGTATCATTGTGTTTGCTTTCTTCCAGAAAAAACCCTCCAAAAAAACACATTACCACAACTGTTCAAGCATGTGCAGATTTTTTCTTTCCCCAGTGCAATTCAAAAGCCATTGTTGGTCTCAGTAGTGGAGCAGAGGAAGAGGATACTGAGAAATCACTGTCTCTCCTTTCCTTTTAGCTGAGTCATGAAGGAGGCTGCCATAATTTAATTGCAGGTGCTTGGATTCAGAAGTAAATAAGAGCTAATGCTGTTATTATGGAGATCACTGCAAGACTTTTCCCTCACTTTAGTCTGTTGGTTAAATTAGAATTACATACATAGAATTTATCTTTAAAGCCTTGCTTACTTTAGCATTATATATGTTGACTTTTTCCAACATTTGCCACCTTGCTGTTTCTCAGTGTGCTGTTAATCTGAAGATCTGCTTTAAATGTAGAACAGTTTTATCATCCCATTCAGTGAAAATCTTAATTGATTAAAGTTTTGAGAATATTTTAAAACATTCTGTAGATTCCTTGGGTTTTTTTTTCCTTTTCCATTGCCTTCTTATGGAAGTGAGATTTATGCAATTTCACTGAACAGCAGTTTTTTCCACTAATAACTTTGAATTCAACTTTCAATTTCACCCCAGTTCTACAGACAGGTAGGGATATTACATTTGTAGAACTGTTGTGAAATAGATGACAAATAATGATTAAAAAAATTAAACTTAATGCTTGACTGAGGGGAAGGGATGAGTTTTGAGAATATTATTAGATACTAGCAAACCCAAATGGGAATGAGCCATAAAAACTGTGGTTTCATAAGTTCTGTTACTAATACAAGTATTTGTTTTAGTAAGAGGAAATTCCCATGGAAGATGAATGTCCTTCAAGTACATGCCAGCAGATTTTGACTTTAAATGCAACAAAAAGGAATGAATCACATCTTGGAAGGCTATATTTAACACCATGTTGAGCAGAGCAGCCAGTTTCTAATATCCCTGTGTTACAAGAATCTTGCACTTGAGCTGAGTCTCTGGATAACTTCACAGATTATTTTAGTGTTCAAACTTGAGACTGCAGCTTGACTGCAACTCCTTGTTTTTCTTTCCTCCCTCCTTTCCCCAGGTGTCATGTCATGTAGGTAGCACACATTAGTCATATATAAACTGGCATTTTTGTTTTGCACTGCAACTCTGACACTTACTGAAATCTGTGTTTCAGGTACAAACTTGGTTAAGAAAGCTATTTATGCTATGGTTGAAGGAGATTGTGATGAGGTAAGATTTTATAATCAAAACTTTCATAATAGAAATGGTTTGCACTCTCTTGTTTGTGGATTCATTTCACAGGTTTTTCTTCTCCAGGATTTTTTTTTAGGTGGGAAATAAGTTGGTAAGAAGCTCCTTTATAATAAAAGGGAAAACAACCTCTAAAAAAGTATGGCACAAATAGGAGATGAACTCTCTAAATTTTTTCTAAGTGCTGAAATTCAGCAATTTTCATTGTGAAGCTGCCTCAGCCTTCACTCAGGCCCATTTTCCTGCAAGGGCCCCATTTGAGGTGCAGCTGAGCAGTGGGCTGAGCATGTCCTGTGTGGCCCTGCCATCCCTTCAGAGCACAGCCAGGCCCAGAACAGAGTGTGCTGTGCTGCTGCAGAATGTGGATTTATCACAGCACTCATCAGCCTCCTCTGACACTGCACAGAGCAGGGCTGCACTGGGTTAGCACAGGCACTGAACCACTGGCCAACTTCCCTGCCCTACAAGTTGTTGCTCTTTCACCAGATTACAGTTCCTGCTTTCTTTAAAAATATAAATATTGTTTATAAAATATAAATAAATATTGTTATAAATTATTGCTTATAAATATAAATATATTTGTTGTTGTGTGTCTTGTTTAACTTGTGAGGAGCTCTCCCTGCATCCATCCATCCATCCTCCTTACCCAGGTTATGTGTCCCTTTAACTTCCAGCTCCTTGGCATGGTGCACTTGTTCCTGACATGTGAGCACTGTCATTTCAGTGTGTCATAGTTAATGAGCCTTTGATCTCTCTGTTATCTCACTTCAGCTGCTCCCTCCATTGTCCCACTGCTCCCTCCTTTGTCCCACTGCCCCCTGGGGAAGTTCTTATTCAAAGCTACACAGGACTTCTGGCAAACACTCCAGTTTATTTTCCACTTGTGTTTCTCTTCCTGCAGTATCCCTGCCTGTGCTCTGGCTTCATTCATTGGGAGATTTATTCTTCCCCTCAGATCCCTTCATGCCTCTGCTTGCTGCTGTCTTCTTCCCCCTCACCTTCTCCTTTATGTTGTAGTTGGGCACTACAGGGCAGCCTGTAATTCTTTTTAAGTTCTTTATTTTGGCTTCTTGCCTCTATCCTGATTTCTAAAATGCTTTCCTCTAATCTCTTTTACTGCTTGTCTACACTGAACTAATCAAGGGGAGATTGGTTGGTTTGTTCTCCCCATTGCTTTCCACTATGGTCTTGAGTTGATTTCCGATTTCTAGACTGGTCAAGATTTTTTAAAAATTGCAAAATACTTGAGGGTCAGGGTTACAGTGTTCACACCACAGATGCAGAAATGAGATGCAGAGAAGGGAAGTGAATTACCCACTGTTATTAGAGAGTCAGGAGTAGAACTGAATGTTTCTACTCAAGCTGAGTTGCAGTAATTACTGTGTAATTTCTGAATGTGCTATTCCTCATGTAAATTCATTTTTAGATTGGACTATCTAACAGGTGACCTCTAACAGTAACCTCCTTCTGTGTCTTTTTCCTCTCCCACTGTCATATTAATCCAAGATCCCTTTTTGCTGGTTTTTATCTCCATAAACATGAAATAAATGTGATAAGGGTTGCAGGTCTGCAGTGAGGTCTCATTAAGTCTTAGTCACAGATTTTCCTCTCTGCTGCTGTATAAATGCTTTGGACCAGGGGCAGAGGGCATTTTTCAGATTCTGTCTCTATTCAAATGCACTGCAATTCAGACTCCTGGTTTTGGAAGTGCTGTTTGTAGAATGATGATTCTAAACTCATCCCCTGATTTCTGGGGGCTTTTGCACCAGCTGAGTCTTGTGCTAGCACTAAATTTTGAACTGGGAACCCTTTAGGGAGCATGGAATACAAGCAGAGTATTTTACTGATTATTTTTCTGCACCATCAACTGAGGCACACCCACACTTATTTTTATTTATGTTATTCTTTTCCACATATAGATTATCCACAACCAAAGAGCCAATGTTTTCATGTTTGTTTTTTCCTTTGCCACCAAGTAGGCTTCTTCCACATACCCAAAATGGTGTAAATAAGGAGGTTATGTGGTGGAGTGCTGAGGTTTCAGTCAGAGCAGAATCTGAAAAATCTAACTAGGCACCCATGAAAAGCTCTGCCCAACTCTTGGGTCTCACCAGTTTTCACAACACTTGTCAGGAGATCAGTTTCTGATTAATTGATGCTTAAAGCTCATCAAACACAAAGTGCTGCATCACAATAATTTGTCTGTGTGAGGCATAGAAATAGTTTAATCATCCCTGCAGCTTTTTAAGGTATTTTTCTACATTTTTGAATAAAATCAGAATCCTGATGAAAATAAAAAGATACTGCTTTTTGAGATAAGATGGAGTGCAATTAAAAACAAAATGCTATTTTCTGAAACTTGCTTGGAATAGGATTAAAAACATGAATATGCAGCTGTGGGTGTCGTGAAAAATTTCCAAAGGCTGCTTGGAAACTCTTCCCTTCAATCTAATTATGGCATAGATGCAGTAAATAGACTTAATTTTAATAATTTGTGGCATATAATCTGATAAATGCCTCACTCAGTGTGTTGCTTTTCAAAGTATCACAGATTTGGCTTTGGAGGTACCAGCATTGAGTCCTGAAAAACAAAGGATTTCTGCAACACCAGAGATGAAAATCTTGACAAATCACAGCTGATAGGTGGCATTTCAAAGCCTGCTGCAATGTTCTGGTGTTTAAGGACATTTTTTTCCCCTGGAGGCTGTTTTAGTGGGAATAAACCAAGGCAGGCCTATGGAATGAGTGAGTTACTCTGAGAGGCAGAGTCTTCCTCAGGGGTGTGGAAGATTTTCTCAGGGAAAGCTGTGGAGTGGCTGAGGAGGGGAATTGGGTGGAATGGAATCTGTGTGCAGGGGAGGAGCTGCCCATGGCCTACATTAGAATAGAAACCAGGGAAGTGATCTGCTCTTGGGGGTGGGTGCTTGAACCAGAAATAACCTTCAGGCCTGGAGGAAGCGCTCACACAGCAGCTTCCAGCTGGAGTGTCTGCAAATAACATTACAAAACTTGGGCATTCTGATTTGTATTTTTTTTTTTACACCTTTATGACTTTATCAAGTATCTGACGTTCCTGAATTCTGATATTTGGGGTAGTGAACTGTACTGGGCTGAGTTTCTAGTGGATCACAGTGATTTAGGAAAACTCTGGGCTGGTTGCATAGAAAAGTTGAACTATGGAAATAAATCAGGTGAAGGTGAACAGTTCTACTTTCAGCTCCAAAGTTTGGGAAATATTTTTTTTCTAGTTTAAAAAAGAAAAGCATGTGCTGACTGCAGCAAGGTGGGTGTCTTGGCTGCTTTTTGTACTGTTTTTGCTGGCAAGCAATTTCCCACAACTCTACAGCTGAAGACCATTCTGTGGAACTGTTACATCCCTTAATTACAATTAGGAAGGAGGAGTTGTTCATATGCAGGTTTTCCATCTGTAACAAATGACTCAGGAATCTGCATACAATTCATTCACTTTGTGTTACTGAAATAATATATTTCAGTCATATGAAGTGAATGGATTGATAACTAATGAAAATAAGACTCCAGTAATGGGACTTCAAAAACCTTTTTTAAACAAAAATGTAGAACATGAAAGGGAACCACAGATTCTCATGAGACTTCCCATTGGAACTTCAGGGTGATTTAGAGTGGGGTTTTTGACCACAGTAGTAGGTAAAAAAAATGGCATTAAATGTCATTTTAATTCATTTTAATTCATTTAAAAAAGGAAATAAAATGACACACTAGTAGGTGTGTAATTTTAATTCAGCACCACACTAGTAAAAATGAAATGTGCATTTTTATGGAATCCTGTTTGAAATCATTACTTTGCTGATATTTTTAGTTTCTCCTTAATCTACAAAACATAAAAAGTATGAACTTTAGATTTTGAGTAATGCCATGCCTGTCTTCAAAAGTTAAGGTAGTTAAATTGATTAAGGACACTGGACAAGCCCTCATAACTTGAGTCTGATGATCTGTCAGACTTAAAAGTAAGAATAGCAACCTCCTCTGAGTGCTGAGAGGACTTTCTTACTTTGGCTGTATCTATTCTATGACTTGGGTTTTAAACTTGAGTTTCTTCAGAGTTTGAGCTGAAGAAGCAAGAAGGCTTGACCACTCCATTTGGCTTCAGTTCAGGAATAAATTAAAAGTGTGAAAATACAGCAACAAGGAACATTGCACTCCACTCTTAATATAGATATCTTTTTGCTTCTAAACCCAGTTAATATTAGAGTTGAGCTAAAATGTTTGGTTTATGAAACTTAAGATAAAAGAGAATGTCACAACCTTCAGAAAGTTGCAACTTTAGCAGAAAACGCTGCTAAATCTAATCAGAGCCTTGCTGCCCTTCAGGGGGGGTGTAGCTGTGTTATCAGAGGATTTAACAGGCATATGTTACAACAAAATCGACCCACAAGAGCAGAAATAAATGTAACAATGGAAGGTTTGGAGCTTGATTGAAAAGCTCACACAGGAAGAGATGCATTCTTCAGCAAAGGAAGCTAATGAAACCTGAATAAGATATGCCTGTGTTTCCTTTTCAGATAACAGAAACATGTCTTCAGCTGCAGTGTGTTGAGATCAGGGAATTACTTTTCATTGTGCTGAGACTTCCTTAGAAATACCAGAGCAAATCTCTTGCATTTGCTTTCAAGATGAGCATTCACTCAGGTAGTGGGATTCCAACAAACCTGTATTTCAACATTTAACCACTCCCTTCAGCTCAATCACCTGCAGTGCTGGAAGTGTTTTAGCATTGCCAGGTGTTGGTGCTTGCAGTTGAATAGAGAGTTGTTACATCACTGTGCCAGGTTACTGAACCTTTGAGAGAGTGAATGCCCTTGGTAGCTGAGAGTTCAAATAAATGATCCTCTGCACAGGTCACATTGCTGCTTTGGCTTCAGTGTTTTGGTTAAATTGGAGTTAAGGAGTTGTACAATGTGTAGAAAATAGCCTTCTCCAGCAAAATGATGGTGCTTCCATAATTTCTTACAGATGAATAGTTACCCATTTTAATGGATGAAGGATGTTAGGAGTTCTCCATCAGCTCACAGGACTTGCTAGTAATGTTCTGGGAAGTGCCAAACAGAGAAATTCAATCTCTCATTCTTCTCACAAAACTAAGAATTGAATTAGGTTGTCTTATGTGTGCAGCACTGCCCTGCTGTAATTTAAGAACTTTGCTGATTAATATTTCAATGTGTGACTCTTAGTTCCTTTTTGTAAAACTAGCTGTTTCCAAGCCTTATATTGTTCATTGCGATGTTATCCCCAGCTTCATTGTTTTTTCAGCATCCTTACACTGACAAACACAGGTGGGATTGATTGCCCATTGGATGTGGCAGCCAGTGGTTAGACTGGTCACCTCCAATAAAATTTAAAAATCCTTTTCATGCATTTATTTGACTCAAGTTTCAGGCCACTCTGACCACTGGCTGCCTCCTGCTTTCACACTGATCTAGCCACTCCTCAGAGTGCAGAAAACAAACCCTGTGGAGAGAAAAAGGAAAGGTTTTCTGCCAGGTGGCTTTGGAAGGAGCTCAGGAACCAGCCTTGAGAGCTGGCAGGAGACTGGGGGGAAAGGAAATGAAAATATGTGCCTGAAGGAAGGGAGGCCACAGAAGCCACAGAGTAGATGGACTTAAACTGCTCTGCTAATCCAGGCTGCTGTTTTGGTCCTATATTTTCATTCTTTCTACAGTGACCATCAGCTGCTCTTTAATATGTGGATATTCACTATCAGGGGTGTATGGAGCCCAGGCCTTGTTAGTTCAGCCCCTCTTCTTGCTAATAGCAGAACCTTAAATAATTGAGTTGGACACCAATCAAGAGGCAAAATTATTTTTTATTATGTGGAGGTGATGCAGGGCTTGTCAGTTATGGCAGAGCTCTGTTCAGTGCATGTGGAGAAAAGAGAGAGAGAGAAACAATTCTGAAAAATTCTGAAGTTTTGTGATTAATGTCTTGTTAAGGCCAGTGTAGTTTTTTGCCTGTGCTTGAGAATTCTGACACAATTTTGAGTCTTAATTTAGACTACTCTTGGACTTGGGTTTGGTCTGAGTTATTTCTGACAGGTCTTTCTCCAACTAGGATCTTACCAACAGAGGGGGAAAAATATGGAAAACTGCTTAATCTTCTGGTGTGCACTGTGATTTGGGTTTAGGGTATTTGCTGGTACCCAAGTTGGATCAGGCTTGGAGCAACCTGGGAAAGTGGAAGGTGTCCCTGCCCGTGGCAGGGGATTGGAACTGGATGATCTTGAAGGTGTTTTCCAGCTTAGACCCCTGTGTGATTCTTGTGCTGAGCACAGATACTCACTGCAAACGTTGGCTCTGACAGCTGATGTCAATTCAGAGCTCTTATCTACATCTAACTCCAAGGAGTCGGGGCTCAAAGATATTAAATCATTAAATCCTCATGTGCCAAGTTCTTGTGTCATGCAGAAGTTCAGTTACTCGCTCAAAAGTTGTTTTGGACCCTAACCTGTTTGGTAGCTTGGGTTTTGGGGGAGGCTGTTTGGGATTTGTTTGTTGATGTGTTTTTTACCCTTGTTATGAGGTGCTGAACTGAAATACTGTTTACAGCCAAGAACTATAATCTTGAATGTTGTTTACAATTATAGCTGTGAATGAACTGCTATATTATATTTTATTTTAATGTGGAAATGGATGCTTAATGTGGAAATACTGCTTACTTAAGTAAAGATAAGAAGAAATGAATTCCATTCATTGCTAACAACCATATCTTTAAATAAAACCTTTGGAATTGGTTCAGCAATCGTGTACTTGCAACTACCGACTAACACAACACAATTCTTTCTTTTTCTTTCTTTTCTCCCTCAAAGGTTGTATTGGAAACAGAAATCACAAATAAGTCTGCTTTGAAACTTTATGAAAACCTTGGTTTTGTGCGAGACAAGAGGCTGTTCAGATACTATTTAAATGGAGTGGATGCACTGCGTCTGAAACTGTGGCTGCGTTAGGAGACCCCGTCCCAGCCAGCAAGCGACGTCCCAGCAGCGCAGAGTTGTCCTTTGCATGCATTGCAATTTGTCCCAAATTGCTTTGCAAGGTGGACTTTTAGTACTTTCCATGCAGCTCTTAAACCTGTCAGTGTCCCATTGAGTGTCGCACACATTCGTTGCACTTTGGCATGGCGCATTTGTTCCGAATTAAAGCCGATTGTCTCAGACTCCGAGTCCTTTTGGTACCAGCCAGATGTGCCAGGTGATAGCCAAGATATGTTCATTCATTTGCAAGTCGGCTGACTCTTTAGGACATCCACACAGTGAACGTTTTAGCAGAGAAAACCTGGATGGGAACGCCGCGTTTGGTTCCCGAAAATTCAAAATAAAGCCAATGTAGATTGTAAAATTCTATAAGTATACTAACATTTCATACAAAAATTGCCATAGTTTTCTGGGGAAGAAGAAGAAGAAAAAGAAAAAAAAGGCTTCAATTTTAGGTTTTATTTTTCAATATTGAATTTTTCCATTCTTAAATATTGGTACCTCAGTGATTAGTGAATGAAAAAATGTATTGTAGGGTGGGGTGTGTGTTACAACGAGTAACCATTAAATTGCGTCTGCCAGTGCCTGTATAGATAAGTATATTTGTCTTCACCTCTAAGTTTGGAGTGCATGCTTTTATTCTTTTACTTTCTTCAGTTGTCTTTGCAAGGAAAAAAAAAAGAAATCTGCTTTTATTTAAATTCTGGATTTGATAATAAATTATTTCAGATTTTTATAATTCGGATACTTCTCCCAAACAAGGGGTTGGAAGGCCCTTCTTATAGCAAGAAGTGTAAGCTATTTTAAAACCTTGAGTAGCTGCTAAAAAAACCTGGTGGCACCAGTGAATCTCTGCTGGGTTTGGATGCACTTTTGTCATTAAAAGAGTGAGGGACTTCTTTTAAAAGAAGATATAGAAAATTAATGTAAATTGGTATGATTTTTATTTAATCAAAATTATTGCTAGAAGCTCTGAGAAACAGCTATTTTAAGATAGTTGGAACAGTTTTTTTTTTCAGATTCAGATTGCTTTGCTTCAGTGTTCTAAAATGCTTCAATCTTTGGTTCTTGGTCTTGGAAATTAATTTCAAGGTGTATCATATTCATTTTCAGCTGCTCTCATTTTCTCAACTTACATGAGCTAAATTATTGGGGGATTTTTTTTCCCCTCTAAAATCAAAGCAGCGGGGAAGGAATTCTGTCTCTTTTTCTTGCATTCACTCTTGCTCTGTTTTTCTTTATTTTTTTTTCCTTTCTTTATTTGGGCTTACATAAGTTTTACCAATACCCATCAATTTTTTCAGTAATGACAGCATCAAGGCTTTGTTGTTCTGTGTGATTCCATAGCCCAGGTCTATGAATCAGTTGGGTTGGGTTTTTTGTTTTGTTTTGTGGGGGTTTTATTTTGTTTTGGTTTTGTTTTGTTTTTTTGAAAGACAAGAATAAAGGTATTAGGTGACTTGTGGAAGCACCTCTGTAATCAGAGATCTCAGAATGTTCAGAGTTGGAAGGGACCCACCAGGATCAGGTCCAGCTTTGAGGTGAATGGTCCTTACAGGGATCAAAGGATGAACTCTCAGTGAATCCACTCTCATGGAACCGAGCGAATTCTCCAGATTTGCCTTACTACACTTTTTATTTTTCCTTTTTAGAGTTTGGTTTGAGTCGTGGGGTTGGTTTTGGGGTTTTTTTTTTTGTTTGTTTGTTTTCATTTTTGCTAATTACTGTACACTAAAAACAAAACCAACAAAACCCCTACCTCCAGTATCATTTGGAAAAGAGCCCTGTGCAGGAAAACTGGATTTGAGCAAAGCCGCCTTTTGCACAGACCAATCGCACATGGTGACGGACGTTTCTTACCATGTACAAATCATGAGTTGTATTTGAAAATAAAGATTTTTAATGGAAGCTGGCCCTGCTGAATTTTCTGCTTGTAGAGACACCATCTGTGCTGTCCAGGGGGTTTGTTCCCCTCGGTAAAGAAAACTCATCTTTAAAAGGGTGCCCAAGACAAAGTGTTGTCAGTGGGGTCTGTTACTCCCAGGACATGCTGGAGCTCAGCCTGAAGCCTGTGTGTAGCCACTGCTGCCTTGTGACACCATCAAACCCCTCCTTTTTCTGCCAGTTTTTCTGGGTGGCTTTTCAGCAGTTTTGATCAGTGTTAAGACTTCAATGTTGGACTCAATCCCTTGAGTCAGGTTTCCCTCAGCTGTGGTCCAGGACATGTCCCTATGTCCTGCCTTGGAGCTGGATCAGGAAGGTTTCAGACCTTGCAAGCAGCTGCTGGGCTTGATTCACAAATTGCAAACTGGGCTGCCTTGTGTGTCTTGCTGGGGTTTCAGTCTGCAAAGCCAGACAGGCAAGTTTGCTATTGGTTAATATTTAAGCCGTGGGTGTCTTCAGATTCAAAAGCCGACTGGCAAGTGAGCTGAAATCCCTCCTCACTGCCAAAAACATCCCTCTGGAGCAAACTTCAAATACAATTCTGGTTGGTTATTGCAAGAAGTGGTTGCTGCCATGCCTGTGTTGAAAATACTGAGCAAAATAGGTGTAGATCTCTCTTTTTTTTGTTTTTCAATATGGCCTAAAGGTTCTGCCATGGCTGCTGTGTCACAGTTCACTGCAGGAGACACTGAGCTGCATGTGCTGGGTCCTGTCAAACAGATTTGTTCTCTGTGCTGCTTGGGATTAGGAAATCAAGTGGGAAGCCTTGAATTTGCATAGGTTTTCAAAAGGAATCTAGCAAGGAAAGGTTGGTTATTTCTCCTGTCTGTTGCTAAACACAGTTCTCTCCCCCCCCTCGCCTTTTTGCATTGACAAATCTAACTAAGGAGTTGATTGCTTTTATATTTAAATTTGCCCAAATGTTGCTACTGGCTGACATGTCAGTCTGAATGTTTGCATTCATTATGTTGGTTTTTTTTTAAAGAAATGATCAGGTTCATCACCTTCAAGGCATCATCAGATTGGTGTTGCAGAGTATGTCACAAACTTTTTCAGGGCACTGCAAGACATTGCTACAACTCAGTGCTGTGTTGAAAAAACTTCAGGTCTTGTATAAACATTACAACCTGTGTTGGAGTTCAGGTATCAGGTGGGCATCTATGAAAATAGCAAGTGTATCTCAAAATACTGGACTGCTGTTTTGAGTGGATTATATTCTTCTGTCCCTTTATCCTTTTTGATGAGAACAAAACCAGTGGGGTTCCGAAATGTACAAGTTGTCTAAATACAATGCAGTCAAATAAATGGTTACGTTGTTTATCTATTTCCTTTTCAACGGGAATGTTCTAATGCTTGTTTTGCTGTCTCTACAAAAACACAAACTCACACTTGCTCAAGGCCAGGCTGGATGGGGCTTGGAGCACCCATGGCAGGGGTGGTCTTGAAGGTCCCTTCCAACCCAAACCGTTCTGGATTCTTTGACAGAGAAATGGTGGGAAAATTTTTACAAGACAAAACTGCCTATCATGGCTTGATTTAAAAACTGCCATGCCTGTGTCAGGGGCATCCTGAACATCATTTATCTGAACAGTGTCACAGCTGAACTGAAATGGGTCTTTTTTTATGGCTGTTAAGTTGTGACTAACACAGACACTCTGGATTTCCTGGGAGATAAGGAGGGGGTTTATTATTTTGGTTGCAAGTAAGCAAGAATTGGGAACTGCTTGCAGCTCTTGCAATGCTGAGAACTCTTCAGAGCACACAGAGGAGTCCTGTATGTTCTTAGAAGAAATGTACTTTTGAAATCATCTCAAAGTACTTTCCATGTACTTTGAGCTTTATTCCCTCTACCATTTTGTCCAGGCTCCTAAACCCCTGGGGATTTGCCAGCAGTTGTGGCTGTGTGTGGTGTGCAGGTGACTGAGGGCTGCGCCCAACCTGCCAGAGAGCTCCAAGGCTTTTCTCCTTCCCATTTGTTTTGATTCCTTACAGCTCCCAGTACCTAAAGAGGAACTTTTTTATAAGGGCATGGAGTGACAGGACAAGGGGGAATGGCTTCAGACTGACAGATAGTGGATTTAGGTTGGAGATGAGGACGAAATTCCTGACTGAGGGTGCTGGGGCCCTGGCACAGGGTGCCCAGAGCAGCTGTGGCTGCCCCTGGATCCCTGGGGGTGTCCAAGGCCAGGCTGGATGAGGCTTGGAGCACCCTGGGACAGTGGAAGGTGTCCCTGGTGGAAAGAGATGGTCCCCTCCCACCCAAACCCTTCCATGATCCTGTTACTGCAGTGAATGATTCCCCAGCTGTTCAGCCCTTGCAGGTGGCTGGAGTTTGTAACCTCCAGTGGGAGACGGATTTAAATTCCAGCTCTGCATCCACCACTAGCTCCATCCTGGATTTAAGAAATTGTCCATCACAATCAAAACTGAACTCCAAGTACATCAGCAAAAAAGGTCCTAAACAGCTTCATAACTTCTCTGAGAGGTGTTTTCCCTATTTTCTGTACCAGCTATTGCCTTGATTTGGGGCATTTTCTTTTAAAAATAAAGAAAACAAAAGCAGGAAAGGAAAATTACTTTCTGCTGAAGTGAATGCTTCTCTCCAGGTGTCAAAGACTGAGAGAAGGTAACAAAGGGGGGTCATGGACAAAGATTGAATACAGGACCTTAATAATAACTGGTTTTCTACTTTCTATCTGTAACAAGATGCCACCTGCTGCTCTCTTTTTTTTGTTTGTTTGTTTGTAAAATACCAGTTAAGAAGAAGGTTGAAAAAGTAGGTGACCAAGCAGCTTTGCTAAAGCAAGAAAGATTTATGCAAAGCTGAAGTGATTACTTATATATAATAATAAAATTATAGACTTGTTGAATAACCTGAGTTGGAAGGGACCCATAAATATTATTGTACCCCAACTCCTGGGAAAAAAAAATTATTTATATTATATTATATTATATTATATTATATTATATTATATTATATTATATTATATTATATTAATTATATTAATTATATTATATTAATTATATTATATATATTATATTATATTATATTATATTATATTATATTATATTATATTATATTATATTATATTATATTATATTATATTATATTATATTATATTATATTATATTATATTATATTATATTCAGTATATATAGCATATATAGTATATATTATATTCTATATATAATATTTTATATTATATTTATATTTATATTTTAGATTTTATTTATGATATTTATTATTACATTATAATACATTATAATATTATATTTGTTTATTATATTTATAATAAGAATTTTATTATATTTATTATATTAGCTATTGAACCCCCTTCCAGACAGTACCCTGACAATCCCTGTCCACACGAACACATTCCTTTCCATGAGTAATTTAGAGCACACAGTTAATTGAATACTCTGGTGTTGCCACAGCTCCCTCCCAGGGGATGGAAAAGGCTCTTAGTCTAAATCAAAATTAGTCTTTAATATCAGCAAGAACAAACAGAGGAGCCCTTGGAGTTGGATGCACTTGATGGAAGGAGTGGATGTGTCACTCCTGAGCTGGGCTAAGAGTGCTCCAGCCCCATTGACTCTGAGCAGGAGGCTTTGCTGGAGGAGATAATTACATAAAGAAGAGAAGCAGCTGCTCTTCAGACAAATTAAGGATGTCCTTGTCCCTCATGTCCCCTCTCCATGCTGGTCTGGGAGTCCTGCAGCTCTCCAGGAATGAATGAAAAGCAGTTTCAAGCTCAGCCCTAATGAAGGGCTTGCACCATCCCTGGCTCCTGGTCAGTGATAAAATTCACCACAAAATTGATTTTTTCCTTTTCTTTTCCACCCATTTTTTTGCTCAGGCGACTTGATCCAAAAGCCTTTTGGTGTCCCCAGGTCTGAAGTCTCTCCTGTGGCTGGCACAGGGCTGTTTCTTGCAGCAATAAACTGAGTGTTAGGGATGAGTGAGCTGGGCTGCCTGAAAATGTAAACAGCCTCAGAAAGTAAATAAATTGGGAAGTGGTTCAAGCCACAAATGGCATTGGAGCCTTTTCCTGCAAACAGCAGAGATTTTTATCTATCTGAAAGTGACATTCAAAGAATTGCTCTCCTGGGATTGGAAAAGAAGTTCTTCATTACAGGAAACAGGTCTGGATATGATTAAAAAGCTAAAATGTTCTCCTTGGGGTTTTTTTTTTTGTTTTGTTTTATTGAAGGGAAATTGAAAATTTGGTGATCTCAATGAAGCAAAGATTACTCCAGTGGCTCCATTTATAAACTGACAAATGGAATATGGAGCAGACTTTTACAGAGGTGCTGCCTTGCATTGGGCTCTATAATCTCAGTGTTCTCACTCCCTCCTGCTGTGTCAAAACAGGCCAAAAAATACATTTATTGAAATGTCAAACTTCAATGTTCTGGCTCTGTCCTTGTGGATAGAAAATAACTTTTCTATCTCTCCAACAGGAATTTTGTAGTTCTCTGTGAGATTGTTTTACAGTTTACTGTGTGTTCTTGGAAAGTCCTTTGGAAGAAATGCTCTCAGAAAACTCTCAGCCTCAAAATCCCAGGAACATTTTGAACCTACAGAAAGAGCCCTTTTTTTTTTTCTTCTCACAGATCCTGAGAGTGACTTCTCCTGTTTTTTCCTCACCAGCTGAAGAGCTTTATCCAAGTGTGGAAATAAAAATCAAATTCCAGGAAAACATTTTCTAAAATCTTCTTAATGATCTTTTGCCAGCTTCATCCCTCTTCCCCTCCTGCTTGAGCTCTGCAAACTTTTTAGTTTCAAGCTGTTCTAACACTCCAAGGATGGGTTACTGTGGGTAAGTTTTCCTTGGTAAATAGTTTCCAGGGAGATTTAGAATTCTTTACGCTGCAAAATTCTGCTCCTTGAAATGCAGAGATCATTTTCTGGGGTTTCTTTTGGTTGTATCCAGCCCCAAAACTCCTTTCTGTCAGCCTGCATTGGATGCATTGTGAGCTCTGGGCAAACTGGCTCAGGACAGGCTGGGGAGGAAAAAGGGGAAACTGAGGCAGGAGAGGCTGGGTGTGCTGGAATCCTTTGGATTAATGAATTCTGGAATCAGAACTGCTGCTCCTTCAGAGGTAAGTGCTGTCATCATGCCTTGGAGTACCTGGATTGTCCAAACCTTGTACAGATGGAAGGATTGGGATGAGCTGGAAGGGTGTCCTTAGGAAATCTGCTCGTCTTCCACCCTTTTCTTCTCTCTGTGCAAACAAGAATGGCCTGTGCAAGCATTATCCTGCTAAAAACACAGCTCACATGGCAGGGGAAAGGCACAGAAAAGAGCAAAGCAAGGATTTGGTGTGGGAGTTCCCATTTGTCAGCACTGGGTTGTTACAGGAGCCTGATCTCATGGACCTGAGCCAAAGCAGGTTTTGCTGGGGACTTTCTGCAGCCAGGGGCTTAATCCTTAAAGCTGGTCCTGACACAGGGTGGGGGCTCTGATTCCTGTGACTCAGATGAGGCTCGAGGCTTAGACAGCCTCGCTTCACCAAACAGAAACTGAATTTTTCCTTAAAATTAGGACTTGAGGGGGGAATGGTGAACCACAGTAGGTCACAGCCAACAAAGCAGCAATAAAGCAAACCACCTCCTGAAACAGCTGCTACACCAGCAGCTGTCTCAGCTGGGGCAGCTCTCTGAAACCTCTGTGCAACAGGCAAGAGCTTTTAATTGGCACTTCTAAATCCTGCAAGTCACCCTGCCTTGGGACACTGCTCCCTTTCTCCAGTGAGAGCAGAA
Source organism: Melospiza melodia melodia (assembly GCF_035770615.1). Classification (NCBI taxonomy): domain Eukaryota; kingdom Metazoa; phylum Chordata; class Aves; order Passeriformes; family Passerellidae; genus Melospiza; species Melospiza melodia. The sequence continues at coordinate 4,565,740 of NC_086199.1, forward strand.
CAACGCCCTGGCCTTGGAACTCTTGGGTTCCTGTTGCTGACATGACTTTTTAGGTATTAGAAAGTCTTTTTTTCCCAGCCCTGTGACTGAAGAAGTTGAGATTCATCAGTTCTGCTTTTCAAGGTTGTTTATATTTTTTTATCTATGACATTCCTTTTCTGACCTGCTGAGGTCTGTCCAGCAGGTTTGTGGCACAGTCCCTGCCCTTGGGGTGGTGTTGGCTTTTTATACTATAAACTACATGTACTTTATTTGCAATCATTTTCCAAAACCTATCACTTATGTTAGACAGTCTGTCTCTGCTCTAAACCAATCCAGAAGTGTCACCATCACAGCAGAAGATGGAGGACAAGGAGAAAGAGAAGAAGAGGACAGGCCCAGATTCCTCCATCTCACCTCTTGAACCCCCATTCTAAAACCCCAAACTTCTACTTTTTCACCCTGTGACAAATTCACTATCATTCTACTCAAACTTCTTGTGGCTTGTAAATCTTCACAAAGTTGGTAATTGTTTCCATGAGTTAAAATCAAAGCACAGGTGTGTCTGACTCTGTGCCAAGGTCTCTGAGCCCCTTCCCAGGGTCTCAAATCACCCAGGGCAGCCAGAGGAATGTCCTGGGTCCTGAAATGGAACTACAACCACAGCCATATGCCCACGTATCCTGGACTTTTCCCACATTTCTGCTGGTTCAGCAGCAAGATTTTCACCCATTTTTCTGCAGGCAGTGGAGGCACTGATGGGGCTGGCAGCAGTTTGGCTGTGAACACGTGGATGCAGGGCTGGGGGCTTTGACTCCTCCTGGTCTCATCTCCCAAGGGACAGGACAAGAGGAAACAGCCCCAAGGTGTGCCAGGGGAGGTTGGGATTGGATACAGGTGAAAAGTTCTTTGCTGAAAAGATTGTCAAGCCCAGGGAAGGGATGGAGTCCCCATCCCCGGAGGGATTTCAAAGCCACTTGGGGACATGGGTTTGTGGTGGCTTTGGCAGTGCTGGGGAATTGCATGATCTTAGATGGATTTTCCAACATAAATGATTCCATAATTCTCCACATTGTTGCTCTGAGTATATGGTATTCACTCCAAAATCTCAAGATACAGACTCTACACAAAGGATTAGTCTTTGCAAGAGAAACCTTGCATCCAGAGCAAGGTGGAGCCACAAAAAGTGGAGCCATTTTTGCTCCACCTTTGGAGGTCAAATTTTACAGCAAGATAATTTTCCTTTTCTCCTTCTGAAAGGTTCTGTAAAGCTTCCAGCTGATTTTCCAGTCCTCTGGCTCCTACAGCTGTGCCCCACAGTGCTTTTTATGTGGCTCAACAAACATCACCAGGCTGCTTCCTGAAGATCTGGAGTGGCTGCATCCCATCTGGATTCTGCTGGGAGCCTGCTCCACCTCTGCCTGGCTGATCCCAGCGTGAATTATCTGCAGCAGCAGCAGCAGCAGCAGCAGCTCAGGCTTGCTGAGAAGAGCTTTACACAGAAATGAGGCAAAAGAAGGTTGGGATGCACAGGTCTTATCTCTGCACTTGCTTTTTCATAGGAAGTATGGGGGGAAGCAGGGAGACAAGGCTGGGCTGATGGATGAAGCTGAGCAGAGGGCACAGAACTCCCATATTTTTATATTTTTATATTTTTGTAAATATAATATAATATAATATAATATAATATAATGTAATATAATATAATATAATATAATATAATATAATATAATATAATATAATATAATATAATATAATATATAATACTATACTATATATACTATATATAGTGTATATATAGTATTATATATAATATAGTATATATTATATAGTATAATAATATTATAATATTATAATATTATTATATATAATATATTATATATTATGTATTATACTATGAGTATATTATATACTATATAATATAAAATATAACATTATTAATATAGTAATATTAATATTACTATATTGTTAATATAGTATATACTATATAGTTATGTACTATATATTATATACTATTAATATATATTATATTATATAGTAGATAATATATAATATTAATAGTATATAATATATATTATATACTATTAATATTACTATATTAATAATATATACTGTATTAATATTATAGTATATATATTAATAATATATACTATAATATATAGTATATACTATATAGTATATACTATATAGTATATACTATTAATATAATATCTAGTATATATTATATAGTAGTTTATAAATAATATTATATTATATATATAATATATAATATATAATATATAATATATAATATATAATATAATATAATATAATATATATAATATAATATATAATATATAATATATAATATATAATATATAATATATAATATATAATATATAATATATAATATATTATATATTATATATTATACATTATATATTATATATTATACATTATATATTATATATTATATATTATATTTGCTTTACACACTTGCGGCAAACCAAGCCTGGTGAAACAGATTCTTCCTTGATAGCAACAGCCTCAAATAGGGTGGGGTAACACAGATGTGGAGAAAAGGGATAAGGGATAGGAGGGATAGGAGGAGAGGGAAGTGTCAGGGCTGGGAAATCAGAGGTGTGAAGCTCATGAGCTGTCCCCAGTGTCCCCTGCATGCACAGAGATGGGCACCCTGGGGCTGGAAGGGGAAATTCACAGATAATTTGGGGCTGCAAAGCATGCCAACAAGGTGATGCCTCTTGCAGAGGGGTCAGGAGGGGCTGCTCTGAAAGGGCAGCAGCTCATCCAGCTGAGCAGTTCTGTGTGGCCAGGAGGAGATGCCTGACCATCTGAGAGGTGGTGAAAAGAATGAGCTCCTGGTGCAGTTTGGGCTACCAGAGCTCACAGAACCAGGGTGGGAGAGCAGCCCTGCCTGCAGCCAGTGTGTGCCCTCCTCTGAGAAGAGTGTGTCCCTCAGCACAAACACCCACCTGGTGATGTGTGTTCTGCTGGGTGATGCACTGAGGCAGCCCCCAGAAAGGCTCAGCTAGCAGAGGAGAAGCTGGACCAAGGGCAGGGAGAGCAGCACCTTGGTGTTTGGCTGTGAGAGCAGCTCAGCCACCACAAGTGAGCTCTCCCAGCTCCCAGCTGAGCCCTGGCAGGGCTGGCTGCCCTCCCTGCGTGTTCCCCACGGAGCAGCTTCCACCTCAGTTATACAACAACCCAGACTGACCCCTGCTCCTGTGTCCATCTCCTCAGGAGCACAATCACCTGCCCTTCAGCCTCTGCCTTTCCTGACCCTCTGATTAATTTTTCTTCCTCCAGGCTGGTGTGGCAGCAAGGGCTCTCCCAGAGGAGCAGGAAAGCAGAGTGACTTCTCCAGGAGCTGCTCCCAACTTCTGTGCCCAACAAACCCCCGATGCTCTAAGTTTTGGCTTGCATATTTCTCAGATTCTGCACTGCCTTAGTGTGTGAGTCTGAACTAAATTGTTAGCAAGGTCTCCTCACAGTTCAGTCAGACAAAACAATCCTTTTCCAACCCCAGAACCAAGGACACCATTTTTGCAGCTTCCGCCCCAAAAAGTGCAAATAACAGAGAATTGAGGGGAGCAAACTGAGAGGATGGGACAGCATCACCTGGAGCTGGAACTGGACAATTAACCCCAATATGGAAATGGACCAAAAGTTATAAAAGTGTGAAAACTCGTGACTTGGAGTCCATCTTGGGTTGTACCATGGTTGGGCTCTTGTAGTGCCCCAGGTGAATCCTTTGAAGGCCTTTTAATAAATTTATTTATTCCTTTATTCCTTTAACTCTGGTTCCAGGTAGCCCCTCCAGGCATCACCCTGCCATGCATGTGGCCAGGGAAGGGTTTCCTCCTCATCCAGGGGTGCTCAGCAGCATTTTGTGATGCCCTCAGAGAGCTGAGCCTCCCCTGGGATGGTTTAAGCAGGCAGATAAATGTTCTCAAGTTTAAGAGCAGGGAATTAATCACATCTCCCAAATCCATCTTGGTAAACAAGCTTAAGCTTTACCTGGGAAACCTGAAATGACAAATCCTGCTTTTCCATTTGGGAGCTCAGTTGTTTTCTTTCAGTTAAGCTTTCTATGTCCTTAGAACACTTTTGGGGATGTTGTCTGGCTCTGGCCAGGCACTGAGAGGAGCAACAAACTGAAAAATTGTGCAAAATCCTTTTTTTCTGGAGGCTGGAGGTGTGGGCTGCATCCCAAACCATGGCCATGGCCTTGTGGCCAGCTCTGTCCACTCTGAAGGACATCAGGGAGATGGATGCTCAGGGAGATGGATGCTCAGGGAGATGGATGCTCAGGGATCTCTCAGAGCCTTCACCAAGGTCACAGCTTTACCTCATCACCTTTATCCTGGAATAGAACCCCAATCCATGAACTTCTCTGACAAAACCTTTGCTGCAAAGCACCAAGGGGCTGCAATTCATGAACCTTTGGGAAAAGTTTCACTGCAACAGGAGGTGTGGCAGGTTAGGAACCTGCTCAGGGCTGGTAAAATCACCCAAGGGGATGGGAAGAGACCCCAGGCTGTTCTCTCACTCTGCTCTCCCCATCTCCCAGAGCATTTAACCCCAGATCTGTGTCTGGGATGGAAGGCTGGGTTTCATGTTAGCAGCCTTTAATTGTGTGGGCAGTGTGCTGCTCCTCCAGGTGTTGGGTTACTGCCTGTGCTCTGAAAGCAGGGACATTTCCTCAAGGTCAGGGCTTGGTGTGCATTAATTTGGTCACCAAAGTAACACCTTCCTTCTCCTGGCAGCAGTGAGAAAGCCTGACCTGATGCCGCTCTCACATTTGGGGACTGTTGTTTGCTTTGTTTTTCTGTCTGAGGTCTTTCTTTGTCTTTTTTTGTTTTGTTTTGGTTTTTTTTTTTTTTTTTAATCCTCTTTCTTGGGCTCTTTGAAACGCGCCAAGAGGATGATGAATTGCAGGAAGCATCCAAGGCTCCGGGGCGTGATTTGCGTGTTAATCAGTGCAATCAGCACCGCTGAATCCTGTTACACCTGGCCACCAAAGCAGGCAGCAGGGAAGGGATGGAAGGTGATAGCCATGGGGCTGGGGGGCTGCAGGAGCCCTGCAGGACAGGGATTCCCCAGGGGAAAGCTCAGTTTTACACCTTTTATCCTTTTACATCCATTTTACACCTGACTCATCGCTCCGGTCCATCAGGGATTCTGCTTATGGCTGGCAAAACCTGACACTGAAGGGAGGTGACTTCAGGGAAAACGGTGCCCTAAAAGCATTTCATTATTTCTCTCCTGTCTGATGGGAAGTGCTTTGGGACACTGAGCCAAATTTTATGATGCTCTCGCAGATTTTGCGGAGCCTTTGTTGCAGAAGAGCCACACTTCCAAAAGCAGCCCTCAGTAACCAACATTTTGGGTGTTAAATCACAGCTGCATGGACCAGCAGATAATGCCAGGGTGGGCAACAGCTGTGGGTCAGGAGGAACTGAAATTTGGGGAAATCAGTCACCAAAGGATCACAGGATTGTTTGGGTTGGAAGGTGTAGGGTTGTGCTCCTTGTTGATGGAGGGACAAAACTATCTTTTGTCTCCTCAGAAAGGAAATAAGCCCAGAAGTTTCTCTTCTTCATTAGGTGAAAAAGCCACCTCATAGGCCCAGGGGACTTCACCTCAAACTTAAGGATGGCGAATTGGACAGAAACCAAAAAGACCCACCTGATCAATTTAATAGAAAAAGAAGTGAACAAAGAAATAATCGCTTTTGTGAGGTGTTTTACCAGGGGCAAGAACCTCCTGCACGTGACTCGATTTTTCTTTGCATATTATTTTGCCTTTTATTAAACCTTTTTGTTCCCAACACTGCAGCAGAAGCCATCCTGCTGATTTTTATGCCTCCAAAGGTAGCTGAGCTGTCTTGGGTGTGTTATAGGCTGCAGCAGTGGAAGGGACATTAAAGATCATCCCATTCCAAACCCTGCCATGGCAGGGACACCTTCCACCATCCCAGGTTGCTCCAAGCCCTGTCCAGCCTGGCCTTGGGCACTGCCAGGGATCCAGGGGCAGCCACAGCTGCTCTGGGCACCCTGTGCCAGGGCTCCATCACCTTCAGAGTCAGGAATTCTTCCCAATCTCCCATCCATCCTCTGGCACTGGGAGCCATTCCCTGTGTCCTGTCCCTCCATCCCTTGTCCCCAGTCCCTCTGCAGCTCTCCTGGAGCCCCTTCAGGCCCTGCCAGGGGCTCTGAGCTCTCCCTGGAGCCTCCTCCTCTCCAGGGCAGCACCCCCAGCCTGGCTCAGCACCAAACAGGCAGGGCTGGCCCCAGGCAGGTGATTTTCCTGGAGCTGGACACATCTGGGCTAAGGGCAGTGGTTTTCTGTGGAGGTTTTTTCCCCTCACAGGTTCAGTCCCTGCTCCAGATCTCAGTGCCCTCTGCAGTTCCTGGTGTGAGCACAAAGCCTCACAAAGCCAGGCCTCTTTGTGCTAAACTGGAACATCAGGTACAGAATCTGAGCACTCAAGAGCTGGGAAATGAAGAGGTAAGAACTCACTCATTTTAACTATTTCAATAGCCACTTACATGACATTTCTTGCTGAGGGTGAAAAAAAAGCCTTTTCCCTCTCTGCCTAATTCCAACTCGTATATTTCTCTGAATTTTGTTGGAGGTTTTAAAAATCTTTTTAATGTTTTGTAATTATTTTTTCCCATCTTACACAGATGAAGACTGGACTCCTGTCATTTAAACACCTGGATCAGAAAACTCGTCAGTGTGTTGCATCCAACAAGGAAAAAATTGGAGTTAACCTTGTATAATGTGCAGCTTCATATCTGTGTTGCCATGGTAGGAGAAGATTCCAGGGATCCAGGGGCAGCCACAGCTGCTCTGGGCACCCTGTGCCAGGGTCTCACACCCTCACAGGGAACAATTCCTTCCAATATCCCATCTGACCCTGCCCTATGCCAATTTAAAGCCATTCCCCTTGTCAAAAGTTCCCCTCTAACTCTTCTGGGGTCCCTTTATGCTCTGGAAGCTGCTTTAGCCCAGCTCTGGATTCACTCCTGGGTTTTTCCCCTCAGCTGAGAGGGGCGAAAACCTCAAGTTTCAAACACCAAAGATTGGGATCTCAGACAGGGGTTCTTGCCATGGGATGGAAGAAAGGAAGAATATTGTATTTGCAGGGTGCCCTGGCGAAGGTAGGAATGATGAATCTGACTCCATGTTCTCAGAAGGCTAATTTATTATTTTATGATCTATATTATATTAAAGAATACTAAACTAGACTATACTAAAGAATACAGAGAGGATACTTACAGAATGCTAAAAAGATAATAATGAAAACTGGTGACTCCTTCCAGAATCCCAACACAGCTTGGCCCCAACTGGCCAAAGAGTTAAAACAACTCACAGCAGAACCCAATGGAACAATCACCTGTGGGTAAACAATCTCCAAACACATTCCACATGTGAGCACAACACAGGAGAAGCAAATGAGATAAGAATTGTTTTCATTTTTCTCTGAGGCTTCTCAGCTTCCCAGGAAAAAAATCCTGGGAGAAGGGATTTTTCATAAAATGTGAATGTGACAGAAGAAAACAGGGCAGAGCTGGGAAAATAAATCAGAGCAGTGACCATTGGCTGCTGAGGCCAAGGTGGCTCTGACTCCAGCCCCAAAAACCCCAATTTTTGTCCCATCTGGCAGTGCAAGACCCCAGGACCAGCAGGAGCAGGAATTTAACTCCCCACCTCTCTCTTTCTCCAGGAGATGGATGGTTTTTGCCTGAAGCCTCCCCCGGATATAAATGAGACTTAGCCAGGCTGGGGGTGGTTCCTTCTCCCAGGAACAAGTGACAGGACAAGAGGAAATCACCTCAAGTTGCACTAGGGGTGGTTTATTACGAGGATATTATGGCAAATTGAAATAAAAGTTGAAACCAAAAGTTGCTGCAGAGAGAAGGCCTTCCCTTCTTTTTTCTTTTTTTTTTTTCTTTTTTTTCTTTTTTTTCTTTTTTTTCTTTTTTTTTTCTCTTTTTTATTTTTTTTCCTCATGCTTTAGCGTTTTCTGCCACATTTCTGTGATTACTTTCAGTAACATCTTGCCAGCTCATTGTTACAAATCAACTTTAATCAACTTTACAAAAATAGCAGCATTAACTTGCAGTGGCTGAAAAGTGGGGATTTCAATAAATGAAAACCAGAGAAAAAAATCCCAAACCAAACCCCTGCTCTTAACCTCAGTGGCTTTCTGTTTATTTGGTTTTTAAGAGTGGGAGATTCTTAGGGAAAAGCAGAATTTTCTAAAACACATTTTGCAAAGGTTTACAGACACATTTTGAAAATTAGGAAAATTAAGAAAAAATGAGACAATTAAGAAAAATAAGAAAATAAAGAAAAATTAAGAAAATTAAGCAAAATTAAGAAAATTAAGTGTCTTATTTTATCAATCCCCACCTCAGGGCAGCAGCAATGGCCTCACAGTCCCTGTGTCGTGCAATATAGCCAAATGAAGCTTCAGAAGCTTTTTCCTAAGAAGAACATTGGGGGGAAAAAAATCAGCTCCAGCAGCTCTCAAAGGCATCTTTGTGCGGCAAAAAGCTGCATTTTTAGGTCAACTTGGCTATGCTGAAGGAGGTGGTTTGTGTGTTAAGTAGGAGTAATGCCTGGTTTTTAAGCTCAGCCTGAATTTGTGGAAGTCCAGAACTGTGCTGGTTGGTTTGGGTGATGTTTGGGACAGAGGACAAGTGGCCACCAGTGAGGGACACCTGCTTGGACTTCAGTGTTTAATTAGAAATGTGTATCTGCAAGGAGTGATTGCAAAACTGCTCCTTTTTGTCCCTCTTTTTCTCACAGAACAGTGGTTATTTAATATTTTAATGGAGTAAAATGGATAATTTGGGGTGTTAAGTCACACTGCATGGACCAGCAGTTAATGCCAGGGTGGGTGTCAGCTGTGAATCAGGAGGAACTGAAATTTGGGTGAAATCAGGGAAATTTGGGGCTGCATCAGGAACACAGCAGGGTTTGCTCTGCCCCATCCCTGAGGGGGAGCATCAGCTTTGATGGGAATGACCAAAAATACGGAGCAAAACATGGGAGAGGCTCTGGGCAGGTGGGGATCCCCCAGATTTACAGCTCCCCTCTAAATGACATCTCCTGTGGGGACACTGTGTACAGGTTCATGCCACAGAATCCCAGAATGGTTTGGGTTGGAAAGGACCTTAAAATCATCTTTAATTCCAATTCCACAGGCAGGGACACCTCCCACCAAACCAGGTTGCTCCAAGCCCCATCCAACCTGGCCAGAAAGGGAATTTAGGTGGAGAGAAAGGGAAAAAAATAAATTAACTGAGGCAAGATGGAAGGGGAAGAAAGCAAGATTTGGTTTGCCAGCAAGAAAAATGATCCCTCACATGTGGAATGATGAAATGAGGAATGATGAAAGGAAAAAAAACAATTCTCATCTCAATTTCTGCTCCTCTTGTTGTTCACAAGTGGGATGCACTGTGGAAGGTTGCTGAAGGGAATTGGTAATTAGTAATTGGAATTGTTAATTGGATTCTGGTGTGCTTTGATTCACTGACCAATTTACTCCAGGTGAGTGGATGACAGTCATGAGATTCTGGGCAGTGGAGCTGAGTGCTTGGTAGATTCAGTGTAATATAGTATAGAATAATATAGTATAATAAAGTAATAGTATAGTAGAATAATATATAGTATAATAAAGTAATTAATTAGCCTTCTGATATCAGTGGAGTCAGATGCATCGTTTTCTGTTGCTTTTACAATGGGCTGGGTGCCAGGGCAGGACTGAATTCCTTCCCGCAGGAATTCTCTGGCTGAGCTGTTCCCACAACGTGTCAGTAGGTGGCAAAAAGCTCCAACCCTTGTGCTAAGCAAGAAATAAATATTTTTTTTTCCTGCCTCCTTCAAGAGCAGGAGGGATTGGTGGGCAGCCCTGTGGCATCAGTGGAGGGGGATTTTGCTCCCACTGGGACAGAGAACCTGCAGCATCCCTGCTGCCAGGGAGAGCCAGCTCAGATGCAGGAACAGAGCAGGAAAAGAGGCTCAAACAGGAGCTGCCTCCTTCCTCTAAATTCACCAGAGGACCCTTGTGCCATGGCTTGGCCTTTTTCAGGGATTATTTGAAGGATGCTGGGAGCTGTGGCTAAGGGCAAACAGCAGCTCTGGGGCTGTGCTGTGGCAGAGCAGTCTGAGGGTACCTGGTGAGGCACACAAAAACCTGCCGAGCTTGGTGTTTTTCCAAGCTGGTGATAAGGATTTAATCTTGGTGTACAGCCTGAAAAGGAGCCGCTCAAGTCGCTGCTCCCGGGGTTTTTTTTTTCTCTGCAGCTTTGTGTAAGCAGATTGGAGCAATCCCAGCCTGTCACACACCTCCCAGGGCACACAAAGGGTTTAACAGGGATGCTGATGGATCCCAGTGGCTCAGATTTGGGGGTTTTCCCTGCTTTGGAATGCTGTGTGCACTGGGGAAGGGGATGTGATGTGATGCTGGAGACCCAGACATTCCTGAGCAGGTCAAATGCTCTGAGCACCAGGTGGGACTGAGCCCAGGGAGGTCAGAAAATCCCATTAATCCAGACTAGTCCATGAGATCCAGTTACAGCAGGGCTTTGTTCAGCTTTATTTACCTAACACCTCTCTTTGCTAAGTGTAATTAATTTTTCTTTTCTCAAGAACGGTAACAGAGGTGTTACAGCAACCCCGGCTCATTTTTAAATACAGAAGTGCAGTTCATTGACATTTCCTCTTATAAATTGTACATTTAATTGCTGATAATTTCACCAGGCTGGTGCTGACTTCAGGCTGAGCGTTATCATTTTGATTTCACACTTCAGCAAAACCAGTTCAGCTAAACCTGAGCTGGAAGAACTTGGCTTGCTCTGGCCATGTTCGACAAAAACATCCTATAACCATTTCCCTGGGGAGACACAATGCCCTTTGGGGCAGGAATCTGTCCTACATCTCCTGTAGGGGCTGTAGCACTTGCTGCTGTCCATCCCCACATCATTGACTGTGTAAAATCTCCATTCTTTGCTCTTTTGGTGAAAATTGATAATCTGAATTCTCTGAAGGGGCTGAGACTCCTCTAACCTGCAGGAAGGATCCAGCCTTGCCCTAAAGCCTTGGGCAGTGTGGGATAGCCACAAAAACACATTTTTAGCCTGATGAGGGGCTCTGCTGGGCACAGACTCTGGTTTTTGTGTGTATGTCACCGGGGTTGGAGCTGTGTGTGTCAGACGTGGTGAGGGACAGGCTGTGTCCTCCCCAGAGCTGCCTGGACTGGCTCAGCCTTCAGAGGATTCCAGCATTTGGAACTGGGAGCTGAATTCCTCTCCCTGAAGGCTCCATGGCTGAGTTTCAGAGCGCACATTGTGGGAGCTTGGTTGGGTTGTTTTTTCCCCCCCCCCCCCCATCTTCTGCAGTTTGTAGAAAAGTCTGTGTTTTACCTTTAGTCACAAAGGAAATGTTTTCATTTCTGGTGTCTGGAAGGATGTTGGAAAACATGAGCAGAGGATGAGATGCCACCTGCCTCTCTACAGGTTATGATGAATTAATACAAGAAGAAGAACAGCACAGACAGACAGTTTTGAGCACCAGAAGTGTTTCAGAGACTCACAGAATGGTTTGGGTTGGAAGGGACCCTGAAGTTCCAATCCCTGCCATGGGCAGGGACACCTTCCCCTATCCCAGGCTGCTCCAAGCCCCATCCAGCCTGGCCTTGGACCCTTCCAGGGATCCAGGGATTCTCTGTGCACCCTTTTTCTTCCCAAATCCCATCTCCCCCTGCCCTCTGCCATTGGGAAGCCATCCCCCCTGCAATGGGAGCAGCTTTGCTGATTTTGCCCCTTCTGCAAGAGCAGGTTTTGCACGTTGCAGGTTGATCAATGAATGCTCAGAGAGTCTCTCTGCACAGGCTCTGATGTGGATGGAGTGGTCCACAGACACTTCTCCGTGGGCAGCACTCTTCCCCAAGGCTGGCAGCACCATTATTGGAGAACTAATCAGCTCTATCTGAGATAAATTGCATTTCCACCAATTATAGCTTAATTGTTGACAGATGGGAACACAGAAGGACGATGTGTCACATCATTAAGAGAACAGGTGTATAGACAAGTGCCAGATTAATTGTTCCAGCCCATTAAATCATTGACCTTTTCAGCACACCCTCAGCACTGAGCTCGAAGCTCTCAGGGTATTTCCAGCTCACACAGACTGACTGTGTTCATCAGCAAAGTTCTTGGGGCATTTTAAAACACACAGACTCCAGACATGGACTCATTAGCCACGAGCAGCTCTCCTTCTCATTAAAATGATTCCTCCTCTTCTTCCTTCCCCGTGCTGGGGTTTGTTTTTGTGTTTTTCTGGTGAGATCCCACATGGTGTGTGGGCTTTCTCCAAAGTGCAGTTTTCCCCAAGGAGCAGGCAGACATTCTGTAATGGGCCATACATTCAGGGATGTCAGAAGCAGGTGAAATCAGGGCACAGCAGCTCAGTCCTGGGCAGCCTGGCTGTGGAGGCTCCAGCTTGATTTAGGGCTTTGTGATTTCCAGCTCCTGCTCTGCCTGGGATTTTCAATAAAGATAAATACTGGTGAAAGTGAGTCAGCCATGGGTGTCTCACTCCCTTAAATAAGTGTAAAAATGTGTCTCCTGCTCTTTTCCTGGCTGTGGAAATCAGGAACCTGAGGGTGCAGTGCAGACACACCACAACAGCTTTGTGGGAGGGAGCAGAGCTGGGGACAGGGATGCAGGACAAGCCTCACCTGTCCTGGGTAACCCAGAACTGACTCAGATCTTGCTCTTCTGGCTTGAAAAACGGGAGGATCATGTCTCCACCTGAAAGTGCTGTGATGACAATGATGTTTGTTGCACCTGGAGCCCCTGGCCTGCAGCAAGGAGCTGACCTGAGGATGCTTTGCCCCCTGGTAGTTCCAGAAGGAGCAGGTGGGAAGGGAGGGGGACAAGCAGGAGGCACCAGGAAGGGTTAATGCCTTTGGTCAGCAGCTACAAACAGGCAAAGCTGGTGCTGGCAGTCAGAGCTGGTGGGGAAATCTCTCCCTCTCTTGTGTTTCATCAGTTCCCCTATGTGAAAAACGCCAGTCACTTGTTTTTAGAATTTTAAAAGTGTAATAGTAATAAAATGGTTATTAAAAAAATAGTAATACAATTAGAGTAATAATAATTTGGACAAATTGAATTAGGACAATATGAGACAATAACAACAAAGAGTTACAGACAGTCCGGGTAACTTTTCTGGGCAAAATAAGCCCGAAAAAGGACACACGTTAGCAGAGGATTAACCCTTAAAAGCAACAGCCTGCTGCATATTCATACAGCTCATCCATGATGCATAAATTCCATTCAAACACACGATTCTGTCTGGTCAGTGTCAGCTTCTTCCTCTGGATCCTGACAGCGCCTTCAAGGCAGGAAGAAGTTCATTTCTTCTGATAATGGAGCAATAAATTCTCTTTCTCTGAGAGATTCAGGTGTCCTGTGGCTGCTGCCTCAGTGCGAGTCCTTTCTTTAAGAAAAGTATCCTACATAGCATAGTTTCTATTTTAACATTTTTTATAACCTAAAACTATATTTAACACACTACTTAAGAGAATTAATACAGCATTACTTTCTAACACAACACATATAATATTCATTTTCATATTTGCAAAAAGCCAATCATAAAATACGCATATTTCACACCTACTTACCCAGTTTGCCACGTTAAAGTAACTGTGATATTTAACTGAAATCTCCTTTTATATAAATCATGTAATAAAAAAATTCACCATAAACTTGGTGGTCTTTATGGACCTCCAGGGACAACCAGATAGAATACAGGAGAATTGGGTGAAGTTCCCTCTCAGGTAACAAATTATTTTGTAAGGAAAATGAGATCATTTAATAAAAAAATTCAATTTACGTAAGATGGAAACTGTGAGAGTGTTTTTGATAGATCAGACACCTTCATATAATCATATTTTTGAAATGTCAGATTGGAACAGGGCAGCTTGTTAAAATCCCTGGGAGGTGCTGCAGCTTGATCAGCATCCCTGGGAGAATGTCTGCAGGAGAAGATGGAGATTTCTCCATTTCCATCAGTCACTCCCCAGCACTGAACCCTGAACAGGGAAAAAATGAACCAAAGCCAGATTTTTCAGATTTTATATAAATCTGGTGGCTAGCTCTGAAGCAAGTACATGATGTATTTCTGTGTGCAGGACCGGGAGAGAGGAAATAATAAAAAACCAAAACCAACAAACAAACAAACAAAAAAAAACCCCACAAACTGAAAAAAAAAAAAAAAAAAAAAAAAAAAACCAAAATCCACAAAAGTGAATGAGGAATTTTAGAAATGTGAAAAAATGGAATTTAAAGACTTTCTAAATGAATCATTTTACCTTGCATTTTGAACTGGGGTTTGTGGTTTTGAAAAGGTTAACCCTAATTTAAACAGGAGGATTGAGTAACTCAGAGGCAAGAGAAACATTTAATTTCAGTTGAAATTTGATATTTGGAGTTAACCAGAACTTTCCCCAGCCCCCTCCTCCTCTCTCTACCCCCATTTCACTGTTGTTCCATCCAAGGCTTTATTCCCCATAATTTTGATTCAGCCGCACAACCCAGGGGGTTTTTGCTCACCCCACATCAGTGAGCTCCTCATTTCCAGATGCCCCTTCCACTGGCCCACACTCACAGAAATTCCACTCCCAACGCTTACAGAGCTGGAATTGGAGGATATTTAAGGTCCCTTCCAACACAAACCATTCTGATTCTATAATAAAATGCTTTCAGAAGCCACAATTACACCCCTGGTTTAGAAGTCAGGGGACAATGGTATAGAACAAGGATGGCATCTGGGACAGGTACAGAACTGCAATGTCCTCTTTAGCTCAAAATTGTATTTTTTATCTAGAAATATCTGCCTTTTCCTGTCTTCCCCTCACTCCTCCACTGTGACGGTGTTCACAGGGGTCTGAGGATGAGGGAAGAGATGAGGATCTGACTCCATGTTTCAGAAGGCTTGATTTGTTATTTTATTATATATATTACATTAAAACTATACTAAAAGAGTAGAAGAAAAGGATTTCCTCAGAACACTAGCTAAGAATAGAAAAAGAAGGAATAATAACAAAGGTTTGTGGCTCGGCTCTCTGTCCGAGCCAGCTGACTGTGATTGGCCGTTAATCAGAAACAACCACATGAGACCAATCCCAGATGCACCTGTTGCATTCCACAGCAGCAGATAACCATTGTTTACATTTTGTTCCTGAGGCCTCCCAGCTTCTCAGGAGGAAAAATCCTAAGGAAAGGATTTTTCATAAAATGTGTCTGTGACACTCCACACTCACTGTCTCCAGCCCCATCCCCTCCATCTGGGGGGTTCCAGCCCTCCAGAGCTGGGGCTCATTTCTTTGGCACATGCCACTAGAAATCCCTGTCAAAGAAGTCATCAAAGAGGGAAATTCTCTCTGTCTTGGTCCTCACGAGCGTGGGTTTGCGGTGAATCCTCTCTTCCCACTCCTCTGAGTCTGTGCTGGAGGAGTCCCAGAACAGATCCCTGGTCCGTGGCTCCCTGCAGAACCACAGGTCAACCTTCCCCCTCCTGCCTGGAGAGGGTTCAGCCCTGCAGAGTCCTGGGGGAGAGAAAAAAATAAAATATCATAAAATATCAAAAATAAAATATCAGCTGCAGAGCTTCTCAGTCAGCTGGACCTGAGCTGGGAATGGCTGTGGACAGCAGGTAAGGAAAATCCTGACACCAGAGCCCATGTCTGGGGCCGGTGTAACACAACTCAGGATTATTTGGTGAAATTGCAGTCTGGCAGTATGGCTTTATCCCCAAGGGGAACAGAGCTGAGGTGGAGAACCACAAGGGAATAGGAAGCCAGGTTTGTTCCCCTTCCTCCTGGTGGAAGTTCACCTTCAGGTGAGTTTTTCACTGATTAAAGCACTTCCAGCCTGGGTGAAACACTCCCAGCCTGTGCCAGAGGTTTTCACATGCAGGCAAAGCAGGACAGGGCTCATCCCTTGGACAGATCAGGATGAAGAGGAGGCTGAGATCCACTTCTGCAGGGACAGAGGGGAAAAAAACCCTAAACCCAAAAAGTGATCAGCCTCAGTTGAGTGCATTCCAATTTCCAATGCTTTGTCCTGCAAACTCAGCCTTTCCCCCCTGAACCTGCTTCTCATCCCTGCAGGAGATGGAGCAGCGGATGAATCTTCCACAGGGAAACTCCTCTGATGACATTTGGGAGGGCTGGCGAGTTTTACATCAGCTTGGAAAATTATTCCACTTACCAGGGTCGTCTTCAGGAGAGCGCTGATTGTGCCCAGCAGGGATGGGGTCCGGGCTGCCGGGGCTGTCACCTCTCTGGGGAGTGCCAAGGACATCCCTGGGGCTCAATTCCTTGATGTTTTGCTTATTGATTTTCGCCTCCCTGTGGAGATTCCTCTTCAGCTCCGCCTGGGTTTGCAAATGGGTTGTCAACACAAGCAGCAGAGGCGCGAATGTGTTTTAATGTGTTTTAATGTGCTTTAATGTGCTTTAATAGCTCGACGCGGCACAGCGTTAGGGGCTTGGCCCTGGAATTAATAATTGCACAGTCGAGTAGTTTAACCTAAGCAAATGGAATCTGCCGGAGTGGGTACATGACAGAACATGACTGGGACAGGGATTTTTTTGGTTTCTCTGTGAGTCACGGCCAAATGAGGGCATAGCGTTGGAAAAATCACAGGTAATTGCTGATCACAGGGGCCTGGGGATGCTCCCCACCAATCCTCTGCCTAAAACTCAGGTAAAGCTTCATTTCCTCTTCCCAGCAACAGGTCTGAAGCCTCCTGGTCCATGGGAGAGAGACCCCCATCCCCTCCCCTGTGACAGTGTTCACAGGGATCTTATGTTGAAGGAAGAGACGAGGATCTGACTCCATGTTTCAGAAGGCTTGATTTATTATTTTATGATATATATTACATTAAAAATTTACTAAAATAATAGAAGAAAAGGTTTCATCAGAAGGCTGGCTAAGAACAGAAAGAAAAGAATGATAACAAAGGTTTGTGGCTCGGACTCTCTGTCTGAGCCAGCTGACCGTGACTGGCCATTAATTCCAAACATCCAACATGAGACCAATCACAGATGCACCTGTTGCACTCCACAGCAGCAGATAATCAGTGTTTACAGTTTGTTCCTGAGGCCTCTCAGCTTCTCAGGAGGAAAAATCCTAAGGAAAGGATTTTTAATGAAAAGATATCTGTGCCACTCCCCAAATCCACCCTGGCATTACCTCTCGTCGCTTGCGGGTCAAGTCCAGCATCCGAAGCTTGTGCAAGTGCTGCCTCCTGCCAGGGAGGGGATTCAGGCCTTGCCCCTTCTTCTCCAGCACCTACGAGGTATTTAAAGATGCAAATAAATACACCTGCACTTTCTGAAAGAGAAAGGAAGAGCCAGCAGCTCACAAACCCCTCGGGCACTCCCAGATAAAGCCAGCCAGCATCTCCAGCTTGGTTCAGCACAGATTTCCACTGTGCTTGCAGTTCATCCCACAGCTCAGGGGCAGGAGGGGAAAAAAACTTCATTAAAATGATGTATTCGTGCTTCTGCCCGCCAGGTGTTGCTGCCTGGAATCGGTTCTCCAAGATAATCTCACGATCCAAAGGGAAGAATGGCATTTGCATGTTTGGGGCTGCAGGGGATGTTTGTGGCACACAGTGTTTGCAGCCTTTAAATCAGACTTATGGAATTGTTAAGGTTGGAAAAGATATCTAGGATCATGGAGTCCAGCTGTCCCCTCAGCACTGCCAAGGCCACCACTGACCCATGTCCCCAAGCGCCACATCCATGTGGCTTTGAAATCCCCCAGGGATGGTGACTCCACCACTGCCTTGGGCAGCCTGTTCTAATGTTTGACAGTGCTTTCAGTGAAGGAATTTTCCTTAAAATCCAATCTAAACCTCTCCTGGCACAAACTGAGGGCATTTCCTCTCATTCCTTGTTCCCTGGGAGGAGCCTGAGCCCCACCTGGCTCCAAATTCCTGACAGGGAGAGTGAGGAGGTCTCTCCCTTCTCCCCACCAACTGCAAGTGATGGGTGCTCAAATAACTCATTTAAAAACGTGCCTCTCGTACTTTCAGCCTCTAAAATATTAAATATCCTGGCTCAGCAGGTCCATCTCATCCAGGGAACTGTCATGCTGGAGATCAGGAAGCTTTCCCCTTATTTTGGATCCTCTCACCCACAGGGCAGCATTTCAGCTCGGTGTCCTGGGCTCAGCCAGGGCCAGGAGCACAGCCAGGGCTTAAACACCAACTTCTGCCCTTCAGGGTGCCCCAAGGGGAAGGGAAAGAGGAGCCTGCAGCCAGGAATGGCCTGGGGAAGGGCACAAACTCATGCACTTACCTTTGGTTTTGGGCTTGCAGCCACAGCTGGCCGACTCCAGGGCTTCGCAGGAGCGATTGCTTGGGGAGGGATGGCAGGTTCAAGCCTCTGCAAGTCCAGGATTTATCATATTAACAGTGCTCATTCCACAGGATCATTAAACAGGATATGAAACTACCTTGACATTCCTCCAGCTCCAATTCTGGCCCAGCTGCCTGGGACACAGGAAGGAGTTTGGCATCTCAGGGAGATGAACATCATTTGGTCCTTCAGGAGTGGCAAAACTGGGGAAATCTTTCGCATTTCAGCACAGGCAGCAAAGCCCCAGTTTGACAGTAATTCCATCCCTGCAGCTGTTTCTCTTTGAGACCAAACAGCACCCAAAGCTCCATCCAAGACCAGAGTGAAGCCAAACCACAGCTCAGATTGCTTCATGGCAAAGCTGAGTGTGTATAATTTAATCATCTTAAAAATCCTATCAGGTCATCAAAGGGCAGATCCCAATTCGAGGAGACCTGGAGCACCATTCCTTCTGTCCAGCCTAAATAAGATCTCTTACTGGCCTAAATAAGACCTCTCTCTGCAGAGCTGTGCATGGGACAAAGTTCCTTTTCTGGTGGCTGGTGGAAACAGGCAGAGCCTTGCTCTACAGGCTGCTCTGAGCATGGGTTTTTATCTCAAGGAGCCTCCTTAAATCATGCCAGGCTCTGAGGTGGTGCTGGGTCATTCCATGGCTTGGTGTCCATGGAATCACCAGGCTGGAAAAGACCCCTCAGACCATCAAGCCCAGCCATTGTCCCAGCACTGCCAGGTCCAGCACCAAACCTGTCCCCACAAGTGCCACATCCACAGGATTTTGGAACACTCCCAGGGGTGCTGATTCCACCTGGAGGTCCCTCCCAGGAGGGGAGCTCAGTACAGCTTAATAAAAATTAAAGGAGACATCGTAAAGGACTTTGTAACACATGAATTATATTTTATTTGGGGCACCATTAACTCCTTGATTATGAACAAGTGGCCAATAAATGGGGACATGTTGGAACCCTGGTCACGGAGAATTTTAGACTTTCTGTCCTGACAGGCACTGACCCCCAAAAGAACACTGCATTGACCTGAGGCCATAAGGAAGGCTTCCAAAATTAAATAACAAAACTAAGATAATGAGTATATAGTTTAAATAAAAGTGTATAATATTACATAGTAGAAAACTTAGAGTTTAAACCTTTAAAATATATTTTTAAAAAATATTTTAAAATATATCTATATCCATTTTTAATTATTATTCATTTATATATTATATATATTTATATAAATATATAAATATTTATTAAAATAATATTTATACACTATTGAATAGTTCATATTAAACTTATTATTTTATTTATTATTAATAGATTATATTTGCTATTCAATATTTCTATATTAAAATATATTATTAAAATATATATAACAAGATTAAAAATTTATAACAAAAACTAGTCCTTCTTCATAAGTTTAAATAATATTATACATTTAAATAAAAATGTCGACATTACAAATCACAAATAATTAGTTATTAGGTTAAAAATAAAAATAATTTAAGTGTAATTTCTTAGTTAAACAATTTATCCTTAAAAAACCTTATAAAAAAAGAGATACAGCTCTATTTTTAAAATGTATTGAAATAAAATACTATAAAACTCACAATTCATAAAACGATAATAGAAATAAAAATGAATAAACATCTCAATCCAAACAAAAATGCCATCTCACACATTTAATCCCAATCCTACCAAAAAAAAAACGTTAAGACTCAACAGGGCCATGTCTGCACTGAATTGCTGCTGAATCCTGAGCTGTCATTTTGGATCTGTGTAAAAATCCAGGAGGAAAAATCAGTGCCATTTAAAGGGACAATTCCCCACTAATCCCCAGTGCCAAGTGGGGCATTTGCAGGGTCCCCAGGATGAGGTGAAGAGATGAGTCTGACTCCATGTTCTTAAAAAGCTATTATATTATATTATATTATATTATATTATATTATATTATATTATATTATATTATATTATATTATATTATATTATATTATATTATATTATATTATATTATATTATATTATTATCATATCATATTATTGTAGAATACTATACCAAACTATACTAAAGAAAGAGAAAGGATACAGACAGAAAGTTACCAAGAATGATAATGAAAACTCGTGACTGATGCCTCAGTCTGACACAGCTGGCTGTGATTGGTCATTAATTAAAAACAATTCACATGGAACCAATCAATCAATGACCAGTTGGTAAACAATCTCCAGACCCCATTCCAAAGCAGCAAAACACAGGAGAAGCAATCAGAGAATTATTGCTTTCTTTTTTCTCTGAGGCTTCTCAGCTTCCCGCGAGAAGCAATCCTGGCAAAGGGATTTTTCAGAAAATATGACAATACACACCTCTTAGCATCAAAAAACCCCAAAAAGGCAAACATGAAGCTGGAAGGTGGCACTAGATGGCAGCATGTGCCACCACAAGCCGTGCTCCAGGCTGGCATCACACCAGGAAGGCACCGAGGCCACCAGCACAGGGTGGATGGGGGCAGAAAACCTCCCACAGCCCCAGCCCATCACCCTGCCCTGCTGGGAAGGCCAAAAAATCCCCAAACTGGGTAAAACTCTGCATAAAACTCTGTCCCAGGCTGGAAAATTTTATGCCTTCTAAGGTAGCTGAGCTATCTTGGGTGTGAAATAGATCTCCAGGAGTTTGTGAGACCTGGCTTGAGGAGACAAATATTTCAATTTGCCTTACCTGAGGCCTTCGAGGTGGGTGCTGCTTGATGATGCTGGTCCCATCCTGTCCCGGCAAGGTGTTCCAGGAGAGGGGCCCTTAAGGGTTGAAGAAATGGATGAAGTTACTTTTGGGTCATCAGGTGCACTCAGCCATATCTTTCTGCCCTGTTTTTTGGTTGGAGATCCCACTGAAGTCCCTGGCTGTGTATTCCAGTGACACACGGAATATTCTATTGGCTGCAGGAGTAAAGTGGGTGTGCTTGTGATTTCTAAATACCTCTACAGCCACTCATGCTTTTAAATATCACCATCACCATCCTTGTGTCTCCTGTGCCTCTCCCAGCCCCTGGGATTTGGGTGGGCAAGGGATTCTGCTCATCCCATGCCCTGTAACCACCAGCTGTCACAGACAACTTTCATGAAAAATCCTTTCCTTAGAATTTTTCCTCCTGAGAAGCTGAGAGGCCTCAGGAACAAAATGTAAACAATGATTATCTGCTGCTGTGGAATGCAACGGGTGCATCTGTGATTGGTCTCATGTGGTTGTTTCTAATTAATGGCCAATCACAGTCAGCTGGCTCGGAGAGAGTCCGAGACACAAACCTTTCTTATCATTCTTTCTTTTCTATTCTTATCTAGCCTTCTGATGAAATCCTTTCTTCTATTCTTTTAGTATAGTTTTAATGTAATATATATCATCAAATAATAAATCAAGCCTTCTAAACATGGAGTCAGATTCTCGTCTCTTCCCTCATCTGAAAACCCCTGTGAACACGGTCACAATCAGCTGGCCAGCAATCCCTGATCTCTGCTGCCTGCCCAGTTAAAGTCATGCCCAGGCAGAGTTTGGGTCTTTTCCTGCTGCTCAGCCCCTGATTATTGTTATTTTTTGGTGGGACTGAGCAATAGCTCTGCTGATTTGCTGCCTGTGGCAGAGCTGGGCTGCAGCAGCAGCAGCAGGAATTAAAGGGCTGGGTGCCCTCCCAGAGCCTGAACTCAGCCCAAAAGAACGTGTCACACACCAGTGATCCCTGTTAGTTATTAGGGCAGAGCTTTCTCTGAGCCCTGGTCAGGATCTGGGCTCGGGTCTGTTCTGTGCTGGTGCTCTCAGCTGGACACCACTGCCCTTTTTTGTTCTTTTCTTGCACAAGTAAATACCTGCATGTGCAGGAAGTATTTCTTTCACACAACATTTTATCTGTTTATCCCACCTTTTCACCCCAACAGATGCATTCAAATGACATTTTACACATGGAGCTCAGTGAGGTGTAGCTGAGCAGCTCCTGAGGAGGTGGCAGGTGAGGAGAGCTGGGGATAAAGTGCAGGAAGAGCATTAGCTGATGTCAAATTTAATCACATTTTTTGATGTCAAATTTAATCAAATTTTAGTCATATTTAACAAGAAAAGCAGTATTTTGGAGGTCAGTTTATGGGGGACTTCATTGAACCTCATGTAAAATCACCAGGCTGGGCTCTTGGGGAAGAGACAGAAGACAACCACAGAATCA
The DNA here is from genome assembly GCF_035770615.1 of Melospiza melodia melodia. Taxonomy (NCBI): domain Eukaryota; kingdom Metazoa; phylum Chordata; class Aves; order Passeriformes; family Passerellidae; genus Melospiza; species Melospiza melodia. The sequence continues at coordinate 4,588,360 of NC_086199.1, forward strand.
TGGAATGGTTTGGGTTGGAAGTTACTCTAAAGATCATTTTTTTTTCCCATTTTCCACTATCCCAGAGTCACTTTCCACTATCCCAGGTTGCTCCAAGCCCTATCCTTGGAACACTTGGGCACTTCCAGGGATCCAGGGGCAGCCACAGCTTCTCTGGGCACCCTGTGCCATTGGCCCACCACCCTCAGAGGGAGGAATTTCCTCCTCCTGTGAGGTGCTGGGATTTGGGAGATGGTGCCTCCTCCACCAGGTAAATGTTTTGCAGAGCTCTGGCAATGTTTAACCACGGAGTGAAGCTCTGGCTGCTCCACACATGCAGGAATGGGAGCCTGAGGGGAAAATTTCCAGCACGGGAGGTTCCTCTGGAGACAAACCTGCAGGGAGCACATGGTGGAATAGCAGCTTGTTAGAGAAAAAGGGAATTTTTGCCTCTGTCTGCAGGCAGTGGGTGCCCAGGGAATTTCTGAGGGGAAAGGAAAGGGAAGGAGGTGGCCCATGGAGATGGGAGCAAGGACACAGCACTGCAAGGTGGCTGTGCCTTAGGAGAAGCTTGTCCAGGTGAAGGGCAGGGCTTTGAGGAAGTTGTTTCTCCCTTATGAGGTTTGATGGTTTGTGTTTGGGGTTGTTTTGGATTTTTCCCTCCCATGCCATCCATGCATGGGGCCTGCAGGACATTTGTCCTTGTGCTCTGCAGATACAGAGCTGGGGGCTGGCTGTCCCCAGATCACCAAACCCCAGCTCAAGGCATCCTTGTGGCTCCTGTTCTCCTGGTTTTCACCCCTGCACTTCAGCAGCAGCAGATCCTCCCCTCTGGGGGAATCTGGGTTTAAAATAAGCCAAGCTGAACCCTCATAAACCAAATAAAACCAGTTCTCTGGGAGGCTTTGCTTATTTAGACAGCAGCTCGAGTTAATACTTCACTCAAGTCCTCCTGAGCATACTCATCTTGTTTCTGAAAATGGAAAGCAATGGAAGATTGCATTTATTAATTTTTTAATAAAATACACTTTTTTAAAACAAACATTTGCTAAATGCCCAGTGATAATTTCCCAGAACAGGAACATTTGGCTGTTCTTGCTCTCGTGGAGCACATAAAACCTGCTTTTCTACAGCAAGACCTGATTTGTATTCTCCCCCAAACCTCAGTTCTGGGAATGTCACTGCTATCACTCCAGAGGTTTATTTGCTCTCACTGCTTCCTGATGCCACCTGATGAACGATCCAGGAGGAGATACCCATCCTCTGGTGAAGCAGCAATGCTTAACCCTGCTTGGTGTGGGTCAGAAATTGATTTTTGGGAGTGGAGGAGCAGGGAGGGGGTGCTGGGGGTGCAGATCCTCCTCCCCCTGCCTTGCCCTTCCTCACACCCCCTGGTTTTCATGGATGTTTCTCCCCACACTGCCCTGAGAGCTGTGGGAAGCATTTGCCAGCATCCAGCTCCTTGTGGAGAGCTGCACCTCCTCTTCCGGATGCAGAGCTCTGGGAAGGATTTGGGAGTGGATGGAGTTTGGAGGCTGCTTGTAGGGAAGCACAGACAGGCTCTCTGCCTTCCTCTGCTCCTGGAAATTCATCATTGATTCCAGTGCTGAGCTTCACCTGGCCAGGATCTGACTGCGATCAGGGCAGAGCTGTGCCTGGCAGGGGCAGGTGGGCAGGGCAGGGCTGGGATGGGGTCACAGGGGGTGCCAGGGGGATGCTGAGCTGCTCCCAGGGGTGCCTGATGAGAGCAAGGAGCTGGGCTCTGCTGAGTGAGACACATTCCAAAACAGCAGAAGGGGAAAAATAAGTTTTCCCAAAGCTGAAACATCCAGCTGTGAAAAATGTGTATTTTATGATTGGCTTTTCACAAATATTAAAATGAATGTTACATGTGTTGTGTTAGAATGCTATGTTGTGTTAATATTCTTAAGTAGTGTGTTAAATATACTTTTAGGTTATAACATGAGGTTAAAATAGAAACTATACTATGTAGGGTACTTTTTTCTAAAGAAAGGACTCGCACTGAGATAGCAGCCACAGGACACCTAAATCTTTCAGAGGAAGAGAATTTATTGCTCCATTATCAGAAGAAATGAACTTCTTCCTGCCTCACTCAGTCCTGAAGATGCCGTCAGGATTAAGAGGAAAAAGCTGACACTGCCCAGACAGAATCCTGTGTTTGAATGGAATTTATGCATCATGTATGAGATGTATGAATATACAACAGGCTATTCCTTTTAAGGGTTAATCCTCTGTTAACATGGGTCTTTTTTCGGGCTTATTTTGCCCAGAAAAGGTACCCGGACTCTCCATAACTCTTTATTTCTATTTTCTCATATTGTCCTAATTCAAATTGTCCAAATGATTACTCTAATTATATTACTATTCTTACAACCGTTTTATTATTATTAAACTTTTAACATTTTAAAAACAAACGATCGGCATTTTTTTCCACTCTGGAAATGGCACAAACGGCACAAATGGCACAAAGCAGCTGAGGCAGCACAGCCCCCCCTGCGCCCACCCCCAGTGCAGCCAGCACAGCCACAGCCTCGGTGACCCCAGGTGACAACAGTGACCCCAGGTGACAACAAGGTCCCAGCAGTGCCCCCTCACCTGCCGCGGCTCTCCCGTACCAGGTCTCCCTCAGAGGAGGCAGTTCCAGCTGGAATATTGGTTTTCCCCAGGCTGGGGCCTGGCCTGGCTCTGTGGGCAGCCCCCGCAGGGCACCCAGAGCGGGCACATCCCCCTGGGTGGGCACCGGGGCCACCCTGGTCACCCTGGAGGAGCTCAGGCCCATCCTGCAGAGCCAGGGCTCTGAGGGGAGCAGGAAAAGCCCTCAGGAACCATCCTCCCTCCTGAGCATGGAGAGGGACCTCTGTCAGCCAGCCAGGGCCCTGCCAGCTCCCACACACGTCCTTCCCACCTTGGTTAAACATTGACCCTTCCCAGCCATTCCTCTGCAGGGAGGACAGAGCGGGGAGCAGCTCAGGAGCCAGTGCCCAGCCCTGGAGAAACTTTGGGTTTTACCTACGAGTGATTTTCAGCCAGGGTCACCACCTCAACTTTGATTTTTACCTAGAAGAGATTTTCAACCAGGACCACCACCTCAGCTGGCCTGCAGGTGTTTCTCCAAGCAGCTCTTGTGCTTAATCTTCAGGTTTTGGAAGGAAATTCAATCCCTGGAGCTCCAGAAGGGTTAAAATATCTCCCATCTAGCATGGGAGAGGCACCCTGGGAATAAAGCCTGGCCTGAGAATAAAGCCTGGCCTAGGAGTAAAGCCTGCCTCAGGAGTAAAACTTGGCCCAGGAGTTTCCCCCTCCTTTGCTGCTGCCGCCTGAGGACACTGCTTGGAAAAAAAAATGCAGCTTTAGGACAAAGCTAACTGAGAATATTGGTATAAGTGAGTCATTTTTGATAGTTCATAAAAGGATAGGATTGTAAAAGGGTTTGGGTTGGAAAGGACCTTAAAGATCTCCTGGTTCCACCCCCCTGCCATGGGCAGGGACACTTTCCATTAGACCAGGTTGCCCCCAGGAGAAAATATTCATCCCTGGAAAATCCCAACCAGTTCATGTGTTCAGCCACAAAGCACCAACATCTCTCATGACTTTGCTTTTCCCAGGTCACATGGGCTATGAGGGAGCAGAGGTTGGACAAACTGACACGTTCTGTTCTCCTCCAATGATAAGGAGAATCTGATAACACAGCTGCTGGATCAAAAGTGGCCTTTTCCTTGGGAGATGGTGCCACAGAAATGGAGCCTCACATTGGTGGGGAGGGCAGAAGGGGCTGCCAGAGACACCCACGGCAGTGGAAGTGGGGAAGTCCAACCCCTTAATGGGGGTGATTATTGGTTTGCTGTTCCTCTGATGGATCACCAACAGCATCAGGCCAAAGATTCCCTGTTTGTTGTCTGATTTCTTGGGTTTGGTGGGGTTTTCTCCAGCTGAGAGGCTGAGCTGCACTCCAGAGAAAATTATCATGTCCATGCTGAATGAGGAATTTGAACTGGAGGCTGGGCAGAGGGAGAAGGAGGGGGTTTAAGGCACTGCTGAGGAGGGTGAGCACCCCTGGAAACATCTGGGAAGGTGCCCAGAGAAACTGTGGCTGCCCTGGATCCCTGGAAGTGTTCCAGGCCAGGTTGGATGGGGCTTGGAGCAACCTGGAATAGTGGATGGTGTCCCTGCCCATGGCAGGGGGATGGGACTAAAAGATTTTTAAGAGCTATTCTGTTGGAGCCCTGGTTAGTGAGAATTTTAGACTTCCTCTGCTGACAGGCACTGACCAAGAGAACACTGCATTGACCTGAGGCTGTGGGGGCTTCCAAAATGGAATGATAGCACTGGGATTGTGGGTGTGGAGTTTGAATAGAAGTGTGTGATATCACGTGGTGGAAAACTTAAAGGTCTAGAATATAGTAATATATATAAAGCAAGATAGAGGTTTTAGGGTGGAGGCTGGTCCTTCTTCTTTACCTTCTTCTCCATGGGTTTGGGTGGTTTTGTGTAATTGGATAAAAAAGTCCCCATTGCAGGCAGGGGTGGTTGGTTATTGGGTTAAAAGTAAAAATAATTTAGGTGTCATTTCTTAATTGGACAGTTTATCCTTCAAAGGCCTTGTAGAGAGAGAGATGGGGCTCCATTTTTAGTTTGTTAGAGTGAAGTGCTGTAGAACTCAGGGTCTGTGAGACTGTGACATAGACAGGAACTAACAAACACCTGAGTCCCAACAAGAAATTCCATCTCGAGCATTTAATCCCAACCTTGGCAAAAAGAAGCAAAGAATTCACCCACCTGAATATTGCATCCTGAATCATTCTGAGAAGATCAAGCCAAAGCAGGGGTGCTCTGCTCAAGCCTTCCTTGCTGGGATCACTGTGTTTTTACCACCCTGTGCCCCTGGCCATGGAATGACTCAAGCACGGGAAAGCTGACTCAAACCATGGGATTTCACAGGATTTTCCCTGCAGAATTCTCAATGATTTCCTTGAAGGATCCAGTCCTGGGCCTGAAGATGCTGCCATGAGGCTGCTTGCCAAAAAGTACTCATCAATGCATGCTGAAAGTTTTGTTTTCCCCATGTTTTCAGTTTGGCAGGAGCTAAAATTTCAGTAAAACACATCCCCAAAGCTATCTAGCAATGCAAATGGATGTATCAGCTCCTAAACTGTGGGGAGAGGCCACGCTGCCACGTGCTGGGTGCTTTCAGCCCATCAGTATCTTTATAATTAACTTTTTTGCAATATTTTTTGTCTGTCTCCTCTCAAAAGCAGCAGACCTGGAGCTGTAAGAGGCTTGTGTGTGCATGCAAACCTTACACCTCTCTCTGGGTTTAGGGCATAGGGGACACTTGGGTTGGTTTTTGCAGCCCTAATTCTGCAGCCATTTGATGAAAGAGCCCAAGTTTGTGGTTTTTTTTTTTTTTTTTAAATACACACAAATATTTTTTCTTCTCTGCTGGCTGCAAGGAACAGTTTAGACATGAACATTTAAAGATTTTAAAAGCATGCAATAGAAGAGTCAAATAAATTGTTATCTACATGATTTTTTTCCCCTGGCAGAAATATCATCAAAACCCACTCCTCCAGTGTGTTTTGACCAACTACTCTCCAGTTGGTTTTATTCTTCCTTTAAAAAAATAAAGTTTGTCTGCCTATCAAGTGCTCTCAGATAAAGACAGTCCTGAGTGGTCAATCCCAGGAATGGTGCAAACCAACCTAAATTACACAGCAGCAGCCTAGGGAAGGGATTGAGAGGTTGGTTGGTTTGATTTGGCTTTTGAAAGACTTTTCCACAGTAGAGGTTAAGAAAAATGTTCATTTGTCCCAATGCTCTAGAAAATAGGAAATGGCATTTCCCAGGGATAGCAATGGCAATCCAGGGGGTTCCACCTCTCCTGAAATTCCTGCACTCAGATGGGAGTGCAGCTTTTCGGGGGAGAAAACAAGCTAAATAAAGCTATTTTTTGCTTTACTAAAGGCACTCAAATTCCAGCACCACTTCTAGAAATGTGGTTTTGGAAGGAGGCAAAGCTCAGCGTGGTCTGGGAGGAGAGGCCTCAAGTTCTGCACACCATGGAATATTTATTCTGATAATAATTGGGAATATCAATGTGAACATCAGAAATAAATTCTCCAAAATGCCAGGAGAGGTTTGCAATGCTTTTCCAAAACTGCTACCTCGCTGAAAGGGCACTTCATTGAAAGCAAGTCAAGATGTTAAATGTTGAGATTTAGCTGGAAATATCCACGATTTGTATCCTCCAAAATGGCTCTACCTCTGCCAGCAAAGAGAGATAAACGATGTAAACTTGATCCACATTTTAAACTCACCAGCTCAAAAAGACACAAACTCAAAGATCTGTTTATTACAAAAGATTTTATTGCAGTTATTTACACCCGTTCCTCGTTAAGTGTATAAATGTAAACATTTATCATAGATGTACTTCTCTTATCTTACAGTTCACCCCCTGCTCAGGTTAGATGACGTTTTTTGAAGCATACAGGTGGTGAGGAGAGTTAAGCTATATTCACAGAATATACATCTGCCTGCAGGGAGGCTCCTCCAGCCCTACGCCAGCGGGATGGACACTGTCCCGTTGGCTCTGCTCCTGCTCCTCGTGTGCACGCTGGATTCCGTGATGTCCTCGGAGTGATCCTCGCTCTTCTTCTCCTTCAGGCTGTTGATGAACCTCAGGGTGATCTCGTCCCACTCCTCGGGCAGCAGCATGAGCAGGAAGCCCATGCAGATGATGATGGTGGCCCCCAGCCGCACCACGCTGAAGATCATTTTGTGCTTCAACAGGTCCACGGCTGGCAGGAGAGGAAAGAACAGAATCAGAACAGCAGCAGGGTGGGGGATGGCACCAGGAGCAGCCTGGAACGTCCCTGTGACCCTTTTGTCACACTCTGGGGGTGACACTGGCCGTGGGGCTCTCAGATCTCCCAGAGTTTTGATCTGACCGGGCAGTGCTGGAGGTGCCACAGCTCCTCTGTCCTCACCCCCTTGTGCAGGCTCTGAGGAAGCCTGAAGGGGCTGGATTAAACCTCAGGAGTTCCATGGTGAAGGGGGCTCAGCCTGGAGAAAAGGAGGCTCAGGGGGGACCTTCTGGCTGTCTGCAAGAAGAGGGTGCAGCCAGGTGCTGTGGCATTCACATTCTCTGGGAAAAAAATCCCTTCACCTGGGATTTTTCTCCTGGGAAGCTGAGAAGCCTCATAGAAAAAAATGAAACAATAATTATCTCATTTGCTTCTCCTGTGTTGTGTTCACATGTGGAATGTGTTTAGAGATTTTTTACCCACAGGTGATTGTTTCATTGGGTTCTGCTGTGAGTTGTTTTGACTCATTGGCCAAAGCTGTGTCAGGACTCTGAAGAGAGTCACAAATTTTCATTATTATCTTTTTAGAATTCTGTAAGTATCCTTTCTGTATTCTTTAGTATAGTTTAGTTTAGTATTCTTTAATATAATATAGTATCCTAAAATAATAAATTAGCCTTCTAAGAACATGAAGTCAGATTCACCATTACTTCCTTCATTTGGGGGAACCCAAATACAATAAGGTGGGGTTCAGGCTCTGCTCCTCCCAGGGAACAAGGGACAGGAGAAAGGGAAAAGACCCCAAGTTGGGACAGATTGGATATTCAGAAAAAAATTCTTCTTTGAAAGACTGGTAAGGCACAGGCTGCCCAGGGCAGTGGTGCAGTCACCTTCCCTCAAAGTGTCCAAAAAATGAGTGGACATGGAACTTCATGGTTTAGTGAGCACAGGGATGTTTGGTTGAGGGTTGGACTTGATCACCTTGGAGGTCTTTTCCAGCCTTAATGACCCTGTGATTCTGTGATTTCTGAGACAGAAGGAACTTTGTGGTAACTCTTTATCCACAAGAGGCTGCATCAGCAGAGAGCTCCCTCAGGCTGCAGGAAGCAGGGACGGGGAGAGAGCAGCCATGGGCCAGAGAGCTCCAGGTGCCTCCAGGCCCATCCTCCCAGCTCCACAGCAGCCCCCAGAGCCCACCTGAGCCTCAGGCAGCCTCCCACAGGCATGGCTTTACATCTGCATTCCCCAAAACCAGATCTTTTCTGTGCTCAAACCCCTAAGGGCGATGAGGCTGAGACTGAAGAGCGGAGAGCTGTTCAAGAGCAGAGATTTTTTAAGACAGGACTCTGTCTTAAGTTTCCACCCAACAAATTATTTAAGGAATAAACTGATTTCTGAGCTCCCCTGGGCTCATTCTGGCAGCAGCAGCTGTGGCACTGGTACCTGCATTTCCAGGGACACTGAGCACGGTGCCGATGGAGATCAGGATGGGGTAGGTCAGCACCACCCCAACGTTAACCAGGATGTTGAAAGCTAGGGAAAAACAGAGAAAATAACCCATGAAAATGGGGAAAACACCAGAGTGAGACATTTATCCTCCCCCTAGACACTAAAGGTACAATATGTGATATTAAGTACCCATACCACAATGAGGGAGTTATTACAAAGTGATTGATTTTGTTTTTCTCTATATGGGTGTGAAATTAGAGGAAATTCTTCACAGGGGAAAGGGGAGGGTTGAATGGCCTTTCACAAACCATAATATTGAGGTTATCATATTCCATGGCTTTGCACAGGCTTTAATCAGGTACAAAAAAACCTGGTCTTTTGTTGTTTTGGGGTTTTTTTTGTTACATGACAGCACTCCCAGAGAGCTCCAATGTCATTGAAAGATTTAAAAAAAACCCTTAAAGTTTGCTTAAGTTTAACTTTTCCTTGAAAGATTAAAAATAAACTTAATTTGTTGATCATCCACCACCCAGCCCTGCTGCTGAGTCCCCTGCATGAGGTTGGGTTTCTACACTTGGGTGATAAATTATCCCTAATTTTGGTCCCCCAGGAGCTCACAGGGCAGCTGCAGCTGTGGTTGGAGCAGCTCAAGGAGCTCCCAGCAGCTCAGCCTGGCCACAGCTCAGGATGGGATTGGCAATGACATTTTCTTTGCTTCCATTTAATAAACACTAGTGAGACAAAAACCTCTTCAATTATGGAATAAAAGAGACTTTAGCAAAGGAAAGGATGTTGTTATGTGTGGAAATTAAAATGCCCCTGGGCTGAATCTAATAGATATTTTGCTGGCAATTCTGGCTCAGAAAGAGGGAGCCTTATGTGAGCCCTGCCCAGAGCCTGCAGCACCCCCAGAAAGGTGCCCCAGCACAAACATCCCCCAGGAGCTAACTGGGAACATGCAGCCCCTTGAAATGGGATTTAAAGCAGTCAAGCTGTGCCAGAGACAGAGGCATTGGTGTGGAACTACCACACCAATGAAATAATGGGCAATTAGTAGTGCTGCTTCATGTTTACTCCCTGCTATTACTGTTAATTATTAATTATTATTAATTATAACTATGCTTACCTATCAATTATTAACTGTATCTCAATTAATAGTAATGTTTCATGAAGTGTAATGAAAAATATGAATCATTTCTAAGGAGCAGCAGTTTGCATTGGGACCAGGATTAATCTGTGAGAGAGCTCAGCTGCTTAAGGGGACAGGGGGGAAATTGTTTGTGCCTGGGGCCAATTTTATAAAGGGTTGGAGGGGTAAAATAAATAAATAAATAGTTTTATAATTTACCTAGTAAAATAAATAAACAAATAAATTTTTTTCTCACTTACCTAACCAGAGGCCAGCCACTCCACACAGGTAACCCCATGGCACAGCAGAGAAGGGGTACCAGTACTCCACTTTTGTGAAGTAGAGGATGATGGGGGTGATGGAGATGAAGATGAAGTTGAAGAAGCCCAGGGTGGACACGAAGTGAGCTGCCTCCCCAAAGTTTGCACTCCCAAGAAACATTTTGAACAAAACCTGCAGAGGAGAGGAGAGAGGAGGGGTTTAGATTCCATGGCTATCATGGAAGCACTCCATTCCCTTGGGGAGAGTGCAGCAAAGGCCAACTTGCCACAGCCCAGTCCTTTTCCTACACAGGAGTCTTGCAAGGGGATCTTTGGTGGGATTTCTGCCCTTTCCTGTGCCTTAGCTCCATCTCTTTACCATGGGGATGGCTGAGTCTGTATAACAAAGCTTTACACAAGATGCCACGAGGAGCATGTGTAGAAGAAACCAGGAAAATCCAATAATAAACCAAGAATTCAAGAACTCTCCGTTCATACAATAAGTGTAGAGGATTTGGGCTGAGTGTGGCAATGCTGGGGTTTGGGAGGAGGCTCCAGTGACTTCCACAGCATGACCCTGCTGTGAGAGGAAAACCAGCCTGGAAGGGCTCACTCTGTGAGAACCTGTCCTCTATGAGCCTAAATTCATGGACTTTGAGTGACTTTTGAAAGGCTACAACAAATTTATGAGATAAGTCTAAAGCTGCAAGGGTTTCCACCACAACCCAGTCCAGACTTTACACACGCAGCTGGAAACAAACCCAGCCACGCTCAGCCCAAACTGTTCCTGAGACAGAATCCTTGCCTTTCCCAGCCCTCACCCTCCAGAGCAGCCACTTCTAGCAAGCAGAAGGGTCTCTAAAGAACAGCCTGTGCCAGGCTCACACCAGGGCTCTGAGCCCAGCCTGTGCCAGGGGGCTGCAGGGCAGACCTGGGATGAGTTGGGTTGGAAGGGAACTTACAAGACCATCCAGTTCCAACCCCCTGCCATGGCAGGGACACCTTCCACCAGCCCAGGTTGCTCCAAGCCTCTCCAACCTGGCACTGAACACCTTCAAGGATGGGGAAGAAACCTCTCTCCAGGCTGAAGTCAACATTTTCAGGGGAGAAAATGTCCCCCTGGCTCTCCTCCCTGCTGCACATGGAAAGCCCCTTTGAAAAGTGTTGATAAACTCCTGTTATCATGATTTAAAAACGATCTTAAACTCCTCCTGGCGTGGCAGTGGAGATTTCATTAAAGGCTCATCAAGAAAAGCCATTCTGGGTAATTGGCAGATGACAACTAATTACCCTCACGGGCAGATTTCCTGACATTGTCACAACGTGAGTGACGCAGGAGTGAGGAACACAACAAAACATTTATTTTACAGCCACTCTCTTTGTATTTGTGTCTTTTTAATGTGAATGAATTTAGCAGTGCCAACAAACAGTTGTGCCCTACCTTATACAGTGCAGATGTGGAGGCTGATCCCACGGCGTAGGCCACCCCGATAATTGAATCACCCTGGAAACCATCTGCATATGCCATCATCACAATTCCTGTGATTGCCATTATTGCTGCCACTATCTGCACAGACAAAGCAAAGCAGTGTGAAGCTGAGATCACCACTGGGAGGGCCTTCTCAAGAGCGTCACTACCCACTTGCTCTGACCTGGAGCTTTCTTGTTTTCCCTCAAATAGGAAAGATCGTGGGAGGGATGTAAAGCAAAATAAAAGTGTGTGCACTGACAGGGATGTGGATCTACAGCACTGGGGCCTGCTGACAGAACATCCATCATTAAGGATTTTGTCAGCTAAACATCCAGCTTGGAGAGGCAACTGCAAGATCAAGGAATTTTAAGGCATCACGCTCTACTGTACAACAAAAGAAATATTTATCAAAGCCACCAATTTGACTTGAAATGCAAATAATAGATGGCCAAACAGCCTGGAAATTAGTCCAGGGGAATGAGCCCTGTATTTTGGAATACCAGGATACCACAGGGAGCTCTTCCAGCTGTTTTGGGTGTGCCCAGGTTTTTTTGGACAGATACGACCAAATTTCTTCATGAAGCTTTACATCTGTGCTTAGGTTTCTGGCCTCATTTGAAAATCCCAGAGAGAGCATTTAAGGAGCTTCAAAGAAAAAGAACAGGAATCATTAACTGCACCACATCTGAAATCCTGGGTCTTGACTCCAAGAACCTTAAGGAAGTGGAAGGGAGCCCAAAGTGTTTTATTCTTTAAAAAACTCTCCGTCTCCACCTGACTGCCCTCAGCAGGTAAATGTGGGGTGTGAACTTCAAAGGCACTGAATACCCAACTTGCACTGAGCGTTTCCTGAGCCAGTGCACATCTCCTGAGCCAACACAATGTGATATGGGCACTCTGCCTCTTGACAACCTCACTGAACTTCATCTAAGAAATATTCAGTCCTGGATTTAAAAATAAGCTTCAGCCCACAGACTTCAAAGACTTCATCTTGATCCAAACATGTGCCCTCCTGTAAAACAGCATTTCAGAGCTCACAGTTTTGCCAAGAATCCCAGAGAACCACTGACACTCAACCCAGGCAGATGTGAGCCAGACTGAGGCAACAAAAAAGCACCAAAAATCCCACAAGATAACTTCAGCAGAGCCAGACAGCAGAGCAAACCATGTTTCAAGGGACACACAGGACAGGGACACACAACTGACTCAGGTGCAGCTGTTCGCACACAGGGGACAATGGGGAACCCAGAATCACCTGCCAGGGCAGGGAGACTCCTGATCTGAGAGGAGACTCTGAGACTCCAGGTAAAAATGTCAGTGCTCCTAAATCCCATAGGCATCCAGCATCTTCCCAGGAAAACTCATCTCCTGGGTGCAGCTGTGAATCCTTTCCCCTCACCATCAGCCCTATTTCACCGGTCCTTGAGGCACACAGGTGTCCCCTCACATGGCAGTGGCTGTGCCAAAGGCACAAACCCCACTGCAAGTCTATGTACCACCTTGCTTCCATGTAAAACACCCCAACTCCAGGATTCAAGTCAGGAAAACCTGAGGGTACCACTGATACTCCAAATTCACCATGACATGGAGCTGAAATCCTGATCCCCCAGTGCTGTGGTGCCTTAGTTTGGAAATGGGGGTATTCTACTGCCATCTGTTAGAGGTGGGGCAGTTCTCTGCTGTTCATGGGGCAGTTTTTACTTTATCTCTCCCACAGCCAATCCTCCCTCCAGATCTCTTCTGTTAATGGGCTATTAATTATTAACTATCTTCGGTCCATGGCCACTGAGTGTCCCTGCAGGGCTGATCCAATCCCAGCATCCCATGGGGAGATGCTCCGCCCAGGGGAGGAGCCAAGCATTCCTACCTGGATCCAATCTGAGGGTTGGGACACCAGGACAGCCTTTCCACTGGATTGCCAGAGGGAGCCCAGGCCCATCTGCAGCAGCCCTGGAGCTGCAGAGGAAAACTCCCCCCTTGTGCAGGATCCCTGCTGCAGCAGAGCCACAGCTGGCACTGCAGGAGGGCTGAGCCCCCATGGCATGGGGCTGGGACACCGCCCTGGCACACAGAGGGCAGGGCATGGTCTGACTATGGCAGTGTTGTTTTGGGGGTTTTTGTACAATTAGATTTGGGGGTTTTTTTTGGTGTTTGTTTTTTTTTTTTTTTTTTTAGTTTTCCTAGTAAAGAACTGTTATTCCTATTCCCATACCTTTGCCTGAAAGCCTTTTAATTTCAAAATCATAATAATTTGGAGGGAGGGAGGTTTACATTTTCCATTTCAAGGGAGGCTCCTGCCTTCCTTAGCAGACACCTGTCTGTTCAAACCAAGACCCATGGGCTGGAGTCCCCCCAGTCTCTCGGTGGTGTGATGAGGTCTGGGAGGGTTTTAGCAAGAGGGGACCAGGAGGTTTCGCCCTTTTCCTCCCCAGGATAACACATTCCAGCAGTGGGGCCATCCTGGGAGACATCATAGATTTCCCAGCCTCGAAGCAATGCCCAGGGACAGCCAGGGGTCAGGGGACAGTCCCAGCCTCAAAGCAATGCCCAGGGACAGCCAGGGGTCAGGGGACAGTCCCAGCCTCTCCTCTGGGACTGCAGAACCCCCCTGCCCTGCCTGGCTGCCCTTCACATCCTGCCCTGCACAGAAATTCAGGATTTCAGCTGCCAGCTGGAGGATTTCCAGCAATGTGTCAGCCTCAGAAGGCAGAACAGCAGAGTCCAATGTGGTGATGCCCTCCTTCCAAGGGCAAGGGTGCAGATTTAACTCTTGGCGCCCTCACTGCTCAGCCCTTTCCTTGCGTCAGTGAAAATGAGTACATCCATCATCCCTTTTATTCCTACCATGAAAAATTCACTCCCAGTCTGTCGAAACCGAATTTAGAGAGCCAGATCCCTAATTTAATCAATTATTTATAAAGCCAAGCACTTTTTCCCCCCATGAAACAACTAAAATGATGGACACATGTGGAGCATCGACACCTCCTGAGACTGAAAACAGCAAAAACATTATTTAAATTTCAGGCTCAAGGCTCCTCCTGCATGTTCCATTCCAGGGCATCAGCACAGCTGACCTGTGCCTGCCTCGGGTGCTGGCTTTAGAAACCTGAGCTCACATCTGCAGGCAGCTCTGCAAGGTCACAGGGAAGCAAAGGTGGCTGTCAGCTCATTAAACGAGGCTTTTAATTAATGGAAGAGTGTAGTAACTTTCTTCTGGAGCCTCCTAGGTAAGGAATGAAATTAGCCTGCCTCGTTTTTTTCCTTTTTTCCCTGAAAGAAAGCAAGGCCAACCAACAGTTTATCAGAAACATTTTTTTTCCTATGTGGAGCACAGCAGAAAATGAGGTGTAAAGAATCACAGAATGGTTTGGGTTGGAAGAGAACTTGAAAGATCATACAGTTCCAACACCCTGCCATGGCAGGGACACCTTCCACTAGGTCAGATTGCTCCAAGCCCCTCCAACCTGGCATGGAACACCTTTAAGCATGGGGAAGAAACTCCTCCAGGCTGAAGTCAACATTTTCACGGGAGAAAAATGTCCCCAAACTACTCTGCACCTACTTAAAACACATTGAGTCAACTCCACACTGAAGCCCAACCAAGGGCTTAAACATGCAAACATATAAGCATGTGTCTAAATCTAAGCAGCAAAAGCCAGCAGAACTACTCAAATATGTAAAGTTTTTAAAATATTTGTGCTTGCTTTGAGCCAAAGCTGTCTGGACTTCCCAAAGTGTAACATGGATGTGTTATTAATTTGAGAGAGAGAAGTTCAGCAGTGTCCGAGCAAAAGCCAGGGTGCAGGCAGGGATGGTTTTGTGTGTCCTTGCCCAGGGCAGGAGGTACTTCAAGGTACCTGAGCCCTACCTGCACTGCTTTTATAGGTAAATAGAACCAGAGAATTGTTAAGGGTGGAAAAGACCTCACTGAGTCCAACCCTCCACCTAACACTGTCAGATCCACCCGAAACTATATCCCAAAGCATCACGTCTACACATTTCCTGAACACCTCCAGGAATGGTGACTCCACCACTTTCCTGGGCAGCCTGTTCACCACCTGACCACCCTTTCTGTGAAGAAATCTCTCCTGATACCCAACCCAAACCTCCCCTGGTGCTTTTCTCTCACGGGTGGGTGCTACAGCTTCACCACGGATGGCACTAGGCTCTCCCTGCAGAGCACACAACTCTGGTGCCTCCAACACAGCCACAGCAGCTGAAACTTTGTGAGCAGCCTTTTGCAGACAGGGAGCTGGGAGTTCACTGCAGAGCCACTGCTGTCCCAAGCACTTGGAACACAAAGCCTGTGAGGAAGCCCTGAGGGAGCTGGGGGTGCTCAGCCTGGAGAAAAGGAGACTCAGGGCTGCCCCATCACTCTGCACAGCCCCTGAAAGGTGCCTGTGCTCAGCTGGGGCTGGGCTCTGTCTGCAGCAGCACTGACACACCCAGAGCACACAGCCTCAGGCTGCACCAAGGGAAATACAGGTTGGATATCAGGGAAAAGTGTTTTACAGAAAGGGTGAGAAAGTTCTGGAATGGCTGCCCAGGGAGGTGGTGCAGTCCCCAGCCCTGGGTGTGTTTAACAAAGCCTGGATGTGGCACTGGGTGCCAGGGGTGAGTTGAGCTGTTGGGGTTGGGTTGGACTTGATGATCTTGAAGGTCTCTTCCAACCCAGTGATTCTGTGAATTCTGTGAATTCTGTGAACTCTGAATCCTCACCTCGATGCCACCCAGATGTGCCTGACAGCTTTGGAGCTCTGGAAGAGCTGGTGGGAGCTGAGCTCCTTGGAAAAGCTGGCTGAGCTCCTGGGTGCAGAGTTTTTCCCACAAAAACATGGCTCAGGGTACAGGATTAGACCTTCATTTCTTTTCATGTTCTCACTGCCCAAATAACCCAATTCCTGAGGCATCCAGGCACAAAAATCTGGGTCTGTGCTGCTCTGCTGTACTTCAGCTCTCCAACACTCTCCTGCGTGGTTATTAACATAATTAAGTGTTATTCTGTGAGGAGAGATGCTGGAAAACACTGTGAATTACCTCTCCAGCAATGGGCATCCAGTGAGGCTCTGCCAGCGAGCAGCACAATCCAGTTTATGTGCAGGTTTTGCTGCTCACTTTTTCCCTCCAAGTTTTTTCTGTGTGAACCCCATGGTGTTTACAGAATTCATACTAATGCATATTCATGGCAACCTTTTTTTAGTCAGTGGAAAATAAATAATAACTGAAAACAGCTTTTATTTCTAGGTTTCTTAAACAGAGCAGGCTAGGAGAACACAAGAGCTATGCTTGCTCTGCCAGAAAATGCTGCTTTCAGATGAAAATTATCTTAAAGAGTACAAAATGTTCAATTTTTTCAGATGATCGAAGGGGGTAGTTATTGCTCCTGTTATTTCTGTAGACAACTGAGGGTTTTATACCCTGTTTATTCTTTGAGTCAGTCAGTGGGCTGAGGGAGGGTCACATTCACCTGATCTTTCTGTATTTTCAGCTGTGTAGGAAATAGATATCCAGGTGTCTGGCTTTACCTTCAAGCACTGGCTCACCTCCTCAGCCTGGTAAGCACAGTGCCCTGCTCAGTGTCCTGCTGGCTGCTCCAAAAGCCAGATGAGATACCTGTACATCAGGATGTCTTCTGCTTTCATTTCTGTACCCTTCTATCCCACTACTAATCAAAAAAAAAAAAAAAAAAAGAAAAAAAAAAAAGAAAAAGAAAAAGCTGCTCTGCTCATTTTCAAAAACCGAACTGACTTGGATGAGTGTCCTGATCCAACACACTTTTCCATGGAACTTAAATCCAGCTGCTGCTGGTCCCTTCTGGTCTCAGCCACCACACCTGGCCCCAACCAGTGCCTAATGAAATTCAAGGTTTTCAGTAATTAAGAGAAGACTGTGCCCAACACGACCTTGAGCCATTTCAGAGGGGAATCTGCATCAATGAACTAGCAGAAATCCTCACTACTCCTCATCCAAGGTGTGAAGCCAACAGTTTAAATTGCTGCATGTGGGAGATGTGTGTATGGAAAATTACACAAGTTTGCTTTCCCCAGATCCAGGGGCAAAAACATTTTGTTTGAGTTCTGTTTTAAATTTTTGCAGGGTCCATTTTACTGCCACTGAGTTTTTTAAACACTTCAGTGCAAAATGCACCTCCACACAAGAGATCTGTGTTAATTTTAAAGCAATTTTGACACAAGCACATGTAAATGTGTGCGTGAAAAGTGACAGGGTAGCACAAAAAATATACATCACACATTGTAAACATCTGTCTACCCAAACAAGGAATAAAACTGCTTTGGTTAGAACCTAAGCATTCATCACTAAGTTTAAAATAAAATTAACAAAATTTCAGCTCAATAAGCCAAGACAGAATATGTCACAGACACATTTTGTGAGAAATCCTTTCATTAGGATTTTTTCTCCTGAGAAGCTGAGAAGCCTCAGAGGAAAGGAAAAACAATGATTATCTGCTGCTGTGGAATGCAACAGGTGCATCTGTGATTGGTCCATGTTGGTTGTTTCTAATTAATGGCCAATCACAGCCCAGCTGGCTCGGACTTTCTGAGAGTCGCGGGCTTTTGTTATCATTGCATTCTTTTCCTTTCAAGCCTTCTGATGAAATCCTTTCTTCTACTCTTTTAGCATAGTTTTAATGTAATATATATCATAAAATAATAAATCAGCCTTCTGAAACATGGAGTCAAGATTCTTGTCTCTTCCCTGGTCCTGAGACCCCTGTGAACACCACCACAAGAACAGGTTTCTATGAAACTGGATGTTCATCTATTGTAAACCATCACGTTACACTTGGCTGTAGTGGCTCCTTGAAATTCCCACACTGAATTCCCTCTGAGGCTGCATCACAAAACTCAGTGAGAAAGGTTTTCATGGTGCCCCAGTGCTGTGGCAGCACCATGGCTGATGGGTCAAGTGCAATTATGAAAACATGAGAGAGTGAAAAAGGAGGCTCGTTCATACCCTTGCTCCCATGAACCTGTCTTTGAGCACAATCCAAGAAAGCAAGAAGACAAAAGCTTTGTTACAACAGAACAGGGCAGAGACGTCTGTGGCTGTGAGCTTCTTTAAAGCCAGTAAATACAGGTAGTTAGTCAAAGTCCACAGAATAGAAAAGGGAGCAGTCCTTTTAAGAAAGAGTTTCAGCGTCAGACCGTCTTCACCAAAAATCCGACTGCATTCCCTGAGGAAAGAAAAGAGTTTCAGTCTCAGCCAGGGTTTTCCTCAGCATTCACTGCAGCACAACAAACATTCATTAGGGCTTTTATCCTGCTTTTCCTAACTACTCCACACGCCCAGGAGAATCCATTATTGAATTCACACAGGGAAAACAAGGCACAATCTTCTTAAAGCAGCAATTTTTGAAGAAGAAAAGATGCAACTTACCTGGAATAATCACACTCTGTGCAACAATAATCCAGGGACTCACACACAGAAATGAAGGTTATCTATAATGTTGTGACAGCTCCCAGACTCTGCCTTCAAGGCCATGAGCACAGGGATTAGAATCACCATTTTTTCTCTGCAGCTTGCCAATTTTCTTCTTTTTTTGCATTGCTCCAAGCCCTGTTTTCATTCTTGCTGAAATGTATTTTTATGTATGGCCAAGGAAGCTTTAGGAATTGCCTAAAGATACTCAAAAAGACTGCCAGACACAGTGTGGTGGGGAAGGGAGCCACCAGGCAGTGGGAGTGAGCCAGGCAAACAGGAGTGTGAGAGAAGGAAGGGAAAGGGAGGGGAAGGTATTTAACAGCTTCATTTTATTGTACAGTGAAAAGCTGTGTTTTCTAGGAGACATCTCCTTGAGAATTAAATTGCAAACAAAACCCCCAGATTCCCAAACACTGTATCCCACACAGCTCCAGTGAGCTGTTTGCTTCTTGGGATTTCAGGAATCTCAAAGTGGGAAGGATATTTTTTAGCAACTCCACTGTCTGCACTCTTGGCTGAAGGGGCATTCCTGAAGATATTCCCAGTGTGTTTCATTTCTTGGCATGGCAGGCACCCTGGCACTGCTTAAAACACTTGTGGGAAGTCCCACAAGTGACCCCAAAAAGCAGTGGGGTGAACCAAGGCACCCTCAACCCGCAGCACATCCTTCCAAGGAAAGGGACATGGAGGGAATAATCCAAATGCCCTCAGGCTCCAAAGTGCTCTGTGTCTGGGAGATTGATAAAGCACTCATTATGCAGAAATAATTAGCAACTTCAAAGACTGAACTGCAATGTGATGGCAGAAATGTTTGTTATTTGGGGGTGGTGGGGGTGGTCCAATAATTATCCTGATTTGGAAGACAAAATTGTTTTCAGGGCCCCTTAACCATTTTTACTAATTCTTGGGAATTTTGCTGTTAAAGACATTGCAGGTTTTTTCCTCTTAAGATTGGAAACTATCACTCTCATTTTGAGGAAATCAGAATAATAACATCTATGTAATAACTGAGATCAGCTACATCTTAGCTTAAATGGTTTTATCATTCAGCTTAATAACTACTCATTTCTTGATGGCACTAAGGTGTACAAAGCAATCATTTCTGGTAAAGATAAATTCCATTCTCAAACTCTGTGTACTCAGGCTGGTGGAACTGCTAATTATCTCCTTCACTCTAGTTGACCTCAACACTCTCAGGAGTCCTGTTCACCAAAGATCAGGATTAAAATGTTTAAAATACAAAAAAGAACAGTTACTGGTGTGCATCATTTATCTGAGATGCAAAGCAAACACTCAGTGAAGCAAATAAATGAATGCCTAACTTTGCAGGCTTTTGTAAGTCTGATTTCAACAGGAGTTAGAGGTGACAAGTTTCCTTGTGTGACAAGGGACTCACTGGCAGCACTTCAGTGTTCCTTGCCATGCAGGTACAGCAGTTTACCTTTATAAGATATATATATAATCAATATAATATATATATAATCAATGTAATATATATAATCTATAAAATACATCATATAAGATACATTGTATAGTAACATATTATATTAAGATATAGCATTATTATACTATATATTATTATAATATATTATAAATATTATATGGCTTTATATATAAAAATAAGTATGTATTATAATAATATATTTTATAATAATATGTTCTATTTTAATATAATATGTTACTATACAATGTATCTTAGATCATGTATATATTACATTATATTATATTATACTATACTATATTATATTATATTATATTTATTATGTATATATTATGTTATGTATATATTATATTATATTATATTATATTATATTATATTATATTATATTATATTATATTGTATTGTATTATATTATATTATATTATATTATATTATATTATATTATATTATATTATATTATATTATATTATATTATATTATATTATATTATATTATATTATATTATATTATATTATATTATATTATATTATATTATATTATATTATATTATATTATATTATATTATATATTTTTGTATTTATATTATTATGTATATACTATATATTTAAGCAGGTGAAAGGGCCTCCATCACACACAGCAGTGACCAGACCAAACAGGGGCTGGAGGTTCCTCAACTCTCAGTGAAGAAAATACAGCAAAGTCTCTGACAGGGTCAGGCTGAGTGAGGCAGAAATTTGATGAATTCACCCCTGTGCCTAGGAGAGCTCCATGAATAATGCTCAGCCAGTGAGGAGGTTTGGAGAATGCTTTATTTTCCCAGTCAGATTGCCTGAGGCTTTCTGAGGGCTGGTGGCTCAGTGGTTAACTCAGCCTCTTTGACATGCAACTAAAATTAAACTTGCAGGAGTTTTCAGACATGGCAGTGATTAAAACCTTGGGCTCAGGAGAGGGGGCTCCCTGCAACCCTCCCCACACAAATAATGCTGCAGGCTGCTGCCTTAGAGGCACAGACACATCCAGGGACAGCTGACCCTGAAACTACGACACAAACTATTTCCAAATGCACAAGAAGTCTATTTAAAACCTGCCCTCTAACACAAATAACTCTTTTTACTTGCAGGTAGTGCTCAGCTCCGGGCAGTGTGCCATGCTCTCAGGAATTACGGCCCCTCAGGGCAGTCGTGCAGCTTTGCCTCTGGCACCCACTAAACAGCCCTGTGCCCTCTCAGTTATTCTGATGCCAGGCCCTGCACAGGAATGGGTTTCTTCCCTCCTCTGGAGTGAAATCCAGCAGCTGGTTTTAAGCAGCTCACAGAAAAAATCCAGCAAACAGGCAGAGACCTGGGGCACAGGAACACAGGGAATGAATGCAGTGACATCACCTGGATTAGCACTTGGCAAGGCCACAGTGACATGAGGGCAGCAAACAACACAGCAGCACCTCCTGGGAGCACAAATTCACTGCTTCTGCCTAAATGATGGCAATAAAACACCTCCCAGCTCCACTGCAGGGGTGTCCTGGATTGCCAAGCAAATTGCATTCTATTTGCCATCTTCTGTTCAGTGGGCAGTTTTCCTTATCTCTTCCACATTCACACCTCCATCAGGAGAGGACATCTGCTGATAACAGCTACTGAATGTCACTGCATGGCTGATAAGAACTACAGCATCCCATTGGGAGATGTGAGCCCAGGGGGAGGAGCCAAACATTCCTACCCAGATATAATCCCAAGGTTTTGAGACATCAGCACGGCTTCTCCACTGGATTCCCCAGAGGAACAGCAGCTGCCTCTTCTCCCACCGGATCTTCAGAGGAAGAATCCATCCTTCTCTACAGGATCCCTGCTCCAGCAGAACCACCCCTGACACTGCAGGAGGGCTGAACCACAATTCCAATGGGACTGCCACCAACACCCTGACCCACAGGGTGTCAGGTTGGGTTCTGACTCTGTCAGTGTTGGTTTAGCTTACTGCATTGTTCATTTAATCTTTTTATTTTCTTTCCTAATAAAGAACTGTTATTCCTGCTCCTATATTTTTGCCTGAGAGCCCCTTAATTTCAAATTTATAACTATTTGAAGGGAGGGAGTTTACATTTTCCATTTCAGGGGAGGCTCCTGCCTTCCTTAGCAGACACCTGTCTTTCCAAACCAAGACAAGGGGGCAGGCACCAAACTGAGTGTGGCTGAGCTCCCTGATGAGTTGTGTTCTCAGCACTGGCTGAATTGGAGCTGGTAGAAAGGGCTTGACCAGCTCTGTTTGCTCGAGAGCTGCAGCAAAAGGAAAGGGGATCCTGCAGAGCCTGGCTCAAGAATGCTGTGTCCCACAGGAACGGTCCATGGGAAGGCCAGCTCTGTGTTGATGGTATTCCTGATGCTCCCCTCTGCAGAGCAGCTCTGGGTGTGCTGGGTGCCTGAGGGAGCTGCACTGAGCTGCTGCTGCAGCAGAGGGACAGGACTGTGGGTGACAAACCTGCAGTGACAGTTTCATACACAAATACCAACCCATGGCTCAGTCTGCACTTCAGGTGATGCTCACTTCTCCTTATCCAAGAAATCCAACTCTTCCCATGTGTTTTGTTCACATTAAACCTGCACCTACCAATGCTTCCCCTGGCCAGTGCCCCAGGCTGGGAAGAGCTGCAGCTCCAATCTGAGCTCCCACAGCGTGGGTGGATCCTGGCAGGAAGCTGCTCAGTGTCACAGTGCTTGTCCTTGAGAAGCCAAGGTGCCAGATGGGGAGGCAAAATGTACTGGCATTGAAAATTTCACCCACCAATTTCACAGCACAACTGCATCAGGCTCCTAAGTCGAGTCTGTGCAGTGTCTTCTGCTGTGGTAAATGCTGGCAGGGTTAAATTTCCTATTTCTGAGCTTCCTGAACTTCAGATCATCTTATCCAGCACTAATGCAAGGAGCTTCGAGCTATTTATGAGGGTCACAGCTTTTATTTACAATACTGAGGGGATACCAAGAGCTGTCTTGTGCCTCAAGACAACCAAGACACTTCACCTAAATGCAGCAGTGAGTTCATAACCATGAGTTATTTTCTCACACCACAACATTGAATCTCTAAGGTAAAGAAACTCACAATTTGTAATCTCAAATATTATAATAATAGAATGCTAGAGTGGTTTGGGTTGGAAGGGACCTTAAAGCCCATGCAGTTCCAACCCTCTGCCATGGGCAGGGACACTTTCCACTATCCCAGGTTTGTCCAAGCCCCATCCAGCCTGGCCTGGAACACTTCCAGGGATCCAGGGGCAGCCACAGCTGCTCTGGGCACCCTGTGCCAGGGCCTCACACCCTCACAGTCAAGAATTTATTTTCAATATTTAATTTAAACCTGCCCTCTCTCAGTCTGAAGCCATTCCCCTTCCCTGTCCTTGTCAAAAATCCATCTCTCTTGCAGCTCCTTTAGGTACTGAGCAGCCTAAACTTTCCAGAAAGCCAATCTAAAGCTGAGGATTGAGACTCCTGTCGTTCCAAGTGGGATTTATTAAAGGAGCAGTGGCTCTCTGCAGCTTTGCCAGCCTGGGGCAGCACTCTGCAAGTCACTTCCAGGATCACTGATCTCTGCCAAGATGTCACAGATATTGTTTGTTCAGATCCACTGGGAATATCTGCTGGACAAAATGCCTGATTGTCTTTAAAGCTCCTGGAGAGTAACTACATCCTCCAGAAACATAAAGATAAATCACCTCTTGTCTGCAAGGAAAGCCTGGAACTGCTGCAAATGGGTTTATTGACAAGGATTAGCTACTGCACAGGAATAAAACAGGGAAATGAAGCAGCAAGAAATCTTACAAAATGTAATAAAAAGCCTTGTAACAGGAATATCAAGAATGCAAATGAAGAAAATACACAAACAATTCATGCAGATTTGAAAACACCCCTGTTCTGGGGAGGAGGCTGGCGAAATGACCTCTAAAGATCCTTTCTCAGTTCAATCTGTCTGCAAGTTAAACCTACAGATTTTCAATCCTTTAAGTCACCAAAAAATGGAGAGCTTATCCTGAGGAGATGCCCATCCCTTATCCAATTTGTAAGAATTTGGACAGTCAAGTTGTAACACAGCACTGACCAAGTTGTTCTCCCTGATGAAATAATTATTTACCAGCAGCTACTTCCTCTTTGGGACATGAGTTCCTGACATATCTGGAATAAAAATACTCTGGGAAGTTCCCATTACCTCTAACACTATTCCTGAGTCCACACATTCACTGACCCACTGCAGAAATTCCTGTGGCATTTAAGACACTGTCCTCAACTTTAAAAGCTCAATTTATAACGGCTGGGGAAATATATAAATATACAAATATACAAATATATAAATATAATATATAAATATAAAAATATATAAATATATAAATATAAAAATATATAAATATATTTATATATAAATATATAAATATATAAATATATAAATATATAAATAATTTAAGCACAGGAATTTTTTTATTCATTGCCCCAAAATGTTGCTCTGATAGAGATATGATCAATGAACCAACTGCAGGGGATTTATCTGCAGGGATATTTCTCCTCACCTTCTTCCTCATCTGCTGTGCAATTGTTATTACTTCACCCCGCATGCAGGAGCCAAGCTGACACTGCTCATGTTCTCACAAACACTCCAGCAGAAATCTGAATGAAGCTTCATTAACAGACAAAGCACCAGGGTTTGCAGAGAAGCACTTAATTAAGTGCAACTGTTCAATTTCAGTCACACTGATTTGACAGAAATGATAATTTAGGGCCAAATTACATCCCAGATTCTGGCAAAAAGCAGCTGAGGGAAGAGTTTGGCCCTGCTGCACTGCAGCCAGACCGTCACAAATGGGATTCCCTGTGTGCTCAGGGACAGCAGGAGCCAGGGATGGGCCCCACACTGGGGAATTCCTGCTGGAACAGACAATTCTGCTGGATCAGGCAGGTTCTTTTCCAAGCAAACCTGCACTGCAAGAACGGAATTGGATCCCAGCCCAGAATGACCCTGTGAATCTCTTCCTTCCCTGGGCAAGGTGTGGTGTCTCTTGGTGAGCTTTGTCTTGTCCTTTAAAGCAGCTCCCATGTCACTGTCAGATCAGTGGAATAACAGAAGTGGAGGAGGAGCTGTGAAATCAATTGTCACAGAATGTGAGGGACCTCCAGCCCTGCAGACAGATTAGATGTGGTTTTCCTCAGAACTGCCTAAGGTGAAGCTAAGCTGCAGCGCTGGTGCTTGGACTGGATGATGTCTTTGGGTTCCCCCTTAACACTGGATTTCTCTGATTTCTCAGGGGCTACTGAAAAGGGATTTATACATTTCCAGCAGGAGGAAAGGGTGTTGCAGACATCTTTTATGAAAAATCCTTTCCTTAGGATTTTTCCTCCTGAGAAGCTGAGAAGCCTCAGGAACAAAATGTAAACAATGGTTATCTGCTGCTGTGGAATGCAACAGGTGCATCTGTGATTGGTCTCATGTGGTTGTTTCTAATTAATGGCCAGTCACAGCCCAGCTGGCTCGGACAGAGAGCCTGAGCCACAAACCTTTGTTATCATTCTTTACTATTCTATTCTTAGCTAGCCTTCTGATGAAATCCTTTCTTCTATTATTTTAGTATAGTTTTAATGTAATATATATCATAAAATAATAAATCAAGCTTTCTGAAACATGGAGTCAGATCCTCATCTCTTCCCCAGTCCAAAAACCCTGTGAACACGGTCACAAAATGGCAATTTCCATCCTGCTCTACTTGCTCAGCACAGAGAGCAAGCCATGGTCTTCCACATGGAAATCACCTCCTCAGCTCTGAGCATCTTTCTTCCCAGGCAGGAGCTGGTTTGGTTGTACCCAACAGTGCTATTCTATCATAAATGGACCAGGATAGATTCACCTGATCCAGGCAAGAACACAAAATATAGAGATATTAGACAACATAACAGCAAGATTATAAGCACATTATTGACCTTTTCAACTCATTAAAAAAGCCCTTTAACAATCAGGTACCCGTTTATTCAGCACACATCACTCATCTGTCAGCCTCCTGTGAGCTATTTATGAATGAGGTTTTCTGCAGCATGACCTTTATTCTGACACCAGGGGTGGAACTGAGCACAGCAGTGATCTCAGCCCTCGGGAATTAGGTTTTTTAAAGGGATACTGCCACGATAAAGCCTACCTGAATTTTTTGATTGGAGACTGTTTTTCCTGTGCAGTTGCAAGGTGCCCGGAATAATAAATGGGAAAAATCATAATGTTCCAGTTTGTTGAGAACCAAGTCATGAAAAAGGGACAGTCAAAGGTCTCAAAAGTGATTTTGACAAACTGTGTGGTCCCAACCCAGGAGGAAGAGACGGACAAAATGATCAGGAATCTCCAGATTAGCTTGAGAAATGTGGATGTGCAGGACTGGCATCGTGTCTGTCCTTCAGCTTCTTGGCTGCTGCTCTCTGTGTGCGTTTGTGTTCCTTCTTCTCCTGAAAGAGAAAAAAAAGGAAGAATAGAAAAAGAGTTGTACATGCAATGAATGCATTCAAAATAATTCTTGGCAAAACCTCCCATTCTGGTGCAAGTCAGAAATCATCCCATGCCTTCTCCCTGTAACTCCTCTATGTCCCATAAATACTGAAATCCTGCACAAAAGTGTTTTAATAATACCAACTCTGTCACTTCAAGGAGGCAGAACCAAACACAAACACAACAGTGAGGGCTGAGGTAACAGCATTACAAATAAGCTGTTGTCACTATTTGCTTTATCAGCCCTTCATTCCCCCTGCCAGCAAACCTCCAGAATAAAATGTTACAGAGGCAAATCACTGTGCATGTGTGCAACAGAAGAGCTCTCTGGGCCTGCAGGTCTGGAGACAGCACCAAGTTCTTATTCCTCAACACTTTAATTCCACAAGCACTTTTATTTACAAGCTGGAATGGAAAGAAATAGTTTGGTTTTATGTAGCCAAGCAGAGAAAGGCTTTTTGCAGTCAGGTTGGTGTACTTACATTTCTGAAGTTAAAACTGGACAAAAGTGAAGCTTGGCATGCCTAGAAACAAACCTCTGCACATCAACAAGGAGCAACGGGGGAATTGGCATTTCCCACTTCAGCACAGTGGATTTGGGGTTTTTTTTTCAGTGGTTTTCAGACCTAAGTGCACATTTCCTAATACAAGTGGGGAGGATTTAATCTCACTGACTGGTGCCTTGCTCCAGGACAGAGCTCCCAGAGATGCAGCCCATGATCCCTGCTTTGCTCTCCTAGATCCCAGCTGAAAACAAGGAGCACCAACACCGCTGTCCTGGGAGCTCACAGGGCACACTGAGCTCCAGCCATTCACCCTGAATGACCACATCACAGTCTGGGAGAACAAACAGGAAAATCTTCTAAAAATCATGGCCTGGAGCTGCTCTTAACTACTCCCATCAGTTATCAGCCACATTAATACATGATGTGATGTACAGAATAAACAATATGGTTTTGAGAGAAGTTACAGATGCACTGAGTGAGAGCATACACTGTCCTATATCCAACTTTTATGTGAAAGATGAGTTCTTTCACAATCAGGTATAATTTCCTTTCATATTACTGGTTTTGCTACATTAGCCATAAAGAAATGTCAAACTGGGGTTCCCAGCTATTACTGTAAACCAACATTACACATAAAAAAAGATTTATCATAGCAGGGAGTGCTATTGATTCACTATTCTTGATTTGGAATCAAGAATTTTCCTAACTAGGACATGGAGCTTCTGCAGTTGTAATTGTGTGATGTGTTT
Organism: Melospiza melodia melodia; assembly: GCF_035770615.1. Taxonomy (NCBI): domain Eukaryota; kingdom Metazoa; phylum Chordata; class Aves; order Passeriformes; family Passerellidae; genus Melospiza; species Melospiza melodia. The sequence continues at coordinate 4,616,106 of NC_086199.1, forward strand.
TTTCCCCTAAAAATAATCTGTACTCAGTGGCTCTATTGTTTAGTGGTGAATCAAGAATTTAAATAAAATTACAGGTTTATTAAAAACATGCAGAGGATAATCAGCCATGGGTCTGGAAAGGCAAGCATCCTTTTAGCATTCTCCTTGGCTGCTGAGAGAAAGTAGATATTTTTTATGGTACTAATAATGACTGACATCTATTGAAAGGTAAATTACAGTTTATTTGCAAGCTAGAATGGCTTAAAAAGAATATATTATAGTAGCATCAACTTGCAGGTCTTCCTGCCAAGTAAAACTACCATGCAATTAGTCCTTTTTCAACTACCACTTAAAATAATCACACAATGACAGAAGAATAAAGCACTTTGAGCCATGCTCTCTATTTTCCAATTACACAATAATGATGCAACTGGTGTCATTATGCATGTCACCACCATCAGCATTTGATTTGGATGTTACAGTCCCAGGTCTGAATGCCAGGGAAAGGCACAGGAACACACACTTGTTGCAAGACCTGCCTCAGATTTAAAGACCTGTGTAAGTTTTAGCCTGAATAAATGCACAATGGGGAGCTGCTGTAAGTTTTTAATCAGTGGGATTCGTCCCTTGTGATGCAGTTAGCAAATAACTCTGTATTCAGGATGAACATGTTGTCTGGGGCCCCTTTATATTTAATGATAATGGAAAGGCATGGTGAGAGGGGAGCTGATTCCATCCTCATATATCTACATCCATCTACATCTAAACTCACTGGAGGCACTTAACTCTAGACCAGATATTTGCAATTAGCTTAAGTGAAATTGTGATTGATTCCCCGTGACAGAGTAGCTTGACAGCTGCTTTCAGAATCCGTGAGATGTGCACACCTAATTCCTGGCCAAAGAACCAAAAGGACAAGATAAGAAATAGATTTCAAAATAGTGACAGGGAGTGAGCCACAGGGTGAGCAGGCACATGGTTCCTATTAAAGAGGTTTAGGGATTTTCAAGTCATGGAGCAAGCACTTGTGTTTAGACACCCAATGATAGCGAGGAGAAAACAAACTGATCAGCCAAAGTGTTTGAGAGAGCATTTTACAACTGGCAAGGCAGCACAAATCCCTGGGGTCTGCATTTGGATGGGACTGGAACAAACCAAGAGACTTAGCCTGGGAAGAGCACAGAAAGAAGGCTGAAGCACAGGTAAGAATGCAGATCACACTGCAGGTGACACAGGGAGGTGGCACTGGCCATGGCAAACTGTGCAAGGCAGTGAGCAGAAACAGCCCTGCATGGTCCCTTGGCCCACAGTGCAGTTCTTGCTGACAAGATGGTCACAGAAGAGCCTTTTGCGTGCAGTGTTCAGAGGAGTGAGATGAGGAAAATCAAAACCTACAGCTTTTCATCAGAACTCTTCTGGCTGTTTGGCAACTAGACTCTAGAAAGTTATATTCTTTGTATTTGTTTACCTATTAGGTCAGTCCTAGTTAAGACTTCTCTGATAAGGATGGGAAGATCAGGATCAAAAGGGAAATTATTAAATGCAAAGTAAGTGTTTAGAAGCGTATGGTGTCCAGATACTACTCAAGTGACCTAGAGCTCTTTCTTGGAGAAGATGGATTCTGATTTTGGATGTACCTTAGTGTCACCATGCACAGTTATTTCAGCCTGATATCTGGAAAAATGAGATCTGGTTTTCTGATTTCTTAGCTATGATCTTAACTGCAAGATGCTGCATCAGCTCTTGGCAGCAATGATCACCTCCAATACTCTTCTGAGGCTTTCCATCAAGAGAGTACTCCTGGAGCACGAGATCTCTCTGTTTTCCAGCACAAGGAGGAAATGGGTGACTCCTGCTGCCATCAGAGATCCAGTGACAAGAGAAAGGTTCAGCTCCCCCAGGTCCAGAGTGCAAGGGTCATCCAACCTCTTCTTCCTCCCCTTTTTGCTCACAGTATCTGGACAGGCAGTCTTCCAAAGAACTCAGGCAACTAAATAATTTCCTTCCAAAAAGCTTGGACAGTTAAATTATTTCACTCATTTCAAGTCTCTCCTCCTCAACAGTGTGGTTTAGCAGACTCACCAGCCTGTGGCTGCACATTGTAACTGCTCCCATCCCATCCCTGCAGCTGCTGGATGGACACCACGGTGAAGAGGTCAGTGTTCACCACACCTGCAGGTTCATTTGAGCTGAACTCCTGCAGTGAAGTGGGCGATGGAAGCCCTGATGAGCAGCTGATGATGATCTGAGCTGCGATGGTCTTCCCTAGAAATCCTTCCACCTGCTGCTCCTTCTCTTCCTCTTCATCAGACCATCCGTGGTGTGAGCTGAGATCACCAATGTCTTTGAGAAGGAACTCCTAAGGGTTCTGGCATGTGGCCAGGCTGATGCTGAGGAGACACAACCACCCTGGAAACCCAACTGTGTGCTGGGGTTAACCAGCTCTGAGGATCCTCCATGCCTTGCGCTGTGCCGGGCACCTCACGCACGTTGTGTACCTGTGAATCCCAGGCTTCTCCTCCCGTCCGTGCCACCTTCCTGCCGGAATTCAGGACATCCCTCTGGCTGCCCTGGATTTCTCAAACCCCTGCCAGGGGGCTCAGAGACCTTGGCACAGAGCCCAAGACACCTGTGATTTTGATTATGGCCCATGGAAAAAATTACCAACCTTATATGAGAATCTGCAAGCCACGAAAGTCTAAGTAGAATAATAATTAGTTTGTCATGGGGTGAAAAATTGATTTTTGGGGTTTTTAGAGTGGGGGTTCAGGGGTCAAGATGGAGGAATTTAGGCATGTCCAGCCTTTCTCCTTCTTCTTCTTAGCCTCCATCTTCTGCTGTGATGCTGGCACTTTTGGATTGGTTTAGAGTAGAAGCTCACTGTCTAACATAGGTGATAGGTATTGGGAAGTTATTGTAAATAATGTACACGTAGTTTTTAGTATAAAAAGATAGCAGCAGAGTGCCTCTGTCTGACCTGCTGGGCAGACCTTGGCAGGCCAGAGAAAGAATTTTATAGATAAAAAACAACAAACAACCTTGAGAACAAGACCAGAAGAGTTTTGACTCCTTCTTTGACTGCCGGGCTGGGAAAAGAGACTTTCTAACACATCTCGGGGTCACTCTGACCAGCAGAAGTCCCGAGACCTTCCCACTCACCCCCAGGCTCAGGAAGGACCTGCACAGGGCAAACCAAACCTCAGCATGCTCGGGCCCTGCCCCACCTCTGCAGAGACAGAGGGAAGAGCCAGGGGTGTGGCTGTGGGTTCCTACCTGATCTGCTCTGCCTCTCGACTCTGCTGTGCCGACAGATTCCCGAGGGACTTCGATTCTGCAGCTCAAGAATGGGAGCAGCAGAATCTTCAGCAACAGATAGAGGGGAGAGCTGCCTAGTCATGCCTCTGTGTCTGCTGGGGCAGTTGCCTCCTGGCTTGCATTGGATGACAGATGATCGTGAGGCACCTGAGAAGAAAGAGTTTTGCATCAGTTTTGTCTGGAAAGTCCCCGGAGGAACGCGGGGCTTTCAAACAGGCTGGCAGTGAAATGCACACAAAAGGAAGCGCACGGCAGAAAATGCAGGTTTCAGCTCTGCTCAGGATAAAGCAAATAGGTGAGTAAATAAATACTTAACTCTCTCCCCCCTTATAGATAAAAAAGGTGCTGCATGAAAACCAGTCTTCCCCCGGAGGAAATGAGAGCCCCATGCTGCAGTGAATTCTCAGCCCCACGGCTCCATCCACAGGGCCTGCACAGTTAAAGGAATTTGTACTCACGTGAGGCCCTCCCTGAGCACTGACACTGAATCAGGCCAGAGGAGAGCTCACCATTCCCCCTCAGCATGGGAAGGAGGGCTGGGGAACCACTGCTTCCCCCAGTGCTGGGAGACTCTCTAGAGGAGAGCTTCCTCCTTCCATCCTCCAGAATGATCCTTGAGACTCTCACATGGAATGAAGCCACGGTCACTCACTGCAGTCTTTTGGATGAAGATTTCTGCTACAGGACTGAAGATGCCGATTTTAAGCATTTACAAACACCAAATCAGAATCTCCGCATCTTCAGAGAAGTTTCTTTTTCTTCCTCTGCTAGGTGCAGACAACTCCAAGATAAGACATTTCACACAGAGATGGACAGAAGCTTCAGGTGGCAGAGAAGCCCCAGGCCTCAGAAACACCAGTGCTACCAGATGAGAAATTTTCCAGTGAGTTGGACACCATATTTAATGACTAAGAGCATGAAGGGATGGATTAAGGATCAGGAATCAACACAAGGAGTGCAGTGCTGGAATCCATCAGTGACTGGTGATCGATTGTGCAAGGACTTCCAAATTCACTGAAGGTGTCTCTGTAAGAGGTCAACACATGTGCAGCACAAGAGAATCTTCTTCTCCAGCAGAAAGTCAGGATGACAGGCCATTCTGGCAGATATAAATGTGTGTTCATGGCCAGCTGAGATCACCCACTGCTTGTTTTGCAGCTCCAACTGCTGACCATCTCACCTAAACTTGTGGAAGATACACCCAGAGCAGCCACTGACCTTGCTGTGACTTGGAAAGATTTAACATGATGATCCCAGCTACTTCATATTGAAAAGAATACAAAGATGGACACAAACCCCATCTGCAAGGTGCAACATGTGTAACAATTGTGGCAGAAATCCCAGAAGGGAACATTCTTTGTTGCAGCATGAGCCATTCCAGTGCACTTTGAGCAAAACTCATCAAACTCAGCTACTAATTGAAAGTCTATTCCAAAGCAAAGGCTGTATCCAAGACTCAAGTATTGAGACAGGATTCTTGCCAGTGGATTCATGGACTTAGAGGTGTGTTGGGTTCACCAAGTCTAACAACGACCAATGTATAAAATATGGAATTATGCAGGAAAAAAAATCATCTTTCAGCCTATTTAGAGCCTGCAATGTTTATTTTTACCTACCAAGCAGAAAAGTGACTCAACCAGCAGCTGACCCCCTCCAGAAGATCTTTCTCAAGATGCTCTTCCCTTTCTTCTCTGTCCATTATGAGGGAACCCTGACTCAGGGGGGGCACCCAAGTTTAGAATCCAACTGATGATAAAGTCCCACAAATCCAATCAATGCAGTAAACAACCCACACTCTGTGACAGCAGACCCACAAACCCACTTTGAAAAATTCAGACCTACATGGTGAGAAGCAAGCTAAGCAAAGCACTGTGTTGCCTCTTCTCAATTTTTGATGAATATTACTTTCTCAAGAGCTTTCTAGAGCCTACCAGGATGTTTTCAGACCTTTAAAAAGCCCCTCACCTTCACAAATTTACTTTTTAATGGAGAAAATAATGCTCTACCAGCCACAGAACTCCCTGCATGACTTTGTCAACTTATTTCAAACTCCAAGAGCTACCTCTCCCACTGGTCAAACAAGAATAGCATCACCTACTTTTTAAGATTTAGTAAACATCTTGCAAGTTACTCTTGTGAGTTACACCTTCATTTGTTATCTGAAAATTAGCCCCAGTCTCCATGAGGTTGAGCCAATCACTACTTTGGGGCCAAAATGTTCAAAAAGGCATTTCTGATTTTTCAGGTCCACAATGTAAAGAGGTTTTATTTTCAATAAGTGTTTGCCAGCTGCCTGTCCTTGGAGAAGAAGCCACTGAGTTGGCTGGCTCCACATCACTCCTCATTTTGATATTCATCATTTAAAGAGATTTCATTATGTTGAAAGACACATGTTATGTCTCAATTCAGATTAATTTCAGAACAAGATTCACATTATACTCAGCAGAAGCCTAGCAGGTGACATGCAACCAAAATTTGATGGAAGCCTATTTTTCCTCACGTGCAAAAAGGGCTCTGAGTTATTTATATCTGGTACAACAGAGAGGCATGAATCTTCTCCTGTGCATTGACAAACCCAGCAGGTGAGACCAAAACTGTAATTCAAGAGATTGCATTAAACTGAAAGTCACTGCTTGATTTACTGAATTCTTCTTCCCTTACACCTGAAGCAATCAGACAGCGCAGCCATTTATCAATATTTCATTGTTACAGCCAGAAAGCCTGGGACACCTAATGCTGCTCAATCTGAACATATTTTCAGGGTATCTGTTGATAGGAGAGGGGAAGAGATAAATGCTGGGTTCACTTTCCAAACGAGCAGGGATCTGCTATTTCCCTCCCAAAGGGGAAGGGAAGGGAAGGGAAGGGAAGGGAAGGGAAGGGAAGGGAAGGGAAGGGAAGGGAAGGGAAGGGAAGGGAAGGGAAGGGAAGGGAAGGGAAGGGAAGGGAAGGGAAGGGAAGGGAAGGGAAGGGAAGGGAAGGGAAGGGAAGGGAAGGGAAGGGAAGGGAAGGGAAGGGAAGGGAAGGGAAGGGAAGGGAAGGGAAGGGAATTCTGGTTCTCTGTCTCACTCCACAACTCTCAGCTGTGGAGCAGGGATCTGCTAAGTCCCTCCAAACCTGGATTTGGATCAAGAGCAGCATTTTCCACTGAACTTCCATACGGGGAATAACAGAATCATAGGACGGTCTGGGTTGGAAAGGAACTTAAGAACATCCAGTTCCAACCTCTTGTATGGATAGGGACATTTTCCACCTGACCAGGGTGCTCAAAGCTTCATGCAACCTGGCCCTGAACAACCACCCTGAGCAGAGCTGCCAACATTCTTACACAGTTTGTGGTTTCAGCAGGGATGAATCACAGGCTGAGAACAAAACTACATTTTGGGCATCATTTGCTATCTTAAGAGCGTGCTACTGGGAGAGATTGGGAAAAAACAAATAAGAAAAACCTTGCCAGACTGTCAGATCTTGCTGCTGGAAGTGTTCCTTGGAGGTTGTAACTGAGTGTCAAAGCAAGCCAATAGGACTGACCAAAGAGGAAATGGAGAAATGGAAAATGCTTCACACTGTTGTATTCAATACATCTTAATGCACTAAATCCACGTGGATTATTTTTCATTATTGGATTAAAAAAAAAATCCATGCTCTTTCCCATTTTTTTACAATTACTTTAGTAATTGTATTTTTTTTTACAATTACTTTTTTTTACAATTACTCAGCTTCTTAATCTGTTTCAGCAAATCTATTTCCTCACCCTGCAAATGTAGATGCTTTATAGCTTAAGAAGTAAGGCCATTTCTCTGCAGATGGAGACCAAGGAGAAACCAGCAAGGGGAACACGTGGCTTTCCACATGACTCTAACAAAGTCTGTCCCCATCTTGCATTAATTATTATACACACATCCCAGTGTACTTTGATTTAGCAAGGTGACTACCCTAAAACACGTGATTAATATCACTCAAGCCCAGCCCTTCCATGTTCTTTAACACCATTCTGAGTCCCAGCTGTGGGAGGAGGTGGCTCCATCTGCTGCTGTTATTATGTCCACTCAAGCCAGCAAGGAGAAGCACATGCTGCTCCTCAGAAGCATTTTCACCACCACCTGTACACAATGCACAGCTTCCTGTCCCCTCTGAAAGATGCAAGCCATGACTTGTGGCTTTCTGCTCATGTCCAGGTCTCCAGATGCAGCTCACACAGGGAGAAAATGTGTCCTCGCCTTGGCTAGAAAAATCCCTTTGCTATTTTCCAGGGGGCTTGGAGAGAAGGATTACACCCTGAGGTTCAAACCCAACTCTCTTCAAGTATTTGACACCTTTAGCATGTGACAGCAGTGCTTGGAATAATCAGAACCAACCCATGAAATTGCATTTCAACATGTTCAATGTTCCTGGTCTCACAGCGGCTACTAAAATCAGATCATGGAATATCCTGAGCTGGAAGGGACCTGCAAGGATCATGGAGTCCCAGTCCTGGCCTTGCAAGGGCAGCTCCAGGAACCTACCACGTGCCTGAGAGCATTGTCCCAGGGCTCCTTGAGCTCCTTGAGGCTTGGTGCTGTGACCACTTCTCAACCACTTGGTGCTGTGACCACTTCTCAACCACGCTCTGCACGAAGATCCTTTTATAGCATCCAACCTGAGCCTCCCCTGACACAGCTTCACGCTGCTCCCTCCGTCCTGCATCAAATGATTGCCACTTAAACAACCAATGCTGCACACAAATGCACTCTTGGAACTAAATTCTATGGCCAGATCATCTTAGGATTGATTGCGTCCTTTTCTTTTCTTTTTTATCCAACTGCCCTGATGGAAATTTAGAGCCTCTCAAACAGGTAACTGAATTCCGTTCCAAAAGCCATCTGTGCATTCAGGACACTGCATTACTGACACAAAGTGCTGGCTCATTTAGAGACAGCAACATCTGGCTTGATGGGATGTGCCAAAACACATTCTCTTTATCTGATTACACAATGAAATCGACGGTTAAATAGGTGATGGAAATGAGCTGAACAATTTCTGTGCGTTATAGTCCCAAAGCCCTGCAGAGCACTGCTCACCTCTGGCTACCACCACAGTCAGGAGAGAGACCAGCTTTGCCAAAAGCCACTCAAGGCACCTACAATCTGCCTTTTACTCATTCAGAATTAAAACAGTCTCATTTTACTGTGTCCTCAAAATCCCAGCCCCTGATTTCTCTTTGTCTCCGTGATGACAAAAGGATGCCTCCATTGCAGTGCCACATGGCTGGGCTTTGACAGATGGATGGAGGCAGGAGTGGGTCTGCTCTGGCGTGGAAAACACGTCAGCTGAACCTTCCTGCTAAATTGCAGGAGAAAGAATTGCCAGTGTTCCTTTTACCCTGCAGTGGCACCTGCAGGAGCAGCACCCACCCCAGTGATGGAGCTGCTCACACCCCAGCAGCCCCGGTGCTCCCACAGCCTGTGCAGGAGCTCCCCTGGAGCAGGGGAGGGCTGGAAGCTCTCCCAGTGAAATTCTGCTCCTACTGATGCACAGCAAGGAGAAGGTGATGTGAGTTTTGCAGCCAGGGATGCACATGGAATGGGTGTTGAGTGGTGCTGCTGTTGGGAGAGGTGAAGAGAGCTGCTTCTGTTCATTTTACAACAAAACCCCATCAGGCTGGATTAGCCACAGCTTTAATCGGATTGTTAGCATACAGCTGGCAGCAGGGTGTGCAACACCATCAATCCTCAGTGACTTAGGTCCATAGCTCATTTTATCCCAGCCACTGCATGCAAAATCAAATTGTGCCCTTCACTGCACTGGTGTAAACCCACAGCACACCAGTACAACCAGCCCAGTGGTCTGGGCACACACACTGACTAATTCCTCAACTTTCAATGTGTTCACAACCAACAAACTGACCAGGGATGTGAAGTCATGATTCCATTTCACTAAAGCCAAGCAAAATCAAGAAAACAAGCACACATGCTCTGCTGGCAGCGTGCTACACAGGTTTGAGGAATAAGCATTACTTGTTTAATGAAGAAAATTCTTTTTAGCATGTCTCAGGCATTTGGAGATAATGTTCTCCAAATTTAAACACTGCAATGGTCTCTGTGTATTAGAAATGCACAGATGTCTGTTCAGAGTGATGCCTTGTTCATTTATTATTTGCTTGTTCTGGAAGTTTTCATGTTTGAAGGGGATGAGAAGGTTACAGAGTTTTTTGTTAATTTTATTTCATCCTAGGGGAAAAGATTTTCAGATTATAATGAAAAACAAATGACTCAGTGATGGCGTACAGCATTTCTCTTGTACTATGATTAACTATTGTCAAGAGCAGAAAGCAGAAAAAGTAGATTTTGTTGTGGTTTACTAGTGAAATCCATCAGCAATTTCTGCCAATTATCTCTTCAGTGTCTGTACACAGCTCTCACTCCAGATCTTTGCTTACAACCAGGAATCTCAACAATTTCCATGCGTCCTCCCATCCTTGCAATAAAATTAACAAAGAGAACTTAAATTTCACATCCTTTAATTCATTTAGTGTACGATGAAGAGATGTGCCACTCAACATCCTTGCACCTTATAACTCTTCCAGAGGAGCTGTTCCAGCCTGTTTGTAAGGGGAGGGAATCCAAGTTAGTAAAAAAAAATCCCTTCCAGACCTCTCTTTGGCTTTTATAAGTGGGAAATAGTTGATTTCCCACTTATAAGTGGGAAATATAAGTGGAGAATAGTTTATAAGTGGGAAACAGCTAAATAAGTTGCACAAAGGCATCTCCTCACACATCCCCAAACCCCGCAGTCTCTGAGATGGGGCTTCTCTCATTAATTGCTCCAAGTTTGATGCCTCTGTGTGCAGCCCTGATAAATCCAATCCTCCAAATGCATCTTTCTGCACATCAGCCACATGTTCTTGTGCTGAAGAGCCTGCTCTGAGGTGGAAGCTCTGGTGCCAATGTGCTGTGCATGGCCTGCACCCAGTGCTGTCCTAAAGCCCTGACCAAGGACAGCAGCACCAAGGGCATCCAGGCTGCAACAACCCTGATGTGCAATACCTGCAGCTACTAAAAACAACAATAAAAACAGAAAAATACCTTAGCAGGAAGGATGTGAACATGCTACAGGGTGTAGAGAAGCTGTGGACTGCCTTTTCCACAACCCTAGAGCCCAAAGGCCACTCTAAAGGACTTTTCAAGTTCTATTTTTTTGAAGTAAGTGGCTCCTGTTTCTATTGCCCTGGATCAAGACCTTTCCTCAAAACATTTAAAAACAATTACTAGAAAAACCCCAAATTCCTCTTCAAATCTTTGTTCCATCTACTTTTTATTGAAAATATAGTTAAAAACATGGAAATATTTTTTTCTCATTTTCAGCCTGACTCGAACAAAACACTGCCTTTTCTTAAGCATGGACAAGGCATTTCATTGATTTGACACCAAAAATAACACACTAGCATCAGTGTGGGAGTTTCAGAGCAGATCCTGGGAGAGAGGCTTTATTTGAGAACATCTGTGGTGGAACTGGCAGCTGGAATATGCATTTTGAAACAGAGGGGCTACTCATATTTGGAAGTTACTGGGCATGACAGCATACTTAGAGTTTGAAGGAATGCAGAAGGGAGTGCTGCAAATGAAGAATGATTTTTATATGTTGAAATCAAAACTTCCATAACACACACAGTGGCCTACAAAGAAAAATATTTAGAACATGCATTTGGAGTGGAATGTTTTGGACGAATTGAATTCTGCTGTCAGAAAACATTGATAAACAATGATAAACAATGAAAAACAAATGCTATGTTGAAATCTCAGAGTTAACCATGACAGCTCTGGAGGCAGAGCACACTGACCTCCTGTGGGGAGGGGATGGACATCTCCTCCTTCAGCACAGAAATTTTCCCAGGCAAAGAGAGGAGCAACACCAGAACTTAAGACCCTTTGTCTCCTCCTAGGATTTTATTTTAAGTTTTTGCTTCCATAAACATTCCTCTGAGGCCACCTCAGTGACAACTTCTGAGTGAGAGCTTTGGGACTCACACATTCAAAGGGATATCCTTTGCTGCATCAGTCTACAGAATTTTTTCTCCTCTCCCCCCAGATACACCTGTTCCAACATTAATTCAAGCCAATCTCAGGATCAGACCATCTTCCCACCACTCCAGCACTGACTGAGCAAGATAAATACAAATAATTTGATTCAAAGCTGCACACCATCCCATATAAAAACCCTCTCTGCTATAAATTTTGTAATGAATTATATCAGATGTGCTTCCAATTGTTTTGCAGTTTATACACTCTTCTCCAAACCCAAAGGTTAACAATCTGTTAAGAAAAAAATCCTCTGAAAATTAATCTTGTCATTGCTAGAATTTGGTTACATTTCCAAAAATAAACAGACACTCCCAGTTAAACTCACACTTTAACTTTCACTGCCATAACTCAAGAGCAGCTTCAATGAAAGCCACGAGGCTGCTTTGATGTGAAGTTGTTGTGAAAGGAATTTACACCCAGCACAGTCCAGATATCACTCATATGTACCTCGTTAATAAATAATCACAATATAGCTTCTACTTTCAAGGAACACAGCCATAAATCCAGGCTGGTTCCAAAACAGCAGCTGTGACACTGATGGGCAGCTCAGCAACAACTGAGATTTGGGGTTGTATTTATTTCCTACACACACTGCTGCCTCTGCTGGGTGCCTCGAGGGAGTGATTCATCCCAGCTCCCTCAGATACCAACCCTGGCAGGTGAATCACCTGCTGCAGGTGCCCAGCTCTCCCAGATTTCTCAGGCTCACATTTGGATGGATGTGGATGAGCCCAAGGCTGGCTGCCTCAGACTCAGCCCATGGCAGCTCTGCGGTGCACTGAGCACAGGCTTCAATTTCCTTCCCTGACTTAGAGCCTGGAAAAGAACATTTTCCAGGTAAGCAGCTGGGGCAAAAGTAGGGATATATCACTGTACTGCTGCATTTTGCAATTCCAGGAGATACTTCCATCTGTTTTCTCCACCACCCTTGAGGTAATAGCTCTGACAGGTCTCACCCCTGCCTTTCCATGGTGGCATTTTTGGGATGGGTGGGATGGACATTCCAAGCAGTGTCCATGCCACACACCTGGCTGATGCTGGGGAGTGGGGGCTGCCCAGGCTGAGGTGAAGAGATGTTCTCAAAAGGATTTGGTGGCTGTGGTGCCCGCTTGGCACACACCTCGCATCCTCATGTGCTGACCCTTCTGGGCATTTCTCTCCACATGAGCAGCACTTTGGACCATTTATCTCCAAGCACTGAGTGTACCTTCCCTACCAAAGGAGTCTTCTTGCCTGGATTTCACTCCACTGTCCAGGAGTCACCAGCTCCTGTGGTTTTATCGGGAGGGATCCAGGAAGCCACAAAGCTGAACTGTGTGGAAACTGTGTGAAAACTGTGTGAAAACTGTGTGAAAACTGCCCACCCAGAGCCCACTGTTCCCCTGCTCTCCTCCCAGCACACAGCCCCACAGCCCAAGCTGCTCTGGAATCTCTTCCATGTGCCCTCCATGCTTGAGAAATAAAGGGGGGGAAAGATGCAGTGCTTTTGGGAAGCTGGCTGCCCTACCCCATTAGGATTCTTAGGGAATTCACGCCAAATGATCTTTGCTGATCTGTAAAAACTGGCTGCACACACATTTAATGTATGGGTCCAGTATTAATTCAGCTTGGCCAGGTCCATCCTGAGCAAGAAGAACCTTTCCATTTGCAGCCTGGTGGGTATGACAAGTGCTGTCATGTAGTCATTTCCAGTCTGTTGCCCTTTCTTCCTATGAAGGCTGGATTTTCCCTCCCTCAGGAACCAGACAGGGCAGTTTTAACAGAGCTGCTGCAGCCCAGCATGGACAGAAGGTTAGGACAGGTCTAACAGAGGCACCAGGCAGAAGCTGGACAGGTGAAGGCAACCACAGCTTGTCTAGGAGCTCTGTGAGGCAGGGACAACCTTTAATGCTCTGCATTCCCCTCCAAGCATGACACAAGCCTGGTCTGAGCCCCCAGGAAATAAAGAGCAGCAAATCACCCCATTTTACCAGCACAGCCAGCTCACCTGGCCATAACACTGCTCCTAAAAAAGCAGGTGAGGGTATGAATCTCAATCTCACACATCCTAAAGCCTGCTGCTGTGCACTCAGCTCCTCCAACTTTCCTTAAGGCTTTTTCCCCTCAAGGAAGAAACACCAGGTAACCACCAAGCCTGCAGAATTCTAAATATCACACACACACAATTCTGAGAAAAACAACACAAACTCCTGCCTGGTCCATCAAACCCCAGCCCTGTCTGTAATTGAAGGCAGCCTGAGCCAGGTAGATCGAGGGTCACGCTCTGCTGACCATCACTGCACCGTGGCTCTTGCTTTGTTTTGCTCCTGGATGAATTCAACTCACAAAAAGGAATTATATTTTCATTGCTGGTTGGCTCAAACCAGAGACAGAGCACACAACTTGCAGTTTTACAGCTTCAGTGTCCTCACCACACACACACCTGGTGGGAAAACAGCTCATTTCTGGCACAACAAGCAACTTGGAGAAGTACCAGGCAGCTCTTCAGAACATCTGACACTGAGGATTACAAACTCAAATGGTGCAGTCAAAGCCTGAGATTTCTACACACATTTAAGAAAAAAAATCAAACCTGAACATCAGGAGTGTTTTTACGGAAGCTTTCCCTTTTGACCTCTGATCTATACAGCATGTACATTTTCAGCACACTGACTTTTATTTGTTTCACTATCAAGGCAGTCAAATCTCCTGCTGGATAGCATCACCACATTCCCAGTGACTCAGAGGCGTGATGTGGAGTTGATGGGCACTCCTAAAGGAACAAGGTTCTCATGTCTGATAGAGAGAATACAAAAGAATTCCGAAATTCTATCTTGTGGTTTTTCTGTATTAAAGAATTGCTTAGGAGCTGACACTTCTGAAAATGAAGGGGAAGAAAAGCAGTTTAAGGGGACAACTGCTAAGCTGAGTTGAGGGACAGCAAGCACAAAAAAAGTTGGTGCCTCTGTCTTCACAGCAAAACCAATAAATCTAGAGCACCACAGTAAAACACTCCAGAAAAGCCAATGACATTACATGGACCTAATGTCACATAATTTTAAAAGCCAAATTGAAGTACAACAACTTTATCCATTGTTCACATTTCAACATCAGCTTCTTCACCAGGAATCGTTCACACAGCAGTTGAACACAGGCAACAGAAATTTATATGCCACTTATCCCAGATGGTATTAAAGTGCTAAAATGCTATCTGAGCATTACTATAAAAATACACGCACACACACACATAATATTCCTGTTACTCTGCACGGAACGGAGCATGAGGAGCATGCGGAGTGAACTCCTGCCTAGGACGAGATTTACAGGGGAGGAAAGAAAAGCATTTACCGTCTGGCACAGGCGAATTTAACTCGGAAACACTGTGAGATGGGAGCGGTGCCACTCTTGCCGAATGTTTCCTCATCCTCTGGAGCTGCTCTCCCGCTCAGGCTGAGGCTCACTCTGGCTCACTCTGCATCGCCCTGGTCCCGAGTACCACAGCAAACACGGGGCTGTGGCTGGTGCCTGGATGTTGTTCTGGAGATGCTGCAGGAGCCTACGAGTACTGATTTGCTGTTTCCCTGGGAAACCATTTGCAACACGTTCAAACAATGCTTGACCCCTGCCAACGCTCCTCTTTCATTCAATTGTGGAGCGCGGCAGATGAAATATAAATGTATCGGCGGCGGCGCCTCGCGGACTCCAAACCGTGGCAGCCCCTTCGCAGGAAATTGGGATTTCACATCGAATCTCTGCGCTGTGCTGGCAACACAGCACAGACAGGAGATTTCTCAGACAACTGCGAGGGAATTGTGCAGCGCAATTTTCTGGTTCCTTACACTGTGACAATATACTGATGATTATAGTAATTATTTTAAGTAAACTTTGAATAATGGGACTCCTATAGAGCTGCTAAATCAGGAATGCCTTGGGCAAAAGAACAGGTGACATCCAGGTCTGTGTCTGATAATAAAGCAGTGGTATTGCAGGAGGCTCTTCTAACACCCTATGAAAATTGTCACAACCAAGACAGATCTAGAAATATATATATATATTTTATATATATATATAGGCAATGGCTGGTCTACATTTCTTCCTCACTTCCCCTGAGACAGCCAGGACATGTTTTGTCTCTCTTTCCCTGACACCTTCTCTCCCTTCTACTTCCTTATTATTACTATTAATATTTTTGGAAGTTGTTGGAGCAATGGAAAAGTTTCACTGAGCGAAGCAGTGTCAACCCACACAACTTCTGGAACTCTTAGAAGATCTCATCCCCTGGTGCAACCAGCACTGTGCTGGGAGCTTCATTTGCCAGAAGTGACACCTGGGTCCAGAGCTCTTCACCAAGAGATCAACTATCAAGTCTTATCCAAGAATTTGTAAGGAGAAACATTCACCATTTATATTCAAGGTGTTTGCTATAGGAACAATGGGAAATAAAAAGGGAACGATCAGAAAGGCAGCTTAGCTCTCCCAGAATCTGCTGGCAAAGTTGCTGAATTTTTAAGGGCACTAGCCCTTTTATCTATAGTCTTTGTGCTTTTGATAGCAGCTGAGAGTGGAGATTCTCAGCCCAGGGCTTGGTCTTCCTTTCCCCACTATCCCACCAAAGAGGGAGAAGCCACTGGCTCTAGGGAAGGTCAAAGTGGTTTGAAAAGGATGAAGAATATCTGGGTTAGAATTCTCCATCTTGGGCTGGAATCTCACAGGATTGACACAATAATGTGTTGTCATTGGGGTGTGTGTGCAAGGACTGGTCCCTTCCCTAACCCTCAGGGAGGACAGGGAAGGAATCAGAGTCCCAGCTGGAATAATCCTCTGGATGCAGCCACAGCAGAGGATGGCACATGGGAGAACTGTCCTGTGGCATCCTCATGGAAGAGGCAGCCTGAGACTCCACTGTACCCAGAGGGGCAGGGGGGGATTCTTGGGTCCTTGGAGCAACCCACCAGGACATGATCCCTTGATCCTGCCCTGCACATTCCTGTAAAGCTGCTCTCCTGTCCTTCTTTGGGGACTGAGGGGCCTCACTTTTCTCCTGGGGCACAGTGACACAGCAGGGAAGAGACAGGGATTAACCCTATGGAAAGGAGGGAGAAAGTACCTCACCCCACTCCCACAGCCATCCCACCCTATGGAAAGGAGGGACAAAGTACCTCATCCCACTCCCACAGCCATCCCACCCTATGGAAAGGAGGGAGAAAGTACCTCATCCCACTCCCACAGCCATCCCACCCAGTGGGACACATCATGGAAGGAGCACAGGGAAGAGAAATGGCTACAGCTGTTTGGTTTTCCAGCCAGCACATCCTGTTCTGAAAGGCTTGGAGATCTCCTTTAGCATCTTCATTCTATCCCTGGTGACTCACAAGGCTCTCCACCATGACAGTCTATTCCAAAGCATCAACTGCACTGCCTTGAGCTAACTGGCTTTTACTGCTTATCTGCATTCAGAGGGTTTCCAGCACTGTGTAACAACCACCATTCCAAAGGAAATTATCTTCCCAATTTGCAGAAGGAATTTTATTCTCCTGTCCAAAGTGCTGAGAGTCAGCAGAGTTTGTGATGGAGTAATCACCAGTCAAGTAATTGCTGGCTCCACAATCACAAGGCTCCCTATTAATACATGTCTAGTCCTTGAGCGTTTATATAATATAAACAACATAATAATATAACACAGAGATTGCTTTTAGAAAGCCATTTCTGCAAATTGGGGTTTATAATGGAATCATTAATGAACCTTAACAATGGCGAGGATGAAACGCATGAGACAATGTCAGGCAATTCCAGACATTTCTTCCAGACAATTTCAGCACTAACAACAGAGCGTGACTGAATCTAAGAGCTGCTGCCTTTTTTTATTCAAAGGAGAATCAGCCATTGTTTCAACACTAAGTCAGAAGCCAAATTCAGCTCCTCAAAGCAATCTTTCACATCCTCCCCCCAACCATCTCAGCTTCCTAAAACAGTTACACAAGAAATGAAAAAGATACAAAACTGCATAAAACTATGTGGAAATGGTACTTAGAACTTCCATCAAAGACTGCAGTTTGATAAGCATCAGTTCTCAGGCCACACAAGAGTGAGCCTGGGCCATCTATTTCTGCTCCTGCATTTCTGACCCTTCCTCTGTGCTATCTCTGCTCCACCTGTGCTGAAGAAAAGAGTAAAATAATATGGAGTGGAAGAGAGAGGAGGAAGCTCTGTCCCTCTCTGCAATCCATCCACAAGTTCAATGCGATGACTGACTTACCAGGATGACAAAACAGTTACTGCAAGTCACTACTGCAATACTACAAGACAACATAAAGTCCACAGGCCTGTGCCACCTTACTCACCCTGAGTTCATGCAAGGCACCAGAGAGGGAAAATATGGGGGTTGCCCTCCAAAATTCAAGACTAAACTAAGTTTCCAGGTACCTTTACAGCAGCTCTTCATATGTTGTTTGCTTCAAGTTCTGTGCTTTCAGCCTGGAACATGTTTCAAGTTTTCTTATTCTCAGGGTGATGCTCCTCATAACAAACAATAAACAATAACAGGCTCTGGAGCACAAGTCTGAGGAGAAGCAGCTGAGGGAGCTGGGGGGCAACAGTCTGGAGAAAAGGAGGCTCAGGGAGGACCTTGTGGCTCTGCACAATTCCCTGACAGGAGGGTGTAGGCGAAGGAGATTGGACTTTGTTCCCAGGGAACAAGAGGAGATGACCTCAAGTTAAGCCAGGGAAAGTTTAGATTGGATATTAGGGAAGATTTCTTCATGGAAAGACTTGTCAAGCCCTGGACCAGGCTGCCCAGGACAATGATTGAGTCCCCATCCCTGGAGGGATTTAAAAGATGTGTGGCTCTGACACCTGGGGACATGAGTTAGTGATGAGCTTGGCACTGCTGGGGGAATGGTTGGACTCAATGATCTCAGAAGTGTTTTCCAATCTAAATTATTCTATCATCAATCTCCATACCCAATTATTCTCCCTCAGGATTCCCTATTTGTCAAGGAAGCCTGCAGTGTGAATCACAATCACAGCAGTGTAAACGAGAACCCAGGCTGCAGGCTTGCACCGTCCACACCTGCTCCCAGTTAAGGCAAAAACTGATGGGGCACTCACCAAACTCTGGAGACAGACCAGCACCAGCATTATTAGAAAAGGAAATCAGTGAATAAAGTATGTCTCAGGACAGATTCCTCATGCCAGCCAAGAGTCCTTGTGCATGGAGGCCTCTGCTCCACATCCCATTTGCTCCTCCCCACCCTCCCTGCAGCACTCTGTGTCCCTGGGCTCAGTAAATATTCATCCAGACCAGGGCAGGGTGAGGCTGCAAGCTTGCTGACTCACTAACCAGACAGCAAACCAGCCCTGGCAGCAGAGCCAGGGCTGGGGAGTGCTGAATCACATCCACCAACAAGCCTTGCACGCTCCCAGCACAGAGGGGCTGATGCTATCAAAACTCACTCTGCTCCCTGGCTTACCCCACTCTGCTGGCACTAGCTACTACTCATGCATATTTCAGGGACCTACTGCACAAGCAAATGTTATTTACTCTTCTCTCTGAAGCTGCAAGCACAGCTGGAGTTGAACTGCAGGCAGTCACAGGTTTTCTGATGCAGAGAGGATGGCAGGTGTGGTATCACACACCCAAGGAGGGCAGATCATCACAGCTAAAGGAAAACAGAGTACCTGGAACAGAGAACCTGCATAAGTACCTGGAACTTAATTAATTTCTGTGTTGATAATGGGATCCATCTCATTGGACTTTGGGTGCCAAAGTTGGAACCAGCCACACCAACATCTTTATAAAGTGAGTGGTGAGAAAAGTGGCAAGGTTAGGAGACAACTCACAGCCTCCTCTCTTACAGGTGTATTATAACTGGTATTAGTAACTCTGAAGGCAGCCACTTCTTCCCCCTGGCTGTGAGGGCAGAAATGTGACTTGCTTCCACTGCTCATGTGGCTTTTAGATACTCTGGGTAGGGCAGATGCTCCCAAAGAGAAGAAGCACAGTGTGGGAATGCTTGATAAAGACATGAAAGTGTTTCTTTGACTTTAACTGATTTTAGAACAATGCTCAGATCCAAAACTGTGCTGCTTGCTAGTGTTGAACACCACTAGCTACAAGATCCATCTAAAATCCACTTTGCATATGTCCCTGCAGCCAGCAGGTCAGTCCATTCCCAATCACTAGACTGTAAGACTCTCATAAACAAGACTTTTATAGGCTCTTCCAGGCTGAGCCTGTGTTTTAAGATGACAAGCTAAAAGGCCATTATCAAGTTCATTTTATCCCTCTGGAATACAAATTAGATGCAAGATGCAGAAGAGACAGTCAAACTGAGATCAAAACAGACGTATCCTACAAAAGAATTTTTATGTACAGTGAAGTCAAGACTTCAGTTTGCTTCAGTTTGAACTTTTACTTGCTTCTAGCAAAATCAGAAACATGCAGCAA